>NC_138769.1:368337256-368354756 GCF_965119305.1 Pelophylax lessonae | reverse complement strand
AAACTTTCGGGAAGTTTGGGTGTTCTGGCCGAACCAAACTTTTCAAAAGTTCGATCATCCCTAATTTACACATCCCAATTTCAGCCACTCTCTCCTTAATCACAAGATTGGCTGAACAGCACTCTATATTTTTTGGTATCTAAAACATAAAACACATATGGCATATTTTTACTGTTCATTCAGTTGTTATCCAGGAATTCCACTTCACTTATTCTAGAACCTAACATACAATTTGTGCATGGAATCCGTTGTGGTTGTTGGGTCTCAATTTATTTCCAACATAATTCAAGTGTGTTTCTATCAGCTGACATGGAATAAGAATAATGTAGTACATCAAAAGTTAAAACTTTCCTAAAATTTAAAATTGTTTTGAAACATATTTTAATTCAGCACTTTAATTATCATTTAGCATGAGTGAACATGCTTTTTAAATAAATGGTAATTTTCCAAGAAAACAATTATGCAGAGCCTTCACTCAGTGCCAAGGACATTTCATGGTTATTTTATAACACGCTCTTTTTAATTAAGATGATTTGTAAAAGGTCTTTTTCAATATACCATGACCACGAAAGCACTACAAACTTAAAGATTTTTATATATAACTAAGATTGTCTTTTTTGGTCATCATTCAATGAGTTAAACCTTAACAGTAAATGCTACTTTCTGTGCTGGTGAATTTGCCAGGGCCATAATGATTGGAAAAAACGCTCGTAATGCTTAATTCTATACTGTTATTTCATATCTGTTACAGACAGGCCAAGGGCATGTACTGTTAAATTATCATTTATTAGTATTCCTATTAGACTTAGCAATTGGACACACTGGTACACTGATACCAGCAAGATCTGTGTAATGATGAAGTTATAGTAGACCATTAATATTTGTAAGAATGTTTCCCAAAATGATCAGTTAGCCCCACTGTCCTTGAGTAATTTACTAAATCAAATGGTGTGAAGTAAAACTACACAAAATCCTAACACGTCTCATGCACAATGCTCTTAGTATTAAACGTTCTTTGCAAGAAATGCTTTAGACCTCTTTGTGGTTTAACTACACATTGTTAGCTTAAATAAGTTACCTAAGTACAGCGGATACAGAGTAATCATTCTGAGAAGTATTTTTTCAAGAGCCATCCTAAAAATTTAGTTTCACATTTTCATATTTCTTTTTTCTATTAGTTAAGTAAAAAATACACTAAAAAAAAAAAAAGTTTAAGGTTTAGAATTTTAGGGTTGGGGCTTTAGGTTTACTGTTTTCGGTTTATTTTTTTGAGGTGGGTATATTTTGTTCCATTATATTATATATACTTATATGTTATATAATCCTGTGATTTTCTCAGACTTATATATAATATCTGTTTGTTGCTTGTTTTAGAGCTAAACGTCAGATTTAATTGAGTGAACACTTCTCAAAGAAATGTTGGAAACATTTACACAAGTTGTCCTCTAGTATATTGGGAAAATAGATATTGTTGTTGTATATAGGGCTCTTGCCAAAGAGATTAAAAGATGATTTTTAAATGTACACATTTTTAGCTGCTCCAATTGTTATAGAGGTTTTGGTCAAACTTTGTCAAAAACAGCTGTGTAAATAAGAGTCAACAGTAGCTATTAGTGTTGAGCGAACACGGACTGTATTATTCGTGTTCGTACCGAATAATTGGATTTTTTTTACCCGAACACGGACACGGACACTTTACTGTATGTTCGGGTAAAAATCCGTGTTCGGTCGTTTTATTTCCGGGTTTTGCATGCTTTGGCGCTCTTTTCATGGCGGGCTTTCAACAGCCAATCAACAATCGTTTAACTGGTGTGCCTTAAGCCATCCCAGCCATGCCTGCAAATGTCTTAGTAGCTGTGATTGGCCGTCTGAAGCATGTGACCAAGTCTTTATAAGTTCGAGGCAGCCGCCGCAGCAGCGTCATTCTGCTGCTTAGCTAAGGGACAGAGCACACATCAATGTGCTGGCTGCTGATTAGGGAAAGATAGGCAGGAAAAAACCATTTGTGTCCGGATAGAATTGAGGGACAGGTCGGAGTGTTTAGGCAGGGCGAGTTGTAGGCATTTTAGGGATAGAGTCTGCTGAATTATAGGGTCAGTGTCTTCTACAAACTACAATCGATATTGCTGTGTGGGGGGTGGGGTGAATCTGCACTCAATCCTGATCTACGATCTCTTCTCAATCCTGTTAGGGACAGAGTCTGCTGAATTTTAGGGAAACTGTGTTCTACAAACTACAATCGATATTGCTGTGTGGTGTGGGATTGGAGATAGGCAGGTGTCAGTGATCCACATCCATTTTTCTGTGTGTGAGCTGCAGTGAACACAATCTTTTTGGGCTGCAGTGAACACAATCTTTTTGGGCTGCAGTGAACACAATCTTTTTGGGCTGCAGTGAACACAATCTTTTTGGGCTGCAGTGAACACAATCTTTTTGGGGTGCAGTGAACAAAATATTTTTGGGGTGCAGTGAACACAATCCTTTTTGGTGTGCAGTGAACACAATCTTTGTGGGGTGCAGTGAACAAAATCCTTTGTGGGGTGCAGTGAACACAATCTTTTTGGGGTGCAGTGAACAAAATCCTTTTTGGGGTGCAGTGAACAACATCCTTTTTGGGGTGCAGTGAACACAATCTTTTTGGGGTGCAGTGAACAAAATCCTTTGTGGGGTGCAGTGAACACAATCTTTTTGGGGTGCAGTGAACACAATCTTTTTGGGGTGGAGTGAACAACATCCTTTTTGGGGTGCAGTGAACAAAATCCTTTTTGGGGTGCAGTGAACAAAATCATTTTTGGGGTGCAGTGAACACAATCTTTTTGGGGTGCAGCGAACACAATCTTTGTGGGGTGCAGTGAACACAATCTTTTTGGGGTGGAGTGAACAACATCCTTTTTGGGGTGCAGTGAAAAACATCCTTTTTGGGGTGCAGTGAACACAATCTTTTTGGGGTGCAGTGAACACAATCTTTGTGGGGTACAGTGAACAGAATCTTTGTGGGGTGCAGTGAACACAATCTTTGGGGGGTACAGTGAACACAATCTTTTTGGGGTGCAGTGAACACAATCTTTGTGGGGTGCAGTGAACACAATCTTTTTGGGGTGGAGTGAACAAAATCATTTTTGGGGTGCAGTGAACAACATCCTTTTTGGGGTGCAGTGATCAAAATCCTTTTTGGGGTGCAGTGAACACAATCTTTTTGGGGTGCAGTGAACAAAATCCTTTGTGGGGTGCAGTGAACAGAATCTTTGTGGGGTGCAGTGAACACAATCTTTGGGGGGGTACAGTGAACACAATCTTTTTGGGGTGCAGTGAACACAATCTTTGTGGGGTACAGTGAACAGAATCTTTGTGGGGTGCAGTGAACACAATCTTTGGGGGGTACAGTGAACACAATCTTTTTGGGGTGCAGTGAACACAATCTTTGGGGGGTACAGTGAACACAATCTTTTTGGGGTGCAGTGAACACAATCTTTGTGGGGTGCAGTGAACACAATCTTTGGGGGGGTACAGTGAACACAATCTTTTTGGGGTGCAGTGAACAACATCCTTTTAGGGTGCAGTGAACACAATCTTTGTGGGGTGCAGTGAACAACATCCTTTTAGGGTGCAGTGAACACAATCTTTGTGGGGTACAGTGAACAGAATCTTTGTGGGGTGCAGTGAACACAATCTTTGGGGGGTACAGTGAACACAATCTTTGTGAGGTGCAGTGAACACAATCTTTGTGGGGTGCAGTGAACACAATCATTGTGGGGTGCAGTGAACTCAATCTTTGTGGGGTACAGTGAACACAATCTCATACTTCTGAAGATTTGAGGGTGCTGCCTGTTCCATACTCCCCCTACTCCTCATCTAGCCTTTTAGGGGTACAAACAATAGTAATTGGGGCCTAGTGTGGTTGTGTACGTGTGATATACATACACTTTTTTTGGATCATATTTTCTATTCCGCTATTTAATCAAAAACCTTTGGGGATCAGTTAAATTGGGGGATAGTCTGTGTTGGTACGTGTGAGAGAGATCCACCTTTCCAAGTTGTTGGGGTTCATCTCATACTTCTGAAGGTTTGAGGGTGCTGCCTGTTCCATACTCCCCCTACTCCTAGCCTTTTAGGGGTACAAACAATAGTAATTGGGGCCTAGTGTGGTTGTGTACGTGTGATATACATACACTTTTTTTGGATCATATTTTCTATTCCGCTATTTAATCAAAAACCTTTGGGGATCAGTTAAATTGGGGGATAGTCTGTGTTGGTACGTGTGAGAGAGATCCACCTTTCCAAGTTGTTGGGGTTCATCTCATACTTCTGAAGGTTTGAGGGTGCTGCCTGTTCCATACCCCCCCTACTCCTCATCTAGCCTTTTAGGGGTACAAACAATAGTAATTGGGGCCTAGTGTGGTTGTGTACGTGTGATATACATACACTTTTTTTGGATCATATTTTCTATTCCGCTATTTAATCAAAAACCTTTGGGGATCAGTTAAATTGGGGGATAGTCTGTGTTGGTACGTGTGAGAGAGATCCACCTTTCCAAGTTGTTGGGGTTCATCTCATACTTCTGAAGGTTTGAGGGTGCTGCCTGTTCCATACCCCCCCTACTCCTCATCTAGCCTTTTAGGGGTACAAACAATAGTAATTGGGGCCTAGTGTGGTTGTGTACGTGTGATATACATACACTTTTTTTGGATCATATTTTCTATTCCGCTATTTAATCAAAAACCTTTGGGGATCAGTTAAATTGGGGGATAGTCTGTGTTGGTACGTGTGAGAGAGATCCACCTTTCCAAGTTGTTGGGGTTCATCTCATACTTCTGAAGGTTTGAGGGTGCTGCCTGTTCCATACCCCCCCTACTCCTCATCTAGCCTTTTAGGGGTACAAACAATAGTCATTGGGGCCTAGTGTGGTTGTGTACGTGTGATATACATACACTTTTTTTGGATCATATTTTCTATTCCGCTATTTAATCAAAAACCTTTGGGGATCAGTTAAATTGGGGGATAGTCTGTGTTGGTACGTGTGAGAGAGATCCACCTTTCCAAGTTGTTGGGGTTCATCTCATACTTCTGAAGGTTTGAGGGTGCTGCCTGTTCCATACCCCCCCTACTCCTCATCTAGCCTTTTAGGGGTACAAACAATAGTAATTGGGGCCTAGTGTGGTTGTGTACGTGTGATATACATACACTTTTTTTGGATCATATTTTCTATTCCGCTATTTAATCAAAAACCTTTGGGGATCAGTTAAATTGGGGGATAGTCTGTGTTGGTACGTGTGAGAGAGATCCACCTTTCCAAGTTGTTGGGGTTCATCTCATACTTCTGAAGGTTTGAGGGTGCTGCCTGTTCCATACCCCCCCTACTCCTCATCTAGCCTTTTAGGGGTACAAACAATAGTAATTGGGGCCTAGTGTGGTTGTGTACGTGTGATATACATACACTTTTTTTGGATCATATTTTCTATTCCGCTATTTAATCAAAAACCTTTGGGGATCAGTTAAATTGGGGGATAGTCTGTGTTGGTACGTGTGAGAGAGATCCACCTTTCCAAGTTGTTGGGGTTCATCTCATACTTCTGAAGGTTTGAGGGTGCTGCCTGTTCCATACTCCCCCTACTCCTCATCTAGCCTTTTAGGGGTACAAACAATAGTAATTGGGGCCTAGTGTGGTTGTGTACGTGTGATATACATACACTTTTTTTGGATCATATTTTCTATTCCGCTATTTAATCAAAAACCTTTGGGGATCAGTTAAATTGGGGGATAGTCTGTGTTGGTACGTGTGAGAGAGATCCACCTTTCCAAGTTGTTGGGGTTCATCTCATACTTCTGAAGGTTTGAGGGTGCTGCCTGTTCCATACTCCCCCTACTCCTCATCTAGCCTTTTAGGGGTACAAACAATAGTAATTGGGGCCCAGTGTGGTTGTGTACGTGTGATATACATACACTTTTTTTGGATCATATTTTCTATTCCGCTATTTAATCAAAAACCTTTGGGGATCAGTTAAATTGGGGGATAGTCTGTGTTGGTACGTGTGAGAGAGATCCACCTTTCCAAGTTGTTGGGGTTCATCTCATACTTCTGAAGGTTTGAGGGTGCTGCCTGTTCCATACTCCCCCTACTCCTAGCCTTTTAGGGGTACAAACAATAGTAATTGGGGCCTAGTGTGGTTGTGTACGTGTGATATACATACACTTTTTTTGGATCATATTTTCTATTCCGCTATTTAATCAAAAACCTTTGGGGATCAGTTAAATTGGGGGATAGTCTGTGTTGGTACGTGTGAGAGAGATCCACCTTTCCAAGTTGTTGGGGTTCATCTCATACTTCTGAAGGTTTGAGGGTGCTGCCTGTTCCATACCCCCCCTACTCCTCATCTAGCCTTTTAGGGGTACAAACAATAGTAATTGGGGCCTAGTGTGGTTGTGTACGTGTGATATACATACACTTTTTTTGGATCATATTTTCTATTCCGCTATTTAATCAAAAACCTTTGGGGATCAGTTAAATTGGGGGATAGTCTGTGTTGGTACGTGTGAGAGAGATCCACCTTTCCAAGTTGTTGGGGTTCATCTCATACTTCTGAAGGTTTGAGGGTGCTGCCTGTTCCATACCCCCCCTACTCCTCATCTAGCCTTTTAGGGGTACAAACAATAGTAATTGGGGCCTAGTGTGGTTGTGTACGTGTGATATACATACACTTTTTTTGGATCATATTTTCTATCCCGCTATTTAATCAAAAACCTTTGGGGATCAGTTAAATTGGGGGATAGTCTGTGTTGGTACGTGTGAGAGAGATCCACCTTTCCAAGTTGTTGGGGTTCATCTCATACTTCTGAAGGTTTGAGGGTGCTGCCTGTTCCATACCCCCCCTACTCCTCATCTAGCCTTTTAGGGGTACAAACAATAGTAATTGGGGCCTAGTGTGGTTGTGTACGTGTGATATACATACACTTTTTTTGGATCATATTTTCTATTCCGCTATTTAATCAAAAACCTTTGGGGATCAGTTAAATTGGGGGATAGTCTGTGTTGGTACGTGTGAGAGAGATCCACCTTTCCAAGTTGTTGGGGTTCATCTCATACTTCTGAAGGTTTGAGGGTGCTGCCTGTTCCATACCCCCCCTACTCCTCATCTAGCCTTTTAGGGGTACAAACAATAGTAATTGGGGCCTAGTGTGGTTGTGTACGTGTGATATACATACACTTTTTTTGGATCATATTTTCTATCCCGCTATTTAATCAAAAACCTTTGGGGATCAGTTAAATTGGGGGATAGTCTGTGTTGGTACGTGTGAGAGAGATCCACCTTTCCAAGTTGTTGGGGTTCATCTCATACTTCTGAAGGTTTGAGGGTGCTGCCTGTTCCATACCCCCCCTACTCCTCATCTAGCCTTTTAGGGGTACAAACAATAGTCATTGGGGCCTAGTGTGGTTGTGTACGTGTGATATACATACACTTTTTTTGGATCATATTTTCTATTCCGCTATTTAATCAAAAACCTTTGGGGATCAGTTAAATTGGGGGATAGTCTGTGTTGGTACGTGTGAGAGAGATCCACCTTTCCAAGTTGTTGGGGTTCATCTCATACTTCTGAAGGTTTGAGGGTGCTGCCTGTTCCATACCCCCCCTACTCCTCATCTAGCCTTTTAGGGGTACAAACAATAGTAATTGGGGCCTAGTGTGGTTGTGTACGTGTGATATACATACACTTTTTTTGGATCATATTTTCTATTCCGCTATTTAATCAAAAACCTTTGGGGATCAGTTAAATTGGGGGATAGTCTGTGTTGGTACGTGTGAGAGAGATCCACCTTTCCAAGTTGTTGGGGTTCATCTCATACTTCTGAAGGTTTGAGGGTGCTGCCTTTTCCATACCCCCCCTACTCCTCATCTAGCCTTTTAGGGGTACAAACAATAGTAATTGGGGCCTAGTGTGGTTGTGTACGTGTGATATACATACACTTTTTTTGGATCATATTTTCTATTCTGCTATTTAATCAAAAACCTTTGGGGATCAGTTAAATTGGGGGATAGTCTGTGTTGGTACGTGTGAGAGAGATCCACCTTTCCAAGTTGTTGGGGTTCATCTCATACTTCTGAAGGTTTGAGGGTGCTGCCTGTTCCATACTCCCCCTACTCCTCATCTAGCCTTTTAGGGGTACAAACAATAGTAATTGGGGCCTAGTGTGGTTGTGTACGTGTGATATACATACACTTTTTTTGGATCATATTTTCTATTCCGCTATTTAATCAAAAACCTTTGGGGATCAGTTAAATTGGGGGATAGTCTGTGTTGGTACGTGTGAGAGAGATCCACCTTTCCAAGTTGTTGGGGTTCATCTCATACTTCTGAAGGTTTGAGGGTGCTGCCTGTTCCATACTCCCCCTACTCCTCATCTAGCCTTTTAGGGGTACAAACAATAGTAATTGGGGCCCAGTGTGGTTGTGTACGTGTGATATACATACACTTTTTTTGCATCATATTTTCTATTCCGCTATTTAATCAAAAACCTTTGGGGATCAGTTAAATTGGGGGATAGTCTGTGTTGGTACGTGTGAGAGAGATCCACCTTTCCAAGTTGTTGGGGTTCATCTCATACTTCTGAAGGTTTGAGGGTGCTGCCTGTTCCATACTCCCCCTACTCCTCATCTAGCCTTTTAGGGGTACAAACAATAGTAATTGGGGCCCAGTGTGGTTGTGTACGTGTGATATACATACACTTTTTTTGGATCATATTTTCTATTCCGCTATTTAATCAAAAACCTTTGGGGATCAGTTAAATTGGGGGATAGTCTGTGTTGGTACGTGTGAGAGAGATCCACCTTTCCAAGTTGTTGGGGTTCATCTCATACTTCTGAAGGTTTGAGGGTGCTGCCTGTTCCATACCCCCCCTACTCCTCATCTAGCCTTTTAGGGGTACAAACAATAGTAATTGGGGCCTAGTGTGGTTGTGTACGTGTGATATACATACACTTTTTTTGGATCATATTTTCTATTCCGCTATTTAATCAAAATCCTTTGGGGATCAGTTAAATTGGGGGATAGTCTGTGTTGGTACGTGTGAGAGAGATCCACCTTTCCAAGTTGTTGGGGTTCATCTCATACTTCTGAAGGTTTGAGGGTGCTGCCTGTTCCATACTCCCCCTACTCCTCATCTAGCCTTTTAGGGGTACAAACAATAGTAATTGGGGCCTAGTGTGGTTGTGTACGTGTGATATACATACACTTTTTTTGGATCATATTTTCTATTCCGCTATTTAATCAAAAACCTTTGGGGATCAGTTAAATTGGGGGATAGTCTGTGTTGGTACGTGTGAGAGAGATCCACCTTTCCAAGTTGTTGGGGTTCATCTCATACTTCTGAAGGTTTGAGGGTGCTGCCTGTTCCATACTCCCCCTACTCCTCATCTAGCCTTTTAGGGGTACAAACAATAGTAATTGGGGCCCAGTGTGGTTGTGTACGTGTGATATACATACACTTTTTTTGGATCATATTTTCTATTCCGCTATTTAATCAAAAACCTTTGGGGATCAGTTAAATTGGGGGATAGTCTGTGTTGGTACGTGTGAGAGAGATCCACCTTTCCAAGTTGTTGGGGTTCATCTCATACTTCTGAAGGTTTGAGGGTGCTGCCTGTTCCATACTCCCCCTACTCCTCATCTAGCCTTTTAGGGGTACAAACAATAGTAATTGGGGCCCAGTGTGGTTGTGTACGTGTGATATACATACACTTTTTTTGGATCATATTTTCTATTCCGCTATTTAATCAAAAACCTTTCGGGATCAGTTAAATTGGGGGATAGTCTGTGTTGGTACGTGTGAGAGAGATCCACCTTTCCAAGTTGTTGGGGTTCATCTCATACTTCTGAAGGTTTGAGGGTGCTGCCTGTTCCATACCCCCCCTACTCCTCATCTAGCCTTTTAGGGGTACAAACAATAGTAATTGGGGCCTAGTGTGGTTGTGTACGTGTGATATACATACACTTTTTTTGGATCATATTTTCTATTCCGCTATTTAATCAAAAACCTTTGGGGATCAGTTAAATTGGGGGATAGTCTGTGTTGGTACGTGTGAGAGAGATCCACCTTTCCAAGTTGTTGGGGTTCATCTCATACTTCTGAAGGTTTGAGGGTGCTGCCAGTTCCATACCCCCCCTACTCCTCATCTAGCCTTTTAGGGGTACAAACAATAGTAATTGGGGCCTAGTGTGGTTGTGTACGTGTGATATACATACACTTTTTTTGGATCATATTTTCTATTCCGCTATTTAATCAAAAACCTTTGGGGATCAGTTAAATTGGGGGATAGTCTGTGTTGGTACGTGTGAGAGAGATCCACCTTTCCAAGTTGTTGGGGTTCATCTCATACTTCTGAAGGTTTGAGGGTGCTGCCTGTTCCATACCCCCCCTACTCCTCATCTAGCCTTTTAGGGGTACAAACAATAGTCATTGGGGCCTAGTGTGGTTGTGTACGTGTGATATACATACACTTTTTTTGGATCATATTTTCTATTCCGCTATTTAATCAAAAACCTTTGGGGATCAGTTAAATTGGGGGATAGTCTGTGTTGGTACGTGTGAGAGAGATCCACCTTTCCAAGTTGTTGGGGTTCATCTCATACTTCTGAAGGTTTGAGGGTGCTGCCTGTTCCATACCCCCCCTACTCCTCATCTAGCCTTTTAGGGGTACAAACAATAGTAATTGGGGCCTAGTGTGGTTGTGTACGTGTGATATACATACACTTTTTTTGGATCATATTTTCTATTCCGCTATTTAATCAAAAACCTTTGGGGATCAGTTAAATTGGGGGATAGTCTGTGTTGGTACGTGTGAGAGAGATCCACCTTTCCAAGTTGTTGGGGTTCATCTCATACTTCTGAAGGTTTGAGGGTGCTGCCTGTTCCATACCCCCCCTACTCCTCATCTAGCCTTTTAGGGGTACAAACAATAGTCATTGGGGCCTAGTGTGGTTGTGTACGTGTGATATACATACACTTTTTTTGGATCATATTTTCTATTCCGCTATTTAATCAAAAACCTTTGGGGATCAGTTAAATTGGGGGATAGTCTGTGTTGGTACGTGTGAGAGAGATCCACCTTTCCAAGTTGTTGGGGTTCATCTCATACTTCTGAAGGTTTGAGGGTGCTGCCTGTTCCATACCCCCCTACTCCTCATCTAGCCTTTTAGGGGTACAAACAATAGTAATTGGGGCCTAGTGTGGTTGTGTACGTGTGATATACATACACTTTTTTTGGATCATATTTTCTATTCCGCTATTTAATCAAAAACCTTTGGGGATCAGTTAAATTGGGGGATAGTCTGTGTTGGTACGTGTGAGAGAGATCCACCTTTCCAAGTTGTTGGGGTTCATCTCATACTTCTGAAGGTTTGAGGGTGCTGCCTGTTCCATACTCCCCCTACTCCTCATCTAGCCTTTTAGGGGTACAAACAATAGTAATTGGGGCCTAGTGTGGTTGTGTACGTGTGATATACATACACTTTTTTTGGATCATATTTTCTATTCCGCTATTTAATCAAAAACCTTTGGGGATCAGTTAAATTGGGGGATAGTCTGTGTTGGTACGTGTGAGAGAGATCCACCTTTCCAAGTTTTTGGGGTTCATCTCATACTACTGAAGATTTGAGGGTGCTGCCTGTTCCATACTCCTCCTCCTACTGCTCAACCATCCTTTTAGGGGTACAAACAATAGTAGTTGGGGCCTAGTGTGGTGGTGTACGTGCGAGATACATACACTTTCTTTTTGATCATATTTTCTATTCCGCTATTCAATTAAAACCTTTGGGGATCAATTCAATTGCGAGATAGTCTGTGTCGGTACGTGTGAGATCCACCTTTCCAAGTTGTTGGGGTTCATCTCATACTTCTGAAGATTTGAGGGTGCTGCCTGTTCCATACTCCTGCTCCTACTGCTCAACCATCCTTTTAGGGGTACAAACAATAGTAATTGGGGCCTAGTGTGGTTGTGTACGTGCGAGATACATACACTTTTTTTGATCATATTTCCTATTCCGCTATTCAATAAAAACCTTTGAGGATCAATTGAATTGCGGGATAGTCTGTGTCGGTACGTGTGAGATCCACCTTTCCAAGTTTTTGGGGTTCATCTCATACTTCTGAAGATTTGAGGGTGCTGCCTGTTCCATACTCCTCCTCCTACTCCTCATCCATCCTTTTAGGGGTACAAACAATAGTAATTGGGGCCTAGTGTGGTTGTGTACGTGCGAGATACATACACTTTTTTTGATCATATTTCCTATTCCGCTATTCAATAAAAACCTTTGAGGATCAATTGAATTGCGGGATAGTCTGTGTCGGTACGTGTGAGATCCACCTTTCCAAGTTTTTGGGGTTCATCTCATACTTCTGAAGATTTGAGGGTGCTGCCTGTTCCATACTCCTCCTCCTACTCCTCATCCATCCTTTTAGGGGTACAAACAATAGTAATTGGGGCCTAGTGTGGTTGTGTACGTGCGAGATACATACACTTTTTTTGATCATATTTCCTATTCCGCTATTCAATAAAAACCTTTGAGGATCAATTGAATTGCGGGATAGTCTGTGTCGGTACGTGTGAGATCCACCTTTCCAAGTTTTTGGGGTTCATCTCATACTTCTGAAGATTTGAGGGTGCTGTCTGTTCCATACTCCTCCTACTCCTCATCCATCCTTTTAGGGGTAGAAACAATAGTAATTGGGGCCTAGTGTGGTTTTGTACGTGCGAGATACATACACTTTTTTGGATCATATTTCCTATTCCGCTATTCAATAAAAACCTTTCTAGGGCAAGATCTTAAATTACAGAAATATGAGGAGACCGTCAAATAAGGGCCGTGGCCTGGGTCGTGGTGCTGCTGGTAGAGCTCCTGTTGCAAGGAGAGGACGTGGTCGATCTGTGCCAGCTACACGCACAAGTGAAACACCTTCCTCAAGTGTGAGTAGGCGACAGAACCTGCATCAGTATTTGGTAGGGCATCAAACGCCCCTAGAAGTGATGAGGCCAGAACAAGTTGAGGCGATAGTAGATTGGTTTGCTGCTGACAGTGCCTCCAGTTCCTTCACATTGTCTCCCACCCAGTCTACTGCAGAAAGGTCAGAGTTGGCACCTGCAGCCAATGTCCAACCGTCTTTCACCTCACCCCCTTGCAAATCAGGCCAGCAGTCTGAGCCCCAAGCCATACAGCAGTCTCTTATTCTTTTTGAGGACTCTGTCAGCAGGGTTTCCCAGGGCCATCCACCTAGCCCTGCCCCAGAAGTGGAAGAGATTGAGTGCAGCGATGCCCAACCACTTATTTCTCAAGATGAGTACATGCAAGGATCATCGCAGCACGTCTCCGATGATGACGAAACGCAGGTGCCAACTGCTGCGGCGTTCAGCATTGTGGAGACCGACAAGGAGGGCAGGGGTGAAGACTGGGTGGAAGATGATGTGGAGGACGATGAGGTCCTCGACCCCACATGGAATGAACGTCATGCAGGTGACCTGAGTAGTTTGGAGGAAGAGGCGGTGGTCGCACAGAGCCACCAGCACAGCAGAAGAGGGAGCAGGGTGCAGAAGCGGAGCGGCCGTGCCCTAGACACTACGCCCGCTACTGCCCAACGCAGCAAGGGAACGAGCGCACCAAAGTCAGCTCAAAGGAGTTCTCTAGCGTGGAAGTTCTTTAGAAAATGTGCTGATGACAGGACACGAGTGGTTTGCACCCTGTGCAATCAGAGCTTGAAGCGAGGCATAAACCTTCTCAACCTGAGCACAACCTGCATGATCAGGCATCTAAGTGCAAAGCACGAGCTGCAGTGGAGTACACACCTTCAAAACCAAGAAACGTCTCTGGCTCATCCTGCTTCCTCTTCTGCTGCAGTCTCGGCCGCTCCAGCCACATCTGTAGTGATACCGGCACCTGCCACCCCGCAAACAGACGATCTGTCAGCAACACCACCACCTGGGTCACCAACAACCATCTCCACAATGTCCCGTGGAAGCGTTCAGCTTTCCATCTCCCAAACACTTGAGAGGAAGAGGAAGTACCCCCCTACCCACCCGCGATCCCTGGCCCTGAATGCCAGCATTTCAAAATTATTGGCCTTTGAAATGCTGTCATTCCGTCTGGTGGAGACGCACAGTTTTAAAAACCTTATGTCGGTGGCTGTCCCACAGTACGTCGTGCCCAGCCGCCACTACTTTTCCAGGCAAGCCATCCCTTCCCTGCACAACCAAGTGGGGGAAAATATCAGGTGTGCACTGCGCAACGCCATCTGTGCCAAGGTCCACCTAACTACGGATACATGGACCAGTAAGCACGGTCAGGGGCGTTATATCTCCCTAACGGCACACTGGGTAAATGCAGTGGCGGATGGGCCTGAGGCGGATAGCAATTTGGCGCATGTCCTTCCACCACCGAGGATTGCAGGGCGCTTCAGTTTGCCTCCTGTTCCTAACTCCTCCTACTCCGCTTCCTCATCCTCTACCGCCTCCTCATCCGGACAGCGTAACACCTTCACCACCAACTTCAGCACGGCCAGGGGTAAACGACAGCAGGCAGTTTTACAACTTGCCTGTTTGGGGGACAAACCACACACCGCGCAGGAGTTGTGGAGGAGCATGGAACAGCAGACAAATGAGTGGTTGCTGCCAGCGAGCCTCAAGCCCGGCCTGGTGGTGTGCGATAACGGGCGAAATCTCATAGCAGCTCTGGGCCTAGCCGGTTTGACGCACATCCCTTGCCTGGCGCATGTGCTGAATTTGGTGGTGCAGAGGTTCCTTAAAAACTACCCCGATATGTCAGAGCTGCTGCAGAAAGTGCGGGCCGTTTGTGCGCACTTTCGGCGTTCTCACCCTGCTGCTGCTCGCCTGGCAGCGCTGCAGCGTAACTTCGGCCTTCCCGCTCACCGCCTCATATGTGACGTGCCCACAAGGTGGAACTCCACCTTGCACATGCTGGAAAGACTGTGCGAGCAGCAGCAGGCCATAGTGGAGTTTCAGCTGCAGCACGCACGCGTGAGTCGCTCTGCGGAACAGCACCACTTCACCACCAATAACTGGGCCTCCATGCGAGACCTGTGTGCCTTGTTGCGCTGTTTTGAGTACTCCACCAACATGGCCAGTGGCAATGACGCCGTTCTCAGCTTAACTATCCCACTTCTATGCCTCCTTGAAAAAACAATTCGGGCGATGATGGAAGAGGATGTGGCACAGGATGAGGAGGAGGAGGAGGATGAAGAGGTAACATTTCCAAGGCTTTCAGGGCAGTCATTCGCAAGGGGCTCCGAGGGTGGGTTCCTGCACACGCAAACGCCAGGGACGCAATTGTCCAGCAGGGGCACAGTTCTGGAGGATGAGGAGGATGAGGAGGAGGAGGAGCTGGAGGAGGAGATGGAACCATGTTCACAGCAGGGTGGCACCCAGGCCAGCTCATGGCCATCACTGGTGCGTGGCTGGGGGGATACAGAGGACACGGACGATACACCTCCCACAGAGGACAGCCTTTCGTTGCCTCTGGGCAGCCTGGCACACATGAGCGATTACATGCTGCAGTGTCTCCACAACGACCGCCGAGTTGCCCACATTCTAACTTGTGCTGATTACTGGGTGGCCACGCTGCTGGATCCCCGTTACAAGGACAACGTACCGTCCTTAATTCACTCACTGGAGCGCGATCGCAAGATGCGCGAGTACAAGCGCACGCTGGTAGACGCCATGCTGCTGGCATTCCCATCTGACAGCGGGGCCACAGTGGAAGCACAAGGCAGAGGAGGAGGAGGAGGAGGTCGCCAACGCAACCAGGGCACCGCCAGCACCTCAGAAGGCAGGGTTAGCATGGCCGAAATGTGGAAAAGCTTTGTCAGCACGCCACAACAAACAGCAGCACCAGCAGCTCAGATGGAACGTCTTAGCAGGAGGCAACATTTTACCAACATGGTGGAGCAGTATGTGTGCACACGCCTACATGTAGTGAATGACGGGTCTGCCCCCTTCAACTTCTGGGTCTCCAAATTGGGCACATGGCCTGAGCTTGCCCTTTACGCCTTGGAGGTGCTGGCGTGCCCTGCAGCCAGTGTATTATCTGAACGGGTATTTAGCACGGCTGGGGGCGTTATAACAGACAAGCGCAGCCGCCTGTCCAGAGACAATGTGGACAAGCTCACGTTCATTAAAATGAACCAGGCATGGATCCCACGGGACTTTTCCGTACCTTATGCAGAATAGCAATGGATACTGACCTTACCCACCCATTGTTCCATTTTTGCTCTTTCTCACTCTTTTGGGGTGTACCCTCATTTAAAATTTTTGAAAAGAAGCAGTGTTGGCTACCTCGTCCTCCTCCTCAGGGCCAGATTAATGTAGGGGCTATTGGAGCTGCAGCTCCAGGCCCCTACCTTTTATATAGGCCCCGGGTTGGCCATATTCACTGTTACCGCTCTTCTGTCACTTGTAAACACAGAAGTCTGGCTTCTATGCTCGCTTCCCCAGGCAGCACCCTCAGAACCTCCCCACACAGCGTGAAGGCCGGACAAGGAGGGACAGTTGGCGATGCATGGATGTGTTTATGGGCTTCAGAGACAGCATCCCATGTTGAATTAGGCATGCATGGCTGCACCCTTCCTCCTCTGGGTGCATGGCAAGGCACGGCCCTTAAGGCCCTTCAAAATCCTCAGCACCAAGCCCATGATGCTGTTAATCCGGCCCTGGTCCTCCTCCACCGCCGCTTCCACCTACACCGCCCATAGGTGTGCGCAGCCTATTGCATTAAGGTGTGCACCCCAAAGTTGAAATACACATGCATGTGTTTGCCAGCAGGGAGAGTAATGTATCGGGGCCATGTACCTGTAGGCAAGGAGAAATAGAGCAGAGCAGGTCCCAGGGAGATCTTTCCCATCTCCTCACTGGCAATGCTATGTGCCCTAGGTGATTAGGGTGTGCCCAGGCACACCCAGCACACCCTGTGCGCACGCCTATGTCACCGCCACATCCACCACCACCTCAACCTCCCTCCTACTCCATATGGGCCTCGTCCTTCAGAGATGAAGAAGAACATTGTTTTATTTTTCTGTTTTTTTTTGTTGTTTTAAGTTATTTCCCTATCCACATTTGTTTGCAGAGCACTTGCCATGCTCTTAATTACGTTTTGCTGCCATTTGCAGCACTCTAGCCCTTTCCTTTGGTGTTTTAGAGCCATTTTAGTGCCTTAAAGTTCGGGTCCCCATTGACTTCAATGGGGTTCGGTGTCCGGGAAAAGTTCGGTAAAAGTCCGGGACACGGACCCGGACTTTTTTTTAAAGTTCGGCCGAACCCGTCGAACACGGACATCTAGGTGTCCGCTCAACCCTAGTAGCTATACCTTTTGACATACATATATCACCTATGGCATACAATAGTGCCATCTAAAGGTTGAATTGTTTCACCCAAAGAAAATTAATGTAAAGGAAGTAGTAAGTGGTAAGAAAGGGACAACACACATGTGGGGTTGGTTAAATGTTCTG
>NC_138769.1:367801480-368337056 GCF_965119305.1 Pelophylax lessonae | reverse complement strand
TCTTTATGGAGGGATCTGGAGTCTAAAAGACCCCAAATCCCTCCTCTGCACCTAAAAGCATTCAAAATGCCAAGTTTGGCTGTTTTGAATGCTATAATTTTTTTTTTTAAATCTAGCGCCTTTAAGACTCCATTACACGGAAGTGATTTCATGACATTAGTTCCGGGTTTTTACATCAGAGCCAAATCCAGCTTTGTTCAGGTCTTCGGCCAGCTGGCGGACATGCTGGCTGCTTGCTCGGCTCTCCCGGTGGGACGGGATACCTGGGAGAGCTGCAGAAGGCGGCGGTGGGGGGGGGTGTCTCTTTCCACTCCTTGTAATGACAACCGAGCTACTGCTGAGCCACTATGGTTGTCATTACAAGAAAGCCCACCGTTGGCTCTAAACAACGGTATCGGGGTAAGGCCTCTAGCTGCAGGTTTTACCCGGGTACAACCCCCTGAAGCCGAGGCCACATATTTGTGTTCCTTCGACATGAAGGGGTTAAGCTGCTTTCATGTTTTGAGTTGAATCTGTACAATACTTCTGGCTTTCCTTTTGTTAAATAATGCACTCTAATTTTGATTTCCTAATTAAAATCTGCCTACTTCATTTCTCTTATTCTGAAGTCTACTAAAGCTATTTACATATTGTGCACTAAGTCTGCACAATTTTTCTGGCAATTGTTCTGTAAAATAATAAAGTCTAATTTTGGTTTCTTGAATAAAACCTTTTTGGTGTCTCCTCCTAAAACTACAACCTATTAAATCTGCTTACAGTACATGGTGTTCATTGAATCTGTACTATATCTCTGGCTTTTTTTCTGTGAAAAACATACACTCTAATTTTGATTTTGTGTTAAAAACCTACAATTTTTATCTGTACAATTTCTGGGGTTTTTTTCCCATGAAAAAATACACTGCAATTTTGATTTCTTGATTAAAACCTGCTTGGCGTCTCACTATGAAATTTGCAGCCTAATGAAACTGTTTACATAAATGTAATTACATTTGATTTTTTGATGACAACCTACCTTGTCTCTTCCTCTTAAACTGTTGCATACTAAAGCTGCTTACATAGTGTATACTGAGTCTATACAATTTTTCTGGCTTTTTTTCTGTGAAGTAATACACTGTAATTTTGATTTACTGATTAGAACCTGCCTGGTGTCTCATTCAGAAATTGCAGCATAGTAAAACTTTTTACATACTGTGAATTGAGCCTATACAATTGTCCGTCTTTGTTCTGTTAAAAAATAAACTCTAATTACGGTTTATTGATTGAAACCTGTCTAGTGTCTCTCTCTGAATCTGAAGTCTACTTACATGATATGCATTGAAATTGTAAAATGTTCCTGGCTTCTCTTTTGTGAAATAATGCACTCTGGTTTCAATTTATTAATAACCTGCCTAGCCTCTCCCTCTTAAACTGCAGCCTACCAAAGCTACTTAAATAGTGTACGCGGAGTCTGTAAAATTTTGGGGGGTTTTTTTTCCATGAAAAAAACACTGCAAATTTTTATTTCTTGATTAAAACCTGCCTGGCATCTCACTATGAAACTTGCAGCCCAGTGAAACTGTTTACATACTTTAAATTGAGTTTGTGCAATATGTCTGCTTACATAGTGTGCATGGAGTCTGTACAAACTTTTTGCTGTTGTCTGATATGGTTGTGAATAAGACACTGTAATTTTTTTATTTCATGATAAAACCTGCTTGGTTTCTGCCTCCTAAATTGTGACCTAATAAAGCTGCTGTTGTTTGTGAAATAATACACCTTAATTTTAGTTTTTTGCTAAAACCTGCCTCGTCATTTTCACTTAAATTGTTACCTGCTAAAGCTGCTGACATAGTGTTCATTAACCACTTAAGCCCCGGAAGATTTTACCCCCTTCCTGACCAGGGGGTTTTTTGCGATTTTTTACTGTGTGACTTTAACGGACAATTGCGCGGTCGTGTGACGCTGTACCTAAACGAATTTGACATCCTTTTTTTCCCACAAACAGAGCTTTCTTTTAGTGGTATTTGATCACCTGTGCGATTTTTACTTTTTGAGCTATAAACAAAAAAAGAGCGTAAATTTTGCAAAAACAACAATATTTTTCACATTTTTTTATATGAAATTCCCCCCCAAAAAATGTAAAAATCTAAATTTTTTAACATTTTTGGCCAATTTGTTTTCTGCTACATACGTTTGGTAAAAAAAATCGCAAAAAGCGTATTTTGATTGGTTTGCGCAAAAGTTATTGCGTTTACTAGGGAAAGATTTCTGTCATTTTTGGTGTTTTTTTTTTAACGCGTAATGGCGGCAATCTGCGATTTTTTTGCGGTACTGCGACATTGCAGCGGACAGATCGGAACCTTGACTGACATTTTTGACACTTTTGGGGTTACCAGTGACATTACTGCAGTAATCAGTGCTATACATATGCACTGTTACTGCAAAATGACACTGGCAGGGAAGGGGTTGACTTTATTGGTGAAGGAGGGGTTAAATGTGTCCCTAGGGGTGTGCTTTTTATTGTGATCGGACATGGTTACTAGTGTAGGAACAGTGATCAACGGTCCTACATTGTAGAACCGTATGATCACCATTCCTACACAGGGGAGAATGACAGGCGGCTTGTTTACATTAGCCACCTGCCTTTCTCCCTTCATGGAGGACGATCGCGAGTGACCGGCGGACATCGGGTCCACCGGTCACATGCACTGACTTCCCAGGGAACGAGCCGGGGCGGTCGCCCGCTATTGGCTCACAAGGAAGTGACAGGCTAGTGACGTATATATACGTCACTTTGCCTGGCCGGGGCTGACTGCCGACGTATATCGTCGGGCGGCGGTTGGCAACTGGTTAAGTCTGTACAATATTTATGGTTATTGTGTCTCTAAAAAAATACATTAAAATGTTTATTTCACAATACAGTCTGCCTCATCAAGCAGCTTACATACTGTGCATCAACTGTACACATATACTGGCTATTATATATATATATATTTTTTTTTTTCAATTTAATACTAGATAAAAATTTTATATGAAGGTTTAAAAATGAAAAAAAAAAAAACAGTTTCTTATTTTGTTAATTATGATTACCTGTTCTATTTAATTTTTTTCCTTAAGTGAGATTTCCAAGTTCAGTGTCCCCGTTTTCCATTATTAGTACCCTCTCTCCATGTCAGAAGAGCCCAGGGATGCCGTTTATGGCATATGGTAAAGCTGTTTTACATAATAGAACCATGCATAGATAGTTCCAAGAAATGATGACTCCTTGTCACCATCATCCCCTTTGACAGGCCAGTGTCTAAGCTGGTTGCCTTTTTATATATTTATATAAATACTAAATCTACGGCCCTTTACTATGTGATCGCTCTGTCCAATGATAGAGCGATCACTTTGTCAACAAACCGATGTCATGCCCCGTTCAGCTCTCTCCTCTCCTCACACCGATACAGCATGTGAGGAGAGAGACACTTTGCAGCAGCTGGAGTTGGCTTGATTCGGTGTGCCCTACAGAGCTCATAAGTGCTCTACAGTGCCACTACAGTGCTCATCAGTGCCATCAGTGCCACTACAGTGCCATCAGTGCTACTACAGTGCTCATCATTGCCATTACAGTGCCATCAGTGCCACTAGAGTGCTCATCAGTGCCCTACAGTGCCCATCAGTGCTCTACAGTGCCATTACAGTGCTCATCAGTGCCATACAGTGCTACTACGGTGCTCATCAGTGCTCTACTGTGCAACTACAATGCTCATCAGTGCCCTATAGTGCCATCAATGCCCTACAGTGCCCATCAGTGAGTGCTTATCATTGCCATCATGAAGAAAAATTACTAATTTGCAAAATGTTATTACAGAAATTAAGAAAAATGCATTTTTTAATCACAATTTTTTTAATTTTTTATTTATAGTGCAAAACATAAAAAACCCAGGGGTGATTAAATACCACCAAAAAAAAAAAAAAAAAAAAGCTCTATCTGCATGAAAAAAAGGTCAAAAATGTCATATGGGTGCAGTGTTGAATGACTAAGTAATTGTCATTCAAAGTATGAGAGCACTGAAAGCTGAAAATTGGCCTGGTCAGGAAGGGGTTATAGGTGCCCAGTAGGCAAGTGGTTAAAGGAATAGCAGATAGCACGACTAGGAGATTGCACTTTAGTTTATTTATGGATGATTTATTTTTGCATATGTTTAAATTAATTTGTTATTTATGCATGGTAGTACTCAATTAGGCAGCACTTTAGTGTTTGTTTGCAATTTTAAGGGTTCAGAACCTTACCAAAGCAGCAGCCTATTATAATAGTTTGAGGTTTATTTTCTGGTTTAAATGTATCCCATAAGTTGATATTGCAAAATTTAGGTCCATATTACAAATCAGCTGGCCCACAGCTGATTTGAGTAAAAAAAAATACAACCCCAATTCCAAAAAGTTAGTGTAAAATCTACATAAAAACAGAATACAATGATTTGCTAATCTCATAAACCCATATTTTATTTACAATAGATAACATATCAATGTTTAAACTGAGAAAACGTAGCATTTTAAGAAAAAAATAAGATAACTATGAAATTGATGACAGCAACAAATCTCAAAAACGTTGGGACAGCAGAATCTCAAAAAGAGAAGATCCTTCACTTTGCACAAAAAATCCTCCATAGCCACTAAGGTCCAAGAAACTAGCTATGAATTCCTGACAAGGTGGTACAAGGTTCCCACAATTCTACACTGCTTTTTTCCGCAGGTTCCAGATACGTGTCAGCGTTGTAAGGCAGATTGGGGTACCATGTTGCATATTTTTGGGGATTACCCGAAACTTAAACCTTTCTAGCAAGCAGTGACCAGCACCATCAAACATCTGAATGTTTGTCAACGTTGATCTGGCAGACGATCCGGCGGCATGCTTGCTACACCTTACACAACGGCCCATCAAAATATACAAGTCTTCTCTAACCATCCAGCTACTGAATGCTGCCAAGGCCTGTATCCCCTTGTGCTGGAGGTTGTTGAATCCGCCAATGAGGTCTCTATGGTTTTCTAAAATTAACAAACTCCATGACATGGAAGACCTTATGGCCACCATTCACAATCAGGAGGAGTCCTTTCACCACACCTGGAGGCCATGGCAACATTTTGTTCTCACTGCTGCCTATCTCCAGGAGTTCCCACAACATAATTCCCCATTATGAGGGTCTCCTGGTGGCCCTGGGTGGGGGAACCCTTGTCTGCGGCCCCTCTTATTCACTTTCCGTTTCTATCCCTTTTTGAGCTACCTCTCCCTCTCCTTACCCTCCCTAAGCTCCCCTTCCCCTATATACTAATATGCTGCTTTACCCCTAGTATCTTCCTCTACACTGCCACTCTAAATCCCCTCCCCCACAGTCTCTATACTGCTCTTTTGCACAGGATCACCTCAATGTAGGACAAAATTCTACATACACTACACCTTTGTAGAGCACCTGCCCACCGGGAGTTTCACTTAAACTCTGGCTAGTTTTCCTGCATCCCCCTACGGATTGCATTATTAAGTCAGGACGGTTTACTTTCATAGAATTACTCAAACTATTTACCAAAATTAACTCCATTGAATACTAATACAGGATGCATTATGTTTTTCAGTAGTTCTTGCGTTACTATCACATGCCTACAACAGATGAATTGGAGTCATTATATCTCTTTATGTTGCTTTATTGGGATCTTTATATGTTACTTTATTGTTTTTCTGTACTGTGTAATGCAGCCTTTGTTTAAATAAAAAAATTACAAAAAAAAAACACGTTTGAACAGGGCCATGTTTACCATAGCATAGTATCTCCTCTTATTTTAAGAACTCTCAGTAAATGCCTGGGAATTGAGGAGACCAGTTGCTGCAGTTTTGAGAGAGAAATGTTGTCCCATTCTTGCCTGATATAGGACTCTAACTGCTTAAAGTATAACTAAAGGCTACATTTTTTTTCCTTTTGAATAGAGTAGAGGGATACTACCAGTCAGTTTTTATTGCTGTCAGTGTCCCTGTTAGGGAGATTCACCCTCTCTATTTCTCCTGTTTACCGTTATAATTAAAAGTGAAAGTGAAAGAAAATCCCATTTTTTAGGTTGTCCCCAGACAAATAATAGAGGGAAAATCTTCCAATGGGGTAACTAGTTTTGGTGACCTGGGGATCCCCAAAAGATTCCCCTAATTATCAGGGATTTCCTCTCACTTCCTGTTTGGCTATGGAACAGGAATTGAAGGGAAATCTCCCCCATGGGACAAATAGGGCAAAGAAAAAAACCTTATAAGGTTCATAACCCTCCCTAATCTATCCAAAGTGAAAAAAAAAAAAAGGTTTTGCCTACAGTTCTACTTTATCCGTCTTGGGGTTTCTTTGTCATATTTCTCATTTCAAGATGCAAGAAATATTTTTAATTTAACGGCCTGGACTGCAGGCAGGCCAGTTAGGCACCCAGAGTCTCCTACTATGAAGCCATGCATAGATGCAGTATAGGGTTTAGCATTATCCTGCTAAAATATGCAAGGTTTTCCCTGAAAAAGACATCTGGATAGGAGCATATGCTGCTCTAAAATCTGGATATATCTTTCTGCAGTGATGGTGCCTTTCCAGATGTGCAAGCTGCCTATTCCATACGCACTAATGTACCCCCATACCATCAGAGATGCAGGCTTTTGAACTGAGTGCTGATAGCAAGCCAGAAGGTCCCTCTACTCTTTAGTCCAGAGGACGTGGCAAGCATTGGTTGCCAAAAAGAAAGTCAAATTTCAATTCGTCAGACCACAGAACAACTTTCCATTTTGCAACAGACCACTTTAAGCGGGCTTTAGCCCAGAGAAGATGGCATAATTTCTGAATGATGTTCAGATATGGCTTCTTCTTTTTATGATAGAGCTTCAACTTGCATTTTTAGATGGCACTGTGAGCTGTGTTCACAGACAGTCATTTTTGGGGGTATTCCTGAGCCCATACAGAGAGATCCATCACAGAATCATGCCTGTTTTTAATAAAGTGCCATCTGAGGGCCCGAAGATCACGGGCATCCAATATTGCATTTTGGCCTTGTCCCTTGTGCACAGAGATTTCTCCAGATTCTCTGAATCTTTGGATGATATTGTGTACTGTAGATGATGATATAGTTAATGTCTTTGTGATTTTACATTGAGGAACATTATTGTGAAATTGTTAGACAAATTTTAGATGCATTTTTTCACAGATTGGTGAATTTCTGCCCATCTTTACTTTTGGGACACTCTGACTCCCTAAGATGCCCATTTTATACTACCCAGTCATGTTACAATAAATCTATGTAGTTGCTTCCTCGTAGCACCACTTACTTTTCCAGATTTTTGTTGCCTGACATAATTGATTAAACTCCTACATTAAAACTGTCAGATCATGGCATGTAATATCTATTTAGTGAAAATAAACATATGCAGAGAGCTTTTAAAATGTAGTAGCAAGTTCACAGGTGTACAAAGGAAGAGTAAGGACAGTGGAAACATAATATAAAGAGAACAGAAGAAAATATTAACATACAGACAAAGACATTAACAACCACCACTGGTTATGGATATGGATATGTGAACCTGTAAGAGTAAAATTAAAGGTTCAATTTAAAGCCCACCTTCTTCAGGGCCAATATCTTCTCTCTGCTCCCCTGCTACTCTGTCCATTTATCAGAAAAAGCTCTATGCAAGTTTCAACCTGGGCAGGATCTGGGCCACAGGGCTCTCATCTACTCCTACGCATGCTGACCCATTGCTCAAGCAGCCAGTTCTGTATCTAAGCAGAGTCACATGTTCCTCCATACCCAGGGATAGCAGGTCCTTGCAAGACTTCTGTAAGTAAATTGAATTGCTCAGGGAAGTTATGTATCAGAAGTGTATTATATTTCCTGGTGCGGTGATGCTTTAAACATTTTCCCTATATTACCACAAACTACACATTATTACTATAAAACTGTCACAAAGCAACATACCTGTTTCTGTATTTGATGGAAGCTACAATCCCTCAAGCCAGAAAAAAAGTCCTAGATCACTTACCTCTCACAATGTATTTGAATAATACCAGCTTTTTTGCTCTACTATTGATCTACTATTTAGTCAACGAGTTGGTGAATGGTTGCTTCCTACAGAAATCTGCTGTTGACACAGGTGTTTTACTTTATTAAAATTCCCTCGAACAATTAAATCACAGAACTATAGCCATAAACCTGCTCCCCTGCTGGGTGCACAAAGGAATTGGCTGTGTTTTGTTATCTCTGTTCAATGAATAGACAACTGTTATTAGTGACCACATATCTGCCAATATTCATATTCATAGGTCTACTTCAGTGTAGATTGCCAAAATGTAAATGAGTCCTGTAGAAGGAGAAATGATTTCCTAGAAATTATTGTGTATAAGCCTATCTTGTGATTAAATAACAGAAAGGGGTGTGATACTACAACTAGCATACAGTAGGTTATTTCTTTTTTACATACCTTTTTCAGATGTCTCCTGGCCAGTCATGTGCCTCAATAGGTCATTTTCTTCCTCAGCTTTGGGTTATTCTGGATGATGCAAAAATTGTTGCTGACGGTATGACAGTGCCACTCTTTGCATCAATACACTGTGAGTCCAGTGGGTGGCGCAACGGAATTCACAGTCTTTCCTCAGTCTTCTGGGTCAGACAGGAAGACTAAGCACATAGTGTAGCAAAGAAGAGGGCCAGCTTCATATTGAAGGTAAGTGCTGTAGCCAAAGCTGCTCTTTTTAACCACTGTCAAGGTGGCAATTACAACCTACTACAGCACAACTAACATTTACAAGGCAAGAAAAATGCGGTTTACAGTAACTTCCAGGGCCGGATTAAGAGCATCATGGGCTTGGTGCTGAGGATTTTGAAGGGCTTTAAGGGCCGTGCCTTGGCATGCACCCAGAGGAGGAAGGGTGCAGCCATGCATGCCTAATTCCACATGGGATGCTGTCTCTGAAGCCCATAAACACATCCATGCATCGGCAACTGTCCCTCCTTGTCCGGCCTTCGTGCTGTGTGGGGAGGTTCTGAGGGAGCTGCCTGGGGAAGCGAGCATAGAAGCCAGACTTCTGTGTTTACAAGTGACAGAAGAGCGGTAACAGTGAATATGGCCAACCTGGGGCCTATATAAAGGTAGGGGCCTGGAGCTGCAGCTCCAATAGCCCCTACGTTAATCTGGCCCTGGTAACTTCTATTTGTAAACAAAATGGCTGGGGTTTACCTTCACCTATACCAGACCCTTTCCTAGATGAGGATGTAGAATAGATGTTAATAGGGGAACCCACGCAAAAAAAAGAAAAAAAAGGCTCGGTGTTTCACCCACAAAATACATACCAGACTCTTATCCTTGACAAGGGTCTGGAATAGATATAAAATTTCATGGGATCCACCAAAAATTTAAATTTTATGGGTGAATCCTTTAAAAAAAAAAAAATGCAAGTGAAACCCTTTCACACAGCCTAGTCCTCCCCTGATACTATTTAGAACCTTTGCACAAAATGTAATGTATCCAGATAGGTACAGAATTTTACTTTCTCAGCTTTGGGTTAAACTTGACAATAGTAACTTTCAGTTAAACTTGACAATAGCAAATCAAAATGATATGTCAGAGACTGAACCATTACTATTGATCAATCATTTTTGCAATGGGACTGACATTGAGCTACTTGGAACATTCAAAAGAGCCAAATACTTGTATGGTACATACAAATTCTTAAAATCAGCTCAGTAAATGAAGCATTTAATATAAGAATTGTTTATGTTGAAAATCTATTTGTAGCATTAGTGATTATAATGGAAAATACCACAACTGAGCTCTTTCATTGCAAATTATGTGATAGGTCTACCCACGTATAGCTATCTTTAGGTATATACAGCAAACATTTGGAAAATATAATTTATTAGAAATATCTCTTCATATTTGGAGAATTATTGTGACACAACTGCAGGTGTACTGCTTCAACATATTTTCAATTTCAGATTATTTCCCTTCATATAAATCCACGTTTAGCCATTTCTTCCTGGACTATGTACTCTTCATTTTATTTTCATTGGCAGTACACAGTGTTCAGCCTGAATATTGTGTGCAGTGTTCATGGTTCCAAAAGATAGCTTCCAAGTGCAGTTGACATATGGCTGATCCCCCTCTTAATATGTGCACAACTGAATAAATAGTCCTTGTGCTGGATCAAACCAATCTCCCATCAAATTAAGAGAGTTTAAAATCTCCGTCTTTAAATAAACATTAAAGAACCCATTAAAGAGCAAGGAAGAAGGGAGCCTGTGCTTCCAGCTGACAGACTTTTATTCACAGGTGATTAATAGATGAAACATGCACAAATGTATTTAAACCAAATTTAGCTTCCTGTGCACTGAATGAAAAATAATGGTGTGGAAGATTCCAGGTTCTTGATTTCCTTTCTAAATCCATGTGTTGTTTCACACAATTACATTTCAATAAAATCATATATTCAGTTATTTAGTTTTGGTAGCTGAAAATTATTGCTCTTTTATGTTTCGTATGAACTTTAAAGAAATGCAACTAAATATTTCAGTTTTGGTGGAGTCTGGTGGACAGAGGTGTACTCTGGTTTCTTTTAGCACTAAAGGACTACTAAGGTATGGTCTCCATGCTATAGCTTGTATGAATACCTAAATGTACATAAAAGCGCCTCCAGGTGCCCACATTTCCCTCATGATAACAGTTTAAAACATTTTATGCAAATAAAGGGTTTACTTTAGAGTGGTCCTAAAGTCATAATGTTTCTTTACCTTGATGCATTCTGTGTATTAGGGTAAAAACCTTTCAATAGCAGTTCCTCCCAGCCCCCCCACACCTTCCTCAACACCTTTTTTGTAGGACCTCTTTTGTGACTGGCTGCAGCACTGCTGCCTTCTATTGTACGCACACAGCCTGCCTAGGGAGCACCTCTGCACAGGAACTCCAGCAGAAAGATATTGCCAGGAGAAGAGGAGTGGACAGCTCTGGCATGGTACTCCAGAGCAGGAAGTAAGGGACTTTTCTCTATTCTTGAAAGTATAACATCTTTTTTTTTTCTTTTTTTGAAAAAAAAAAAAAAGTAAGCCTTTACTATAACTTTAAAGATAACCTCTAGGCCAGAGATATGCAAACTGTGGCTCTCCAGCTGTTGCAAAACTACAAGTCCCATCATGCCTCTGCCTCTGGGTGTCATGATTGTGGCTTTCAGAGTCTTGCTATGCCTCATGGGACTTGTAGTTCTGCAACAGCAGGAGGGCGACAGTTTGCATATTCCTGCTCTAAGTCAACAGCTAAGTATACAGATGAAACACATATAGGGGAGCTACTTTACCTGCCAGAGGATTTGTATTTTAATCCATCCAGTCCTGAGATTTGCAGAGCTTTGCCACACATCAGAGTTCTACCTGGCAGATGATGTAATCTGATCTCTCTTTGCAGTACTTCAACTTACAGGTCTCTTCCCCTTGACCATGTGAATGGACGGTGAAACAATGGGACAGACCCAACCGGGACAGGGGCTTTTGGAAGGGACTAGGGGCTAGCCTTCTACCCAATGATTATGGATCCGTGGAGAAGACTGAGGATATTGTCTGTCACAGCATGGTAAAGAGCTCAGTTCAGCCTCTAATCCCATGGAGAGAACAGATCCTTCTCTAATGATGGACAACAACATGATCAGACTGCTGGAACATTGTGTGAGATATGTCTTATGACGACTTGTCTAATAGACAGTTTAGACAAGTGAAAGCCAGTTAAAGAGATTAGACAGCCCTGGGACTTCTTTCTGGGGAACTGGTGCCAAACTGTCTGGGTGGGCACTGACCTGAGTCATGTAGGCTTTCTAGGTGACTAGTTGTTAATTAGCTGACTGTTTAATTAAGGTCACTGTTAATTGTTAGATGTTAGGTGATTTGCTGTTCGAAATTTGCATTGTCATGCTAATATCCCCAAGAGGGGAATGTCCTCCTGGGGATATAAAGTATGTGTCTGTGTTTTAATAAAGTTTAATTCCTTTGATTTTTACCTCAACATCTTGTCTGTGTACTGATTTTGGGGTAAAGGGCTGGTATTAGCTCTTGGTCTGCTGGAAGGTTTTGGAGGGCAGGAGGAACTAATTGTCATAAGCACCCAGGTAGGGTGCCAGGCAGTCCGTCACAAACAAGAAATAGAACACTAATAAGCTCATCTCTATGTCACTCAAGTCTTTTATCCTAACAGAATACTCCTTGCACTGCTGCACAACCTCTTGTGCTGCTTCTTTTTTTCCCAGCCTGAGTTCAGCTGTACAGGGACTGCAAGAGGCTGATATCTGGTCAAATTACAAGGCTTGCATTAAAAAAAAAAAAGAAAGTATTAGTATTTATTAAGCTGCATTAATTTATGTATTTTATATCTGCCTGGAATTCACTCTCTTCATTAAACATTGACAATTTTAATGCTTATGCTTCTGTCATTAGTAAATAGACAGGCAAGCATGTCATTTACTTGTTTTAAACTTTTTTTTATATATTTCTTCAGCTACTTCCTGGTTTTTAGCCTAGGCAAATTACGTCATACATCACAGGAGTCTTCATGGGGGGGGGGGGGGGTCTCAGCGAAGCACCCCTTCCTGCTTGCGTGTCTGAGAAAAGGGCAGATGGATTCCAGGAAGTAAATGTTACATGAATCATCTAACCTTACTCAAAATGGCCAATGCTAGAAGGTGATTTTCAAAATGATTTCTCAGCAAAATAAAGCATGTAGACATGGTTGGATGTGGGAGTTTACTTTTGAATTTTAAAAATGAATCAAATAGTGTTTTTGCGTTGTGGTGCTCAGACGCTATGTAGTTCCTATTTAAAGCAGAAGTACAGCCTAATACCCTAAACTCTCCCCATGCAATCATTAATGTAAGCTGAGTTCAGCTTTATGTGTCAAAATGAAAAAATTCCAGTTTTTCTACCTTTATTTTTCAGTTTTCAGTGCTGTCACATGACTTCAATTCCTGCTGAGTCCAAGAGCAGAAAGATAGTGTAGTTACTGAAAGCTAGTGACATCACTTCCAGGGAGGGGCACTTTTCCTCTGTAGCCAGTGTGCATTTACAGAATGAGAGGAGCTGATCATAGGTTCCCGCCCAGTGTTCTCTCATCAGTAAGGATGCATTGTACATCCTAATTTATGAGAAAATGAAAAAGTGAAAAACAAAAAGGCCACACAGGACCCAAGGTGGTGGTAGGGGGAGGTGCAGGGCACATATACAGTATAGCGGCAAGGGGGGGGGGGGACTTTCAGTGTAGCTGGAAGTGCTTTGGGGTCTCAGCTCACCGTCTACAATGATCATAGTACAGGCAACTACACTAAGTCTACATTTCCACTTGTGTGACTAATCAATGATACCTGTTCCCATCTATGCAACTGTGAAAATCAGCAACCTTGAAAAGCTTTGATGCAACTTTTGATGTGACTCTGATCCAGAGAGTGTAAAGTTGGATCAAAGTTGCATCAAACTCACACTCTAAATCCCAATAGTGGAAACGTAAACTAAAGCTTAGTTTCAACTAGTGTGACTTGTTATGCGACTTTGGACACACAAAGGGGCATGACAGGTTACAGCCAATTGATTTAGATGGCACCCGTTCCCATCTATGCCACTTTGAAAATCAGCGACCTTGAAAAGGTACCTGCACTACTTTGATGCAACTTTTATTGTGACTTTGATCCAGAGAGTGTAAAGTTGGATCAAAGCTGCACTCAAAGTCGCACTGCAAAGTTGCACTCTAGTCTAGTGGCTACATTTCCACTAGTGGGACTCTTAAGTTGTACGATTTAAAGTGTGACTTTGAGTTCAGCTCTGATACAACTTTACACTCTCTGGATCAAAGCAGGCCCGGATTGGCTAATCGGGAGCACCGGGAGAATTCCGGGTGGGCTGGTCCAGTGCAGGGCCGGTACAAGGGGTGGAACAATTTATTGTAGGATGGGGGGGGCGCAGCGGAGGTGAAGTGCTTAGGGCTCGGGTTTAGTCTCAGCATCTTCTGTCTGCTTCTGTCCCCGACCGTAAGCCCGCCCACCACCTGCATTGCTTTAGAATTCTTAGTTCTGTGTCCAGGTTGAGTCCCGGCATTTTCTGCATCTTCTGTCCCCACCCACCTCCTATCAGACCTGCTAGCCTAAAGAATATAACTGTGTGTATATAACACTGCAATCAATTAAAGTGCTTAGTGCTCATGAAATACCCAATTAAATACAATGATATATATATATATATATATATATATATATATATATATATATATATATATAACACTTCAAACAAATAAAAGTGCTTTTGTGCTCAGTGCTACTATAATTTGATCACTCAAAGTTCAGTGCAAAAAAATTGTCCAATATTCTCCCAGTGAAGTATTCGCGACCATGCAGGGGAACAGTGGTGGTGGGTATTGGGTATTTCATGAGCACTAAGCACTTTCATTGATTGCAGTGTTATATACACACAGTTATATTCTTTTGGATACGGATGTTTACATGAATGTCACAGAGCACTTTATGTATATTTTATTCATTTTTGACATTTATGCACTTTAATAATTATTTATAAGGATTGGTATTATTTAAAAGTCCATGTCACTATAGTATAATACATACATTTAAGCACAATTTTGGAAGACAAGATATGCGCTGCCTAATTGAAGCATAGCTTCTTAATATTAGTATAGTACTCTTTCCCTATTGGTGATTGTAAGGTAGCTGCAGTCTTGTTCACCGCTATATATAATTTAATTAATTTAGTAATCATTTGGCGCAAATAAATATAGCACTTGCACAATGCAGTGAGGTTCTGCTCTTTTCAGCTGAGCACTGTGGATATGATTGATAAATAGGGGAGTACTCAGCAGAAATATTTTTTAAAGTGACTTTGTGCTATTAAGTAAAATATGTTGGAGGCACCTTGCTGTATGTATTTTCCTTTTAGGTGACTATTATATCAGGTTCACACTAATGCGTTTTCTGTGACTCACATTTGCGCAGGCACAGCAGCCGATTCATTTAAATGGGCTACTGTACCTTCAGGAAACACAGGAAAAAGGTCCCTGCACCTTTATGAATATGCAGCCGCAGGGAAATCGCATGGTGCAAAAGTACCATGTAATTTCCCGCACCAAAAAATGTGCTGCATTTTCAGATGCGCGGGAGTGCCAAAAGGAATAAATGGCAGCCTTGCGCATCTGTAAAAGAGAAGAGAATTTTTCCTGCAGGTGGTTGTGGGAATAGATGCCATTTACATGCTGTCCCGCACATGCAACCACCTGTAACAGTGTGAACCTAGCCATGGGCTCATTTACACTTGCGGTTGGCGGGCAATAAAACATGCTGCTGAGCCTCATTCTACAGCTCCCTATCACTCCCGCCGTTTAAGCTGCAGAGGTTTACAGATGCCACTGCTGCAATGTGGGGGGGGGGGCAGTGTAGGTGTCAGTGAAGGGGTCAGTGTAGGGGGGTCAGTGTAGGTGTCAGTGAAAGGGTCAGTGTAGGGGGGTTAGTGTAGGTGTCAATGTGGGGAGGGTCAGTGGAGAGGGTCAGTGGAGGGAGGTCAGTGTAGGTGTCAGCGAAGGGGGTCAATGTAGTAAAGGTGTAAGGTGTAAAGGTTCAGTGTAGGGGGGGTCAATGTAGGGGGGGTCAGTGTAGGTGTCAGTGAAGGGGTCAGTGTAGGGGAGGTCAGTGTAGGTGTCAATTCAATGTGGGGGGGGTCAGTGTAGGTGTCAGTGAAGGGGTCAATGTAGGGGGGTCAGTTTAGGTATCAATGTAGGGGGGGTCAGTGTAGGGGTCAGTGTAGGGGGGGGTCAGTCCTTCCCTCTTTCTTTCCACCCCACCTACTCGCTCTCTCTCTCTCTCCTTTCCTCTTTATTTCACCCCTCCTTCTCTTTCTCTCTCTCTCCTTCCCTCTTTCTTTCCACCCCCTCTCTCTCTCCTTCCCTCTTTCTTTCCACCCCTCTCTCTCTCTCTCTCTCTCTCTCTCTCTCTCTCGCTCCCTTCCTCTCCTTCCCTCTTTCTTTCACTCCTCCTTCTGTCTCTCACTGAATGAATTACAAGGCTGTAGAGAACAGTGCGCCATTGCAAACTTATATTCTGAGGTTTTAATTATATTATTTTAATATAGTGAGTCGTGAACTAAAGTGGGCCAGTCTAAGGCATGAAACTCCAGGGCTGAAAATGAGTCCCACTCCGGCCCTGGATCAAAGTCACATCAAAGTAGTGCAGGCACATTTTTAAAGTCACTGATTTTCAGTGTGGCATAGATGGGAAAGGGTGCCATTGAAATCAATGGGCTGTGACTTGTCGTGCGAATTATGTGTGCAAACTCGCATGACAAGTCAAACTAGTGGAAATAGAGCCTAAAACTCATTACTCACATGTAATGAGCAATAGAAATCGATCTGTATCCTTCTAAAATTTAAAAAATGTTCCTTTGTACCTTATTTCTTTTATATATTGCGCCAGACGCTTGACCCCCCCTCTCTCTCTCTCGCCCTCGCTCTCTCTCTTTCTCAGGAGAAGCTGCTAGCCTAAACGAGTCTATGAAGACAGGAGATCATGTTCTGTGAAGGATAGGAATGATGGGGGTGGGGCTGGGCAGGTCTAGGCATGCCTGTCTAAGAAAGACCGACAACCTTTACAGGAAGTGAAAGACAGCTTAGCAAATTCAGATAAAGAGTGATAGCACTGTCAGCGAAGAACAGAAAGAAGCTGATTGTTTAGTTTAGATAAGACTTTCTAAGTTACAGAAGCAGATAGCCAGAAAACTAATAATATCAAATATAAAGATATTTAACATACTATTAATAGGAAAAAATAAATTTTTAACTGGAGTTTCCCATTATGTTTAAACTATATATCAAATACACGGTTGTATTTCAGTGGAAGTCCAGAAAAATGCAAAACATGCTTAAAGCAGCCAAGTACTTGTCAGAAGGTCAACTGCAGGTCAATGAATGCTGACTAATCTCAGAAATGTCATAAACACAAGCCCAAAACCCATGGACAAAGACCCCTAATCTGCTTGAGAACAGAAGTTTTTCTATTAAAAAGACTTAAGTAGGGTACACACTATAAGAAAATCAGGCGAATGATCTTCCGATTTTTCTCATTGATTCACAGCAAATCGGAACCAATGAACCAAAATTCGTATGAAAATTATTTTCCGACAAAGGCTTTATTTATTGTTGTTTATTGTTTCTGATCATGCGCAGTCTTCCTTTTCTGATTTTTCTTGTACAAAAAACCGTACGAAAACAGTATACAATAAACGAAAATCTTTCATTTTGTTCCCATACGAGAAAAATTTTGGAGTTTGTCCCTTCGAGAATTTTTGTACGAAAATTCGATATTGGCTGTCGAAAGTTGTGTAGACACTATACGAAAATCGCATAAAAAATTCTTTGCCCGATTTTCTTATAGTGTGTACTAGCCTTTAAACTGTTTTTCTTAGGGACAAAAATAAGTCAAAGGAAACGTCTAGAAGGTGAAATGAAAAGCTAGGCTTTGTTGTCCATTAGATTTTAGAATTTTATGCTTTCTGAAACATATTTTGATCAACTTTTTTTTGCAAATGCATTTTACTTTTAATCAGCAAGCCACCCACCTGCTGTTTATGTATTTTTGTTTGTTGTGCCGGAAGGTGATATGCAATACATTAATCCTTAAAAATGGAAGAAGCCTTTTATAAATTATAAAAAAAAGACAATGCATGAAGTGGTTAGCCTTGAAATGCCTTCAGCTAGATGTAAATACCAATTTCAAAAAAGATCAAAAGTAATTTAGCAACTGCTGCTTTTTGTCTCAAAGGAACAATTGTTACAACATTGGGGACCAAAGTCTAAAAAAACTAAAACAAAGTATGAAAGGTCAAATCTAGGAGATGTTCAATTACCTGATATTTCAGAGAAAATCATTACTCAATAATGTTTTATAATTTTGGTGAAATGGATTGTCAGTAAGAAGGGTAATATTAAGATGTTTTTAGTGATTTATATAGGTGCAATAGACTTTAAATGGCTCTTCTGGATTAAGAAAACCTCTTTCCACTCTACTATTTTTTTTACAGAAAGGTAAGAGTGCACAAAAAATACATACATAAATATATATAGATCAAAAGTATTGTGACGTCTGCCTGTACATGCACATGAACTTTAATGGCATCCCAATCTTATGTCTCGTACACACGCATCGATTATTGGCCGTGAATTTTCGGCCAACGTCCAATCGGCCGATTTTCGGCTTGTTAGTATGATGCTTCCGACAACAGACTCCGACTTTTCGGCCGTATAAAATCTGGTGTGCAGGCTATAAAATTTTTGTTGGCCGTCAACACAACGGCCGATTTTCCGTCAGTCAGTACAGATTTCGGCAGACAAAAATCTGATGAGCAAGACTGGGCATGCTCAGAGAAGAAAAAACACAAGGAAAGTAAACCAGCACATGACATCACTTCTGAAGTAGATTTTTGTTGGCCGAGAAAATTCGTGTGCAGTATAGGCACATTCCAACCAACAAAACACAACTCTGGACAAAAGTCGGACGATCGGTCGGCCAATAATCGTTGCGTGTGTACGAGGCATAAGTCCGCCCTACTTTTTGCACCTATAACAGCTTCAATTCTTCTGGGAAGGCTGTCCACAAGGTTTAGGAGTGTGTCTATAGGAACGTTTGACCATTCCTCCAGATGCCCATTTGTGAGGTCAGGCACTGATGTTGGACAAGAAAGCTTGCAGTCTCCAATCTAATTCATCCCAAAGGTGTTCTATTGGGTTGAGGTCAGGACTCTGTTCAGGCCAGTCAAGTTCCTCCACCCCAAACTTGCTCACCTGTCTTTATGGACTTTGCTTTGTGCACTGGTCTAAATCATATAGTGGAGGGGAGATTATTGTGTGGGATTGATTTTCAGGGGTTGAGCTTGGCCTCTTAGTTCCAGTGAAGAGAACTCCTAAGGAGTGAGCATACCAAGACATTTTGTACAATTTTATGCTCCCAAATTTAAAGGAACAGTTTGGGGATGGCCTGTTCTAACATGACTGCGCACCACAAAGCAAGGTCCATAAAGATATGGATGAGCTCACCTTTCTTCTGATGACAAAGATCTGCACTTAAGTCTCAGTTTAAACTAATGCGAGGTGGGAAACGCACAAGATTCACTGCGTTTCCCCGCATCGAATCACACTCTAAGCAACTCGGCACCCATGTAATCTGCTGCAGTTGTCAATGACAACTTAAGGACACCCCGAAACAGATGGCAAAATGTAGTGAGATTGCCAGAATCGCATCACATGGGTGTGAACACCCATGCAATGCGATTCAGGTGCGGGAGAGAAAAAGGGTCCTGTACCATTTTTGGTATGGATGTGATGCGATTTCAGCCATGAAAAATGTATAGCTGAAATTGCACGGCACAGACATCACATGTGCTGTGCACAGGAATGCGGTGTGAATCCTGTGAGAATCACATGCTGTGCTTTCACATGCACCAGTGTGAACCTAGCCTAAAAAAGAGCTTAATTAAATGTCAACTGAATATGTGTATTGAACATTTTTAGACACATAGGAAAAAAAGAAAAACATGGCTTGAAAAAAAGAAAGAATAGAGTGCTCTGCATTACATTTGTATGCCACTATTTTATTTGTATTAATGTTATGTCATTGTTTGAAGAGTTGACATCACCCATTGGGTGATGTCTATGAATCGCCGGGTCCCGTCTGAAGTTTGTCTGCCAGTAATAAAGCCAACCTGATTAATCTGTATGAGTGTTGGGACATCACGAGGAGAGGCGGAGGGCTAAGAGTTTGCGTAGAGCTTTATATCTGTATGTAATAAGAATATGGGTCTGTAATTTGCTGCAGAATCAGTTGATTTACCTGGTTTTGGAAGTGTTACTATTAGGGCTTCCAGAGATTCCTTAGGGTTTTTCCCAGTTAATGCATAATGATTACATGTGATACATAAGTGGGTGGGAGAGAATGTCATTACAGTGTCTGTAATATTCATTGGAGAACCCATGTGGTCCTGGAGCTTTGTGAAGGGGGAGGGTTTTAAAAGTTTTGTGGACTTCGTTTTGGGTGAAGGGGGCTAATAAGGCTGTAAGTTGAGCGGTGGATAGTGGGGGTAAGTGTATTGAAGAGAGAAAAGTATTTATATTTTTGGAGCATGGGGGGTGTTAGTGTCTGTCTCTTAAAAGTTAAACAATTTGGCATGGAAGGATGCAAATGTGTTAGCTACAGTATGTCCAGGGGATTAGTTATTCGTGTCCCTTGTGAGTTTAGGAGGAAGGGAATTTTTTTTTGATGAGCAGGAATGTAGTTTTAAACGTTTGAGGTAGTAGTCAAACTTACGATGTAGGAGTTCTCCTAGCTTATATCTGCATTCTCAGAGCTAATTAGTAGTCGACTGATTAGGTAAGGCCTTGTTTGTCTGTTCTATGGTTTTGATCTGGTGTAGTATGGAATCTATCTCTTTTGATTGTCGCTTCTGTTCCCAAATGAGAAGACCTAGTAGAAAAGCTTTGTGGGTAAACTATACTATGGATTGATCTTCGACAGATTCACAGTAGTTCCTAAGCTCCAATTTAATTTGTAGTTCATATCGATGGTTAGTTTGGAGAGATGAATTCAGTCTCCAGACAGTGTGGTTCGTTGGTTGAGACTGCGGGAACAACTTAATAGATATAGGGGCGTAGTCTGACCAAATAATGAGACCTATGCGGGATTCTGAAGTAGCCAATAAAATCTTTTTGTTTGTAAGAAAAAGATAAATCTGAGAATAAGAACCACAAGTGTGGGAATAGAAGGTATAGTCGTGCTCAACATCATGCATGCATTAACAAGGATCGTATAGGTCTACATTGTTTATAAAGGATTTGAGGACTGACAGTCTGCATCTGTTGGGATTAGTGAAGTCCAGTGAGGGGTCAATGATGTCATTAAAGTCACCACAGAGTGCTAACAGATTGTTTTTGTATGGATTTAATTTATCCCTTAGTTTTTTGTAAAATTTATGTTGGGAGGTGTTAGGTGCATAGATGTTTACCAAAGTCAGAGGATGATTATCGATATTGGAAGAGAGAATTATGAATCTACCTTCATCATCTGCTTCTACATGGTTTAGTGCAAAGGATAATTTGGTTCTGATAGCGATCATTACCCCAAACATTTTTTCTCTGCGTTGGCAAAGAAATAGTGTGAGTAGTTTTTGTGTGTGCAAGAGGGGGGTTTGGCCTTAGAGAAATTATTCTCTTGGACACATAATATATCAGCATTTTGGGAAGATGCTTCTTTCCAAAGAAGATTTCTCTTAAATGGTGAATTAAGACCTTTGGCATTAATGGAGATAATGTTGATGGGCATGTTGTTAGATTCTGGAGACTGGACTGCTGTAGTTGAGCGAGACTATACCACTTTATACAATGTAATTGTAAGAAATCAAATTAATATACTGCAAGTTGAAAATTATAACTGAGTCACAACTATAAGGTGCCATTAATGCTGTAAAGTACACATATCGGAGATTATGATAAGCACATTTTAACAAAAAAACACATGCAAGAAAACAAAAGGAAGAAAAATCAGAAGATAACTTGAGTGAAAAATTGCAGAGAACCATGTTCATCTGAGTTTGTTTTGCACACTATTCAGCTAGGGGTAAAGTGGAAAACATATTAATTGCTCAGGCAGGATACTTCCATGCTTGGGACAAGTGGCCCTGGGGAGTATTGGTTATCCTTTGTCCGGATGTTTGGGGTGAGGTTGCGGATGATGTGAGGGGATGGCGTATTTCCATGAGGCCTGAGAAGTGGTAGAGATGGGTAGGAGGCCCCAATTAGTTAGCTTCTTGTAGCCATCTTTAGGTGATAGAAGCTGGATGATTTTTTGTTGGTATGTAACCAGTAATTTGGTGGGGTAACCCCAACGGCAGGTTATTTTGTGTTCCTGGAGAATTGACATGACTGGAGCTTATGCCTTGCACATCTCCATTGTGGGGGGAGGAAGATCCGCAAAGAGAGATAGTTTGGAGCAGGGTGCAGGTAGAGGTTTGGTGGTTCTGGCTGTATATAGAATTTGTTCCTTTATATGAAAAAAATGTAATCTAGCCAGGACATCTCTGTGCATCTCTGTGGAGAGGTGGTCTGGTTTTGCGCTTTTATGTGCACGATCAATGAGCATGTCGTGAGAAGAAAGATTTGGAATTAAACTGGAGAAGAGCTGTTGTAGATATTTTTTTTTTTGTTAAAACATTTTATTGAATATTTCAAGTAAGACAAAAACAGCAACAGTGTAAACAAGGTCACATAAGAACAAACAAAAATCTTGTCAGGTAATACATGACTGTTGAAAATATATATGGTAGCCAATAAGGCACAATGGTAACAAACAGTGAGAAGACCACGCAAATAAGAAGCAATGAGTCATATATAGGAGAACCTCCTAGTGCCGAAAGAATTCTGTGTTGTAGATATTTTTTAAGCTCATTGGGGGGTACTGACTCCGGGGTACCTCTGAATTTTATGTTGTTTCATCTTGACCTAGGTCAGCAAGCTTCAGTTTGATTCTTTGGATTTCATTGGAGTGGTGGTTGTGTGCGTCAAGGAGCTCATTGTGGGCGTTTCCCATTTCAGACATTTGTTCCTCCACTGTATCAGTTCTCTCTTCCAGTCAGTCGAGCCTGTCATGCACTTGGGAGAGAGACAACTGTAGCTCCTTATGTATATCTTTTTTTTGTAGTGTGAGCAGCCTGGATTTTACCAATCTCTCAGATACTGGATTATCAGTGACTGGCATGGCAGCTAATGTAGACATATGAGAGGGATCCTGGGTAGTGGGGACTGAGGCAGCCCAATGACGTTTTTTGGCTTGAGGTGTCTTACTGGGAGAGTTGGCTGGGGAGGAGGCAATCCTCTTACCTCTACCTGCTGGTGCATCTGCAGGGTCTGTAGCTGCAGGAGGGGGACTGTCTATATTTTGCTGTTTCAAATGCCATGGTAGAAGTGGCGGATTCTGCCTCCAAGACATTCCTGTCTGTGTCCTACTATCTTCTCCTTTCTGAGTGAAGGAGAAGGGAAGGTCTGGTAGCACTGGTTTGCCAAGTATCACTGCCATGGAGCGGAGCTCAGGTCTCAGGCAGCAATCCTGGTCTATGGCTAGCCACGCCCCCAGTTCATGAAATTTTGAACACACTGAAGTTTCATCGACAATTACACTTCTAATGATGGTTACTTTGTTTTTGTCTTGGTGTACAATTCTGTATCCCTTTTTAAATTCACTGTACCCCACAATGGCCACCAATGGAACAAGCACAACCTGTCAGAGAGACAAGAGAAGAGGAGCTAGAGGATGTAGAGGAGGGCAGAAAAAGAAAAAGAACAAATTAACTGAAGGAATTTTTAACCTAAGCAATGTTATTTTTACGGAGGATGAATTAAAAGTATAAAGTTTAGGACTCAAGTTTGCACCCGAAAAAAATCTCAATAAATTCGACACATATATTGACCTGCAAAAATTTATCAGAAAATTAAATATTAAAAAATATTATGCAGGAAAAACATCAGAAAATGTTCCACCCACGGGAGATTTCATCTACACCCAATTGAGAAATAAGTCTGTTTTTAATCCTAAATTGTTAAATAATCAATTTTTAGATGTTTTTAAAGCTATGGTTGAAAATGACCTAGAAAGTCTAAGGATACAAAATTTAAGGAAAAAAGAAGACATAGAAAGAGGTCTCAAATCCTTAGAAAAAAGGAAAAATGTAGTAATTCGAGCCGCAGACAAGGGAGGAGGCCTTGTAATTTTGAACAAAAAAGATTATTTGGATGAATTAAACCGATTGGTCAGTGATTCAGATACTTATGAACAATTAAAGGGGAACCCTACAAATAAATATAAAGCCAAATTAATTAAAATAACTAAATGGGCAAGCAAAGAAGGCATTATTAATAAAAAAGAAAGTAGATATCTGGTACCAGATGCACCTAGGGTACCAGTTATCTACCATTAGCCGAAAATTCACAAAAATAAAGAACATCCGCCGGGAAGACCTATTGTGAGCGGGGTGGATTCCCTTCTATCCCATTTAGGTGAATACCTAGATTGTTTCTTTCAGCCTCTGGCGCAAGAGGGTTTGGCATATTTACAAGATAGTAAACATTTAATGGAAATCATAAAAGATTTGGAGATAGAGGAGAATGACATCTTAGTGGGAGTAGATGTCAACTCTCTCTACACAAATATTAAACAAGAACATGCCCTGAGAGCAGCGAAATGGGCCCTTGACCAAACAGAAATCAAAACCAAACAAAAATAATTTTTATTACAAGGATTGAACCTCGCAATGAGCCATAATTTCTTTTGGCACGAAAAAAAGTTTTTTAGACAGAAAAAGGGAGTGGCCATGGGAGCAAAATATGCTCCCTCCATAGCTAACATTTTTATGCGGAAATGGGAAAGTGAAAACATTTTTAATAATAGGCCTGAAGAACTCATTACCTATAAAAGATATATAGATTATATTTTTATCGTATGGAGAGGAACTCAGGATTCACTAAATCAATTTTTAACCCATATGAGTGACAACCAATATGGTATTTCCTTTTCCCACATGTTTAGCTATGATGGTATTAACTTTTTAGATTTATGTATTTTTAAAAATTCTAACAGACTTTTTACTAAAACTCATTTTAAAGAAGTGGATGCAAATGGATACATCCCCGTCGGTAGCTGTCACCATCCCAGATGGCTAAACACAATTCCCAGTAGCCAACTAATGAGAATAAGGAGAAATTGTAATAAGGATAGTGATTATGATGAACAGGCTGAATTAATTATGAAAAAAATTCAAGAAAAGGGATATAAGAAAAAGGATCTTATCACTGTTACGAATAAGATAAAAAATATTGAATGCAAAGATTTATTTACCAAAAAAGATAAGAAAAAGAAAGATTTTAGTATGGCATTATTAACGAGTTTCTCAAGGCAGCATTCTCAAATGGAAAAGATTTTTAAAAGACATTGGCACTTGTTATTAAAAGATAATGTTTTAAAAACCCTTTTACCTCCCAAACCACAATTTATTTATACAAAACCAAAAACTCTGAGGTTGCAATTAGCCCATAATATAGTTAACCCACCCACCAAAACTTGTACATTTCTGGATCAGGTGGGGTTTTTAAGTTGTGGGAGGTGCATGATATGCAGAACCTCCAGATATAGGAAAAGGAAAAGCAGTGAATTTAAATCCTTTTTTTAATGGGAAAACATATCAAATAAAGAAATTCATTATTTGTGCCTCTACTCATGTAACCTACCTCCTCTCATGTCCCTGTGGGTTACAATATGTGGGGAGGACCACCAGGGAACTGAGAGTGAGGCTGAGAGAACATGTTTTAAATATAAAAAAGGGTTTTAAAAACCATAGCCTTTCTCATCATTTTAGGATTGCACATCATAGCAATCCTAGTTTTTTAACTTTTTGCGCCATTGATAAAATTGAACCTCACTGGAGAGGAGGCAACCTCAAAAAAGCTGTATCACAAAATGAGACCCAGTGGATCCATCGCTTGGAGACTCTAAAACCTAAAGGACTTAATGTTGATGTAGACGTAAATTGCTTTTTATCCAATTGGTAAATAATATCTAATATTTTTTATATTTTTTATATTTTCAATATTTTTAATCTTGTTCCCTTTACTTAGTTTTATTACTACAATTAAACTCCCACTCTGTGCAGTTTAATATCTTCATATAATTCTTTTATATTCATCCCTATTGTGCAAAAATAAATTCTCCCTCCTTGTATTTTAATTTATTGACTTAAGAATTTTAACATATATCCTCTATGAATTCCTATAATATTTTTAAACATTTGTTATCTATTTTTTAATTATAAAAATAATATATATTTAGTAATCTCTCTTTTCATAAAATTATCCCATTATATAAATAAATATTTAATAATTTTCATGAATATTCATACAATATTTATCGAATAATCTAATTTAATAATCTATACTAATATCCATATAATATCTATTGTTCGATTCACTCATCCTGTAATAAATTAATTTTATATATTTTATATAACTCTATTTGATTGCTGGTATAACCATTACTTTGCCAGCAATCTTATTATCAGTGATTTTATTATTTTTTATTTAATATGTAAACGAGATACGATTTGTCCTTTTGTGCTTTGGTGTGTATAATAAAGTTAAGGTCGATTGTAAACAGGAAGTATTGCCCGGACGTATTAACCGTCAATTAATTATTAATATATATTTTTATAACAAATTTTTCCTTTGAATGGGATTATAATATAACATTGAATATGGAGTGCCAAATTCCGAAAGGTTTTGAGCAATATTCAATAGGGATGATCGAACTTTTGAAAAGTTTGGTTCGACCAGAACACCCGAATTTCAGGAAAGTTCGGTTCGGATTCCAGAACCCCATTGAAATCAATGGGACCCGAACTTCTGGAATCAAAAAAAACCTTTTTGAAGTCCTAAAACCCAATAAATGCCCCTAAAAAGTGCCTAGGGTTCTGGGTCATGCCCCATTAACTATTAATCACACAAAAAAAGTTCTTAAAAATTGTAATTTTTGATAAAAAAGCCAATTATTGAAAAAAAAAAAAAAGAGAGATTTTTTGATTTTGTATCTGGGGGGTCTAAAAAGTGTACATGTGAAGTTTCAGCTCTGTAGCATGTCCAGAACCATGAAAAAAAAAAGATAATTTTTCAGTAGAACAGGGATGTGGGACCCTCCTTTAACACCTATATGATCTTTTTTTCTGGTTCTGGACATGCTACAGAGCTGAAACTTCACAGGTACACCATTTAGACCCCCCAGACACAAAATCACACAAAAAAAGTTCTTAAAAATTGTCATTTTTGATAAAAAAGCCAATTATTGAAAAATTAAAAAGAAAAAAAAAAAAGAGATTTTTTGATTTAGTATCTGGGGGGTCTAAAAGGTGTACATGTGAAGTTTCAGCTCTGTAGCATGTCCAGAACCATAAAAAAAAGATTGTTTGTATTAGAAAACTTTCAGCACAGGAGGTTGGCTTCGCTGCTGTAACACCTTGCCGGTTTAATAGCAGGCATTTTTTTGGGTTCTTTGCAGTCAGGAAAAACATCTGAACTTGTGTATAGTGGTACTGTGCACAAGTTCTGATGTTTTGCCTGCCTCCAAAAACCCCCCAAAAAATGCCAGCAAAAACACACCTGGGCATTTTTTTTTGACGCTAGCGTTTTTTTGGCATTTTTTGGGTTCTTTTGAGGCAGGCAAAACATCTGAACTTGTGTATAGTGGTGTATATACACACATCCATATATTTATATACACACCTAGACATATATAGGTGTGATAGTAGCAGAAATATATGCTTGCGCTAATGAAATCATTTACAGTAATATATTTCTGCTACTATCACACCTATATATGGCTAGGTGTCTATATACATATAATTATGTGTGTATATATACCACTATACACAAGTTCAGATGTTTTGCCTGCCTCAAAAGAACCCCAGAAAATGCCAAAAAAACGCTAGCGTCAAAAAAAAAAAAAAATGCCCAGGTGTGTTTTTGCTGCCATTTTTTGGGGGTTTTTGGAGGCATTTTTTTGGGTTCTTTGCAGTCAGGAAAAACATCTGAACTTGTGTATAGTGGTACTGTGCACAAGTTCAGATGTTTTGCCTGCCTCCAAAACCCCCCAAAAAATGCCAGCAAAAACACACCTGGGCATTTTTTTTTTTGACGCTAGCGTTTTTTTGGCATTTTTTGGGTTCTTTTGAGGCAGGCAAAAAATCTGAACTTGTGTATAGTGGTATATATACACACATAATTATATGTATATAGACACCTAGCCATATATAGGTGTGATAGTAGCAGAAATATATTACTGTAAATGATTTCATTAGCGCAAGCATATATTTCTGCTACTATCACACCTATATATGTCTAGGTGTGTATATAAATATATGGATGTGTGTATATACACCACTATACACAAGTTCAGATGTTTTGCCTGCCTCCAAAACCCCCCAAAAAATGCCAGCAAAAACACACCTGGGCATTTTTTTTTTGACGCTAGCGTTTTTTTGGCATTTTTTTGGGTTCTTTTGATGCAGGCAAAACATGTGAACTTGTGTATAGTGGTATATATACACACATAATTATATGTATATAGACACCTAGCCATATATATGTGTGATAGTAGCAGAAATATATTACTGTAAATGATTTCATTAGCGCAAGCATATATTTCTGCTATTATCACACCTATATATGTCTAGGTGTGTATATAAATATATGGATGTGTGTATATACACCACTATACACAAGTTCAGATGTTTTGCCTGCCTCCAAAACCCCCCAAAAAATGCCAGCAAAAACACACCTGGGCATTTTTTTTTGACGCTAGCATTTTTTGGGCATTTTTTTTGGGTTCTTTTGAGGCAGGCAAAACATCTGAACTTGTGTATAGTGGTATATATACACACATAATTATATGTATATAGACACCTAGCCATATATAGGTGTGATAGTAGCAGAAATATATTACTGTAAATGATTTCATTAACGCAAGCATATATTTCTGCTACTATCACACCTATATATGTCTAGGTGTGTATATAAATATATGGATGTGTGTATATACACCACTATACACAAGTTCAGATGTTTTGCCTGCCTCCAAAACCCCCCAAAAAATGCCAGCAAAAACACACCTGGGCATGTTTTTTTGACGCTAGCGTATTTTTGGCATTTTTTTGGGTTCTTTTGAGGCAGGCAAAACATGTGAACTTGTGTATAGTGGTATATATACACACATAATTATATGTATATAGACACCTAGCCATATATAGGTGTGATAGTAGCAGAAATATATTACTGTAAATGATTTTATTAGCGCAAGCATTTATTTCTGCTACTATCACACCTATATATGTCTAGGGGTATATATACAGACATATATGTGTATATATACCCCCTATACACATGTTCAGATGTCATGTCTGACATCAAACATGTCCTCAAAAAAGCACTGGCAGTGGCAGCCCCTGCAGCATAAAAAATGCTTGGCTGGTGAGAAGCCATATGCCTGTGCCGAAGCAATTCAGAGAAATGATAATTTCTCTATAGCGGTCACCCTGCTATGGAAGGGTTTTGTCACCCTTCCATAGCAGTCACTGCCAATTAACCCTACACTACACTACGGTCCCCTTACACTTAACACTTTCCCTACAGAAACTAAATTTTTGAAGCTAACTTAAGTGTAAAGGAGCACTCTAACTACACTAGATATCCCTTTCCTCACACTAATAAATAGCTAAATGACACTTTTAAAGTCAAATTAACAGAACTGCTTCCACTCTCTTCCATGTCCAGTATAACAATGCTAGGAATATGGCGGGGGCGATCTTATATACTGGGGGGCGTATTCACTAATGATTGGTCTAGGGACCCCCTAGTCACTCCAATCACATTCCTAGCATTCTCCTGCCCCCTCAATTGGCTTTTGCTAATGGTTCTGGTCCAATCAAGGGCTTTTAAAGCCCATTTCCTGAAGCATTGCATTTTGGTCGGTTCTGGTTGCCGAATTCCAAACTTTTTGGGCAAAAAGTTCTAAATTCGGCCGACCCTCGAACACCCAATGTTCGGGCCGAACCGATGGTCGACCCGAACCGTTCGATCATCCCTAATATTCAACAGCTAAAATATTTAATCGGATATGACAATTGGTATGGCAATGATATAAAAAGAGTCCGTAAACAGGAAGTGATGTCTTTGAAAACGCCGTGGAGGACAGCGAAACGCATTGATGTAATTTCCGGTTACAGACGAGACGGAACGTCACTTCCGGTCAGGCACTTCCTGGTCGTGGAACGCACGCCAAGCACTGCCTACACGAGGCATTCTGTTTATGCGCTTTTAATATTTTTTTGTTTGTAGGTATGTTTTTGGCTTATAAAGCGATTAAATCAGTTTAAACATACTTCACCATGTATGGCCTTTCCTTATTTTAATGGTGGATACGGAAGCTGATCCAAACCTATCCTTATCCAAGGCTATATGGAGAAACATCTTTAAGATCCTGGCAAAGAGGGCTAATGTGCAATATAAATTCAAGGCATAAAAATTCTGGCGATTTGGTGAGTGGGGAACCGAGAGGGGTCACCTATCACTTTGAAGCACCTTGTATAAACTTCAGCACTTGAGCACCTTATTTGGATCACCATTAAGGACTGTTTTATTTATATCTATTCACATTGTAGTTCACCTTGATGAAGTTTGTATAATTTTCAGCACCTGAGCACTTTAATTGGATCACATTCAAGAACTTTTTTCATTTATATTTTATCTAGTTTGTTTGATGTATTGATTATATTCACTTTATATGATTATTGTCACTAATGCTAGCGCTGCTTAATTTTGGTTTTTAATATTATCCTATGGTTAGCTTAGAGTTGCAGCAGCTGCATATATTTTTATGCACTTTACATTTCATATAATTTATACTATTTATTCATTTATTTATTCACTCTCATAATTGATCTATCAGCGCGGGTATTAATTTAGTTTTTCACCCCACAAGTACACCTTCCTTTGTGCAAACATCCCATTTTGTATGTGTTTCTTTTGGGATGTGCACATAGGCTTTGCTTCCAAAAATTTTTAGATAGTTCAAATGCAGGGCCCTTCCATTCCACAGTTCATATAAAGTTTTCCCAGTTGGTTTTCTTGGTAGTCAATTTTAGAGATAGCATGCGGTCATGATTGCCTCCCCCCCAGTATGTGGTTGGCATATCTGCATCAACCAGCATGGTTCTTCCACTCTCACATAGAGTATGGTTCATTCTTTCTACTCCATTTTGTTCTGGGTTGTATAGTACAGCAGAACACAAAGCTAGTCGCGCAAGGCAGCAACTAGTTAATGACAATGAGGTGTGGTGGTAATGGAAGAACCTAAAATCTAGTGCATTAGCTTGTCCATATGGGACGTGGATCAATGTATCTTGGTAAAATCCAGAGAATAAATGTATGAAGGCATGGAAAGGAACCATGCAAAAGAAGGTACTTACATGATCCAGGTAATATGGATAGAAATAACGTTTATTAAATTGGATAAGATACATGAAAAAAATCACATCGATGGAATTGAAAACACTACCTCCACCAAACACCACATATAAAAAATTGACAATGTTGTCACATGTGATAAAAAAGTGCAGACTCGAGACCATGAATATATAGCAAAGTTAATTGGGCAGATCATGTATAGCTGTGCCTGGTATCCACTACCTCTACTCAATGTCTATAGCAGATAGCTATGTAAAGATGGAAACCTCAAGCACTACAAAAGAGATGCAAGCCAAGAAGAATAATAAACATGCTATGTGTATGATAACACAAAAACCCTCATGAAAAATAAGTTCCTTACGGTAACCTGCAATGAGTTAAGGAGAAGTGAGATCATTCTTATGAAAACACCTAATTCATGAATAAAGTGAAGTAACTGAGATGAGACATTAATCGGCACTTAATAACAATGTATCCCATTAATATTGGGGCCAGCAGAGTCAATAAGGTAAATCAATGATATAGTTATGGGATAGTTGTTGACTGCGGAGCCTGTGGAAGTACATGGAGATCCCGGGTGGGTGACAGCCTTGATTGAACAAAAGGGAATAACCTAAGATGCCGTTTGTGGGATCCAAGTGATAGTAGCCCGAAGTGGGAAAGGATCAGACATGGATATGAATGAAAAACAGAAGTCACAGCTTATAGATTCATCACAGCCATATCCGCTGTGGAGGATGAAGTGTAGCCAAACTAGGGACACAGGGTGAGGCCCAGGTACACTCTCCATATGTGGAGCTCTAATTGAGGACAGTATGTACTAACTGCTCTCTGTCAATGGTCAAGTTCTTGCTCAATAAAGCTGAGTGTCTAAGCTGATGAGTCCACGCTGTTCACCTGTCTCTGGTCTAGATTGTTCAGATCCACTTAGCGGCAACTTAGTGGCAACTGTGTATTCATCCAAGTTATTCAGGTGTGCTGTTTCAGGCTCATGCTTGCTTGCTAATGGTCGACCCGGACCTGCTATAACCTGCTTGGGCCTCCGGTGGTATAATTGAGCCAAATATCGAGGTATTCTAGCCTGACTTAATGTATACATTTCCACATACCTTTTATTAGCAGTATTTTCATCTTGAATTTCCAAAACTGGTAGTTCTGGTTTGTCAGATTTGCAAATGAAAGCTTTGTTGCAGCTGTGATCCTGGCCATTTTCTGGCTACATCTGGGTTCTCAGCTTTTTGTCTGAGTTATGCCTAGGCCCACTACCTGTTAGAAATTATGTATATAACCCTACAGAACAGACAGTGCATTGATCACATGGCCTTTAACTGCCTAACTGCAGACAGGAAACAGAAAACTTAATTCAGGAAAAAGACATAGAGCATATCATAGATGCAGCTACAAATGTTTAAATATTGCCATCTACTTGTTGAAGAACATATCTCTGCTAGAAACTGATGTACAGTAGTTGTTGCACAAAATATAATTCTGTATTCCAACAATATGCTACCCCAGCATTTATTATTTCTGTGTCTGTTGTACCATGTAGCCCTGACCTCAACTTGATAGAACACCTTTGGGATGAATTAGAGCAGAGACTGGAAGCCAGGCCTTCTCGTCCAACATTAGTGCCTGACCTCACAAATGCGCTTCTGGAAGAATGGTTAAACATTCCCATAGACACACTCCTAAACATTGTGCACAGACTTCCCGGATAAATTGAAGCTGTTGTAGCTGCAAAGGATGGGCCAACTCAATATTGAACCCTACGGACTGAGACTGAGATGCCATTAAAGTTCATGTAAAGGCAGGTGTCCCAATACTTCTGGTAACATAGTGTATATCTGTGATCAGAAAAAAAAAAGTAAATGTCAGTTAAAAACTACTATACCACCATTAAAAGGGCTTTCCAAGTTGCTTACTCTGCTTAGATAAACTGCCACTCCACCAAGGCATAAATCAGTTGTCATATGCTGAGGGGCGTGGCTTCCGGCGGAGTGAATGGCGGCTTTCTAGCTCCGCTCCGCTCGCCATCTGGGACACTGACCTCTACCAGGACCCCCTGACGCCCGCAACAACCTCCATCTACTCTGCTTGGCTTCCCCTGCGGCTGTGGAAGTGATGACTCGCCGCAAGAAGAACCCCGGCCAGCTCAACAAGCTGGAGGGATTCTTCGGGCTCCAAAAACATGGCGGCGGCGGACCGCGCCATAACACGGACAGTCACCAGCTACTGCTGCAGCATCAGATGGCGTCCCCTGCTCCTGCGAGGATTGTGGCGAACCCTGACAGCGGGACATCCTCGGGCTCCACATCGCCTCCATCTCCTCCCCTGTCGCCCACTTCTAGAAGTCCAGCGAAGAACAAGGCCAGGATGGCCTCGCCACACAGACCTCCACTTTTTCCATGTATGCCTCCCTCTCCTCACCCCTCTGCCATGCTGCCGGCTCCCCAGGGTGAAAGGGATCCCTTTTGCTGCATTCCCATCAGGAGACCAGCCTGTCTCTGTGTCACTCATTAAAGAGATGCTATACACACTGAAAACCTCCATGCACATGGACATGATGTCCTGCGTTACTCAATTTCAGGCAGAAATCAAATCCCTAGGCTCAAGGGTGGATTGTGTGGAACATGCAGTCACCTCTCAGGCAACATCCTACAATGACATGGTGGACGCCTTTAACTCCCAGAGAGATGAAGTGCAATGGCTGAAAACTAAAGTAGTTGTCATATGCTTACAGTATAAATCACACCCAGGGCTCAATTCACTAATGAATATCTCATGAGATAATTGAATCACGTAACACATTTTTTCCAATTATCTCTTGAGATGCTGAAAATGTCAATTTACTATCACCTCATGAGTTATTTACCTCACAAACCAAAAATATGAGGTAAATACCTGTTGCTGTTAAATTCAATTCGCTAAAGGAAATAAATAAATAAATACATGAGGTAAATAGGGTAGAGGTCTAGGCATGAGGTATTTAAAGGATAAGTCAAGGAAAAACCTAATTAACACTAAGCCTGCTCTGTGCCACATTCTAAACCTAATTTATCTAACCCTGTAATGCAAAAATCGCTGTACTTACCTATTCTGCACCCAAATCGGTCAAGTCTCAAGCGACAGAAGCTGTGTGCAGGAGAGGACCGACATCAGCTGTGAAATGAATGGGTAGTGACATCACCCATAGACTTACTATGATGCTTTTGCTGTCGAGTGCCTCTCTTGCACCCGCCTCCACGCTGAAGCTGCTGCTGACAGCTCAGCGTGGGACCTGACCGGATCGGCTGCAGAATAGGTAAGTACAGCGATTTTTGCTTTACAGGGTTAGATAGATTAGGGTTAGAATGTGGCATAGAGCAGGTTTATTGTTAGTTAGGTTTTGCCTGGACTTATCCTTTAAGGAATGTAAAAATGTAGGGATTCATTTACTAAGAGTTAAATAACCAAAAAACCCCCCAAGAATGTGGTAAAATAACAATTGAGGTAAATCAGTTTTGAAAGTGCAATTAACTATGAGTTTTGTATTAAATACCGAATGTGGTTTTTTATTTTAATGTAGCAGTAATTACCGCATTATTTAATGTGATATTTTATTGCATTGAGCTGGTTTCTAAGGAGCAGACCGGGTAACCGGCCACTGTGTCCTAACAAAGGATGACTCATCAGCTGTCAGTGAGTTCCCCGCTGACAGCTGAACATAAAAAAATCATGTCGGAAAATTAAAAGCATGAAAAAAAAAGAAAAGAGTGGGGTCCCCCCCATGCATACCATCTGTAGCATGTATAAAACATACTGCAGCAAAAATGACATTTCGGAAGTAAAAAAAATAAATGATATGAAATTTAAAGTGCAGGCAAATAAAAATGTTTCATAAAACGGCGTGGGGTCCCCAGATCTGGCGACATCACCTGGTGGCACCATCACTCTCGTGACATCACCGACCCAGCATGCACTGGACCATGACCTCACAAGGGGGAGTGGTGCCACCAGGTTACATAGCCAGGTTGCCCCGCCTTTACCTATATAAGAACTGTCAAACAGCAGAGGAGGTATTTGATGGCCAGCCGTCCTCACGAGCAGAGCTCTTTTTTCATGTTTTTTAGGTTCTGGCAGTACGCGGGCGTCGTGCTTGATTTACATCAATCGTGAGTGATTTACATCAGGGGACACTGTTTTTTTATTTTTTAATAAAGGATTTGTCCAAAACTGTCTCTGTGGCCCCCCCTGCTCCAAAGCACCCACCCCCCATGTTGAAGGCATGTGGCCTGGTATGGTTCAGGTGCTCGCTTGTACCTCCCCTTTCCTGACCTGCTGAGCTGCATGTTAGGATAAGTGTCTGATTTTTTTTGTTTTTTTTTAAATTTTGGCGTGGTATGGACTGGGGGAGCACCTCGCTGTTTTTTTGTCCGTTTGTGAATTGGACTTAAGAGCTTTTTAAAGGATATTTACCAGCGCATTTTTAATTTTGCAGAAAATATTGCATAATTGTTTTTTTTTTTTTATGAATTGGACTTAAGTTACCACATGCAATCATTTATGCAAATGATTGACATGACCATGTTTTTGCATGCTTTAAACATTAATGAATTGACCCCATAATAGCCAAAATGGAGTATTCTCTACCTTTTTGGATCAGTTTCTCAACAGTATGCATAGCAACCTAAATAAGGAAAAACACAGAATCATCAGGGCTGAGTTACTTTAAGTATAACTAAAGGCAAAACTTTTTTTAAGTTTTGTATAGAGTGGAGATAGATTAGACTCCCTGCCGGTTTATATGTCCCTGTTTGGGATATAACCCTCTCTATTTTTCCTGTTTACCGCTAACATTAAAAGTGAATGAAAATTAAAAATTTTGGGTTGTCCCCAGAAAATTAATAGAAGGGAAATCTTCCAATGGAGACACTGGTTCTGGTGAACTGGGGGTCCCCAAGGATTTTTTTTTAATTTGTAGGGATTTCCTCTCACTTTCTGTTTTGGCTATGGGACAGGAAGTAAAGGGAAATTTGACCAAATGACTAAGCTGTCTTTTTTATTGGTGGATCAAGGGTATTTATATATGTGCGTGATTTTTTAATACTATTTTATTTATAAAGATATTTTGTATGTACTTAATTTAACTTGGTTGTTTTTGAAACGCAGCTTCTTTTGACTGGTATTCTATCACCTTTTTTTCTTTTGTATTAATACTTATGGTGCAGGGTCCACACTGACTTAGTGATTTAGCAGATTTCTACGGTTCAAACCATTTTACCTATTTATTAGCACTAAAACTTGGAGAGGTTCTAGTGCTTCTCCACTGTTTTCATCCCACTGGACATCACATGACAAAAAAATACCACATAGGTTTGATGAAATAACTCTTTATTTTAGTAGTGTTTTGTTGTAAATTGCTAAAAAAAAAAAAAAAAAATGTTTGAGAAAAGCTATTATTATTTTATCTCTGATTTTAAGAGGAAAATAACTCTTTGTGAACTGAGCTTCCAATGAAGAGGCTAAATAAGGTGTAACTCAGAAGTTTTGCAGAAGATACAGTCAGTGAGATTGTAAAGGAAACAGAAAACATTAATAAAACATAAAGCAAAAAAAAAAACAACAACAGTGGGGAGAGAGGTAAATCCTCAAGTTGGCAGGAAACGTCTCAACCTCCCTAATCTCTTTGCGGAAATTGAAGCCCTAAAATTGGACTGACACGTCAATTTCATTTTGAGGTCTTGCCCTTTTTGACATGCTATGTAGGCAGCTATTGAACAGGCAACAACAACAGATGTATTCTTAAATCAGTTTAAGAAAGCATTGACCTGCCATAATTGTAATCATTGATGCCTTTGATTTTTTGACACTATATATGTCACTATGCTGAGAGAAAAAAGAATTATAATTCTAGTAAATTTGCAAAAGCATGTTCTTCACAGTCTAAATAAAGGTTATTGCATTCACGTATTAAAAACACAACAATGAGCCAAGGACATCCTATTACTTCAGAAGATTAAAAGCATTACTTTTACATGATTCTGTAACATTTGAAATGTTAAAAATTCTGCCCAGTTTCTTTATTTTTTTTTTTAGCCCACCAACTATATTGGGGTTAAGCCCACTACAGTTTACAAGGTATTGTACCTAAAACAGTCACGCATGCATACCTTTAAAGAGGGGTATGGGGTTAGAAAAAAAATAAACATTCATACTTGTGACGGTACTAACCGTCACTATGAGTGAAAGACAGATAATTAATGGTTTGGATTGCTTCAAGTGGGACAATAATATTTGTCAACCATATCTTCATATAAAAATATGAAGATTTAATACCGCCTTACACAGTGTATTCCATGTGCTTGTCTATGAGAGAGACACACAGACTGTCATTGGCAGAATTCCCTATTGTATGTGTATTGGGAGGGAATGTGGATTGTGCCTGTCTCATTGTTAAATGTTAATTCTGTTCTGTCTGCCTTAAGATAAGCTTATTATGGGATGTATATGTGTATGTGGATTGGCTGCTAAGGGGGAGGGGGGATTGTCCCACAGTGTATATCTTTGTGTACACTGTATGGGAGTGTAAAATTCTGTTTTCATTGGATTGTGAATGTCAGGGCCTGTTTTCAATAAGGTCCACCTGGGTGGTAACCTTGTGGGGGAAAACTGTATAAAAGTATTTCTTGTTCAATAAAGTTGAGTTATACTTCACCCTCAATCTAGAGCCCTGTCTCTCATTGGGATAATATGCTACAAGGGATTTCTATGACCTTCATACTCCCTTGGATAAATATTAAGCTCTTGTAAGAGCTTGTTCCTGTTCTTGTTCCTGCTTCACTCTCTGGGGAAAGAGAGGCTCACCCATGGGAACCTGAAGCCTTGTCGTAGGTCCAGGGTGGGTAGGAGACGGCGAGACCCCAGCCAAGCTGCAGCGTTTTTTGTGGGGTCTGACATGGTTATGGTGTCTGGTGGAGTGCTTGGAGCCCTCGGGAAGCACTAGGAGCATCCGTCAACAGAGGTACCCGGTCGGGGTGCCGGTTGTTCCGTTACAATACTCACCTAGGTTAATACAGCATCGATCTGATGCTGCATCTCTTCCCCACCACCTCTACACCAACAAATGAGCAATCAAAGGCTGCTGATCACTCAGTTATCAGTCTCCAATGAGCAGAGAGCCTGTGATTTCCACTCACTGGAGTGCCAAGTTGGGCAGGGGGTGGGAGCGGCTGGTTCAGGCTCTCAGCAGCACCTTGAGAGGCCGAGCCAGCTGCCAGTCAGGCATCTGGGTGGATCCCAACATTAAAGTTGGGATCCCTCCAGAGTATGGTCCTGCTAAGTGACGTCAACCAATAGCAAGTTTAAGCCCGTTGTCGGCTGAATATTGGTCACAGAAGTTCAGAACAAAGTGTGCTCCTCTGACCTACAGGAATAGTAAGGCCAAAAGAGTAAGTTTTCAAATGAAAAGAAAAAAAAGAGAACATTCATGTGAAAATTTTTTGTACATTTGATGACTTGACCAATGTCTCTCGAAAGAACTTCAAAATGTAATTTGCTTTTAAAGTGATTGCAAACATCCCTTGTGTGTTTGTACCTGTAGATAAGCCTATAATAAGGCTTACCTATAGGTACTATAAATATCTCCTAAACTTGCACAGACATTTACTGTATACTGCACATGCGCTCTGAAAGAGCGGCTGCCCGTGCCATTGCTTCAGAGCCCTGTGTCATGACCAGCAGCTCCCGCACGCGGCTTTGGCCAGTAGCACAGCCGAAGTCACTGGGCCCAGAAGAAAGACAGGTGAAGATCGATGCAGCCTTCAGCAGGGATGACAAGGGCTTTTTTTTTAGGTATGTGTCGCATAATGTGCTAATATGCGGTGCATACTAGAATATTATGCATTTACTTTTCGGGGAAACAAAAAAAAAAAAAAAGACTTTACTTCCTCTTTAACCACTTTACCACTAGAGGATTTTGCTGTCTTACGTCTGGGCCACTTTTTGCGATTCGGCACTGTGCGACTTTAACGGACAATTGCGCGGTCGTGCAATGCCGTACCTAAACAAAATTTACGTCCTTTTTTTCCCACAAACAGAGCTTTCTTTTGGTGGTATTTGATCACCTGTGCGATTTTTACTTTTTGCGCTATAAACAAAAAAAGAGCGTTTATTTTGAAAAAACAATATTTTTTAACATTTTTTATATGAAATTCCCCCCCCCCCAAAAAAAAATGTAAAAATCAAAATTTTTTTAAATTTTTGGCCAATTTGTTTTCTGCTACCTATGTTTGGTAAAAAATCACAATAAGTGTATTTTGATTGGTTTGCGCAAAAGTTATTGCGTTTACTAACTAAGGGAAAGATTTTTGTCATTTTTGGTGTTTTTTTTAATGAGTAATGGCGGCGATCTGTAATTTTTTTTGCGGGACTGCGACATTGCGGCGGACAGATCGGACCCTTGACTGACATTTTTTACACTTTTGGGGGTACCAGTGACATTACTGCAGTAATCAGTGCTATATATATGCACTGTTACTGTAAAAATGACACTGGCAGGGAAGGGGTTAATTTTATTGGAGAGGGAGGGGTTAATGTATGCCTGGTGCTTACTGACGTGTGTGGGGGGAGGTGACTGAGTGAGTCAGGGACAGATCGGATGTTCAGCTACGCTGAACACTGCGATCTGTCACTCCCTGTCACTTAGGAGATCCGCCCGCTCTGTTTACACAGGCGGGCGGATCTCCAAACTAGATTCCCCGACAATCGGGGAAGAGCAGTGGCGATCGCCGCCGCTCCTCCCCTGGCCCGACTCCCGCTGTGAATGAAAACAGGGGGAGTGCGCCTCCGGCGGCGCGCGAGCGCCGCCTACAGGGGGAGGAGTCTAGCGACGTAGTACTACGTCGCTAGACGATAACGAGCCACATTACTGCAGTAGCAGCAATGTGAGCAGACATTAAGTGGTTAACATTTAATTTTGCAATAAATGCTTTTTTACCAATGAAAACACATATACTTTGTGAAATTTGTTTGGTAGAATTTTCTTGTCACTGTGGTCATAAGTTAATATCAATTTAACCCTGCTAACTGTTAGTAAATCGAACAAACAGTCTTAAAATGAAGAATTTCAAACACATTTCTACTAGTTAGAAAATAGATAGAACTAATAGCTAGCTTTAGACAGCAGCTGGTCTGTTTCTTTTTGGGAGAAAATCTCAACAAACACAAGGAGACTGCATAAACAGTATAGAGATTCTAATATACACTAAGGCTTCATTCACACTTGTGCGATTTGTCATGCAACTTTGAACATTAAAGTTGCATGACAAGTTGCACCATATTCTTTTAAATGGCACCCATTAAAATTGGTGCGATTTAAAGTCTCAGTGATTTTGAAAAGGTTCTTGCACTACGTTTGTGCAACTTTTGATATGAATTTGATCCATAGAATGTAAAGTTGGATCAAAATCGCACCAAACATTGCATCAAATCACGTTGCATCAAATTGCATTGCAAAGTTGCACTTGAATTTGCATGACTTTGGAGACGCGCTAATATAAATGGAGCCTAAAACAAAACCCAGGACCACAGTAGCAGGTGTGTTATGATTACTTACTATATAATATATATTTTTTTATGACATGACTTTTGTCAATATAATATCCATTTTAATTTTACTATGGAATTCTGAATCTGGGACTTTGCTACTCCACCTAGCATTCCGGTTTCGGCAAAAAAAAAAAAAAAAATGGCTTAAATCACCCCAGTCTGACACAGATTTGGTTCTGCTGCAGCTTCTCACCTTGGGACTTGTTACAAACGTACTATATTGCATACTACAACAGGAGAGAGAAGGCTGAGAAAATGCTTCCTCTTTTCTGCAGCAGGCCGGTTCCCTTCTGAACCTGCTAAATTTCAATCCATCTATAGCCAGCTTTAGAGGAACCAATAAGCCAGCCCCCTCAAAATAAAAAGGGAGAGGGGTAGAAAGCAGCAATTGGGATTGATTTACTAAAGACAAATAGACAGTTCACTATACAGGGGAAGTTGTACTTTGCCCCAGAGCTTAGTTACAGATGTGGAGCTCCGTTGACCTCCATCATCCAATCATATGCAAGCAAAAATGCTGTTTTTTTTTTTTTTTCATTTTCACGTGCTTGGGTATTTTCAGCTTCCATTGCAAAAAGAGCAGCCTATTTGCCTTTAGTAAATCCACCCCATAGTATCATTATATTGGAAGCTGCATAGGGGAAACATAGGAAAGCTGAAAAATTGTATAGGTAGAGATTTTAGTCAGTTAGTAAACTGTACTTAATTTTTGACTGCTAGTTTTGGGAAATCAACCTCTTGCTTTTTTTTTCCTAATATCAAGGGCTTTTTATTTTTGTGATAAGATTTGCTGCAAGACTTTTGATTTAGTCTAGTGACTAGATGATACACAGAGATGAAACAGATCCTCCTACATAGATTGTTCCCATTTACCTGCAACCATTTGTCCTGTACAACCTTCTACAACACAGAAATGAAAGTTTTTTTTTATAGAAACACAAAGCAGGGGGCAAGAGGATGAAGTTACAGACTGCACAGCTCAGTGAGGAGAGCTCTGGGAGCTGATTGGAGGGAAGAGACATCCCCTACACACAGAAGACAGAAACGATGCAGAGCTGAAGATATCAATCACAGGGTGTGTGTTGGAGCTCCCTCTCTGTCACCTTTTTATCACTCAGGTTATCATAGCAGAGGACCTAGACAGCAGAGAAAAATGATACCTGGCGCTTTGGACTGAGACATGTAAACACTATAGTAGGAAATGGACTTTTGTTTCATGCAGGTAATATTTTGAGGTTTTCATTCATTTTGTGGGGATATTTTTTTATTGTATATTAAAACAGCCCCTTTCACTTATAACAATTATTTTTATTCAGGGTAAAGGCTTCCCTTTAAAAAAAAAAGTGGACTTTTTTTGAGGGTGGTATTTTGTGGTTTTCATTTTTTTTTTTTTTTTGCTATTTTATGCTGAATGGGCTTTTTTTTAATGTTGGGGTGCTCAAAGCACAACATTCACTTTTTTATTGACTGTTTATTTTTGGAGCTGCCTTTTGTTCGCAGCCCATACAGTAGCTGTATTATTTGGAATAATAATATTAAAAAAGTTTAGGAACAGTGTTCACTGTGCACCTAAATCACTTCAAATTATATCACTTCCATTCTCCCCACTCTCCATCCCCAAAGTAAAAATAAAAGTTAGGTATACACTGGTTAGGCCTGTTTTTCCTAATTAAAACTGTAATGCTGCTGAACAATTTTTACATTGTTCTGTCTTCTGTGGTCTATTACTACTTGTAGTAAAACACATGCCTGTACTTTTTGTCTCTAGTGTATTTGGCAAATGGCAGGAGAGTTTTACATCAGTAAGAACAGTGACAGCCTCAGCAAACTACCTCTCAATGTCTATCTGCTGGTCCAAAGGGGCCTATTACCACTTGAGAAAAAGCATGTGTGACTGCTAAAACTAAAAGGAATCATAAAGAGTTATAGTAGTATTGCAGCATCAAAATAAAATATCTAAAATTGATTTAAACTTCATAATGACCAGAGTCTTTTTCATGTTTCCAGAGAAGGTATTGATACAGTAGTATACCTATATATCAATGGTGTGAAGAGACCATAACCAACACCCGATCACACTGCCTCTTACCCTCCAACATGGACCCTCACAACAATCGTCAAATGCACAGTGAATAGTAATCCAGTGTTATCTCCAGCAGTAATAGTTCACCACTAGTGTTCTCTCAGACGTCTCCACCACAGCTTCATAGGAGGTCAGACTGCACAGCAACTCTGGACGAAGCCAGATTTGTGATGAATTCCATGATATTCATGGCATGACATAGCCCAGAAGAAAAATCTACATACCACTTGTGGGTAGATTGGTCTATTAAAGAGGAAGTAAACTGGCTGGAAAAAATGTGAAAAAAAACCAAAGACAAAGGCATCGCATACTAGCTCATTATGAAGTACTTACCTAAAAACGAAGCCCCCACAGTGCCGACAGGACGGCCGATATGTTCAGCCGTCCTGCTTCCTGAATCGCGTCCTCCAGCCATCTGATTGGCCAGAGGCGCAAATACATCACTCCCGCGCATGCGCGCGGGAGCCGCCGTTCATGGCACTGGGCTCTGAAGGAACGGCACAGGTGGCGTCATCAGCTTCATGCACTGTAAATATCTCCTAAACGGTGCATGTTTAGGAGATATTTATAGCACCTATAGGTAAGCCTTAATATAGGCTTACCTATAGGTAAATGTCAGCAAAGTAGGTTTACAACCACTTTAAAGTGAACATAGGCCTGCCCTTGAAGGACCCAGCAGCATCTGCTTGCATATACTTACCTTCCTTTCACTCCATTATAAGCCCTGTGTAAGCTACAGGTGATTGGATTCATAGCTTAAGCAAAGCTATGGACTCCTCCTTGTTTCAACAATTATTCATCCAGAGCTGTCACTCGCTGGTCCATCCTTCTGCTCCCAGATTCCGGCCCCTCCATTTGAATGAGTATGGCTACCATCTCCCCAAAAAGTGTCAAAAGTAATAAAAACATGGACAGTTTTTAACAATTCCATTATTAAAAATAAAAAAACAGTGTCCCCCGATGTAAATCCATCATTAATCATGCCACCCGCCGCACCCAAAAGAGAACAAAAAAACAAAAAACGCTCTCGCCATCCATGTAAGCTGACCGCCTACTGCAGGCTTTGCCATCTGGCATTTCTTATATAAGTAAGGGCGGGGCCAACGGGACGACATCACCTGGTGGCACCGCCCCCCGTGTGACATCACGGACTGGTGCATGCTGGGTCAGTGACGTCACAAGGGGGCAGTGCCACCAGGTGACGTTGCCAAGTGGGCTCGCCCTTACATATATAAGCGTGCCCCCCAGTCCATATGGCATAGATTTTAAGGGGAACCCCACACCAAAATAAAAAAAACCCGGCTTAGAGTCCCCCCCAAAATCTGTACCATCTATACCATCATATCTATACCGTTTTCCGAGCATGCACTCCGTTAGGTCAGAAAAGGGGAGGGGGCGAGCAAGTGCCCCCCCAAACCATATTAGTCCACATGCCCTCGAAATGGGAGGTGGGTGCTCTGCCCCCCACCCCAAAGCACCTTGTTTCCATGTTGATAGGAAATAGGGCCCCATCCCCACAACTGTGGCCGGTGGTTGAGGGGGTATACGGGCAGGGGGGCTAATCAGAATCTGGAAGCCCCTTTTATCAAGAGGGACCTCCTACTGCAGGCTTTGCCATCTGGCAATCTTCTATAAGTAAGGGCGGGGCTAACTGGCGACATCACCGGGTGGCTTTGCCCCCCCTTGTGATGTCACGGACCGGTGCATGCTGGGTCAGTGACATCACAAGGGGCGGTGCCACCAGGTGACATTACCAAGTGGCCTCACCCTTACTTATTTAAGAAATGTCAGACAGCAGAGCCTGCAGTAGGCGGTCCACCTTCATGGATGGCAGGAGCGTTTTTTTTGTTTGTTTTTTTTTCGGGTGTGGCGGGCGTCGTGATTGACAATGGATTTACATGGGGGGACACTTTTTTATAAATTTTTATTAAGGGAATTGTCAAAAACTGTCTGTGCTTTTATTACTTTTTAACACTTTTTTTGGTGAATGGGTAGGGGTACCCCCTACTCATTCACTGGGGGGGCATAATCTGGCAACCCCCCTCATATTAAAAAGGGTTTCCAGATTCCAATAAGCCCTCTGCCTGCAAACCCCCACAATCACTGGCCACGGTTGTGGGGATTAGGCTTTGTCCCCATCAGCATGGGGACAAGGTGCTGGGGATTAGGCTTTGTCCCCATCAGCATGGGGACAGTGGGGGGGGAGCATCCCCTGCCCCAAAGCATCCACCCCCCATGTTGAGGGCATGTGTGACCTGGTATGGTTCAGGAGGGGGGTGCTCGCTCGCCCCTCCTTTCCTGACCTTCTGGGCTGCATGCTCGGATAAGGGGCTGGTATGGATTTTGGGGGGGACCAACGCCGTTTTTTTTATTACTATTTTTTTCTGCCACGTGTTTTTTTTTTGTATTCAGCTGTCAGCGGGGAAGCCCATTGACAGATGATGACTAATTGGTTGTTAAGGATGCTGCGGCCAGTTTCCTGGCCCCACTATTTAACAACCAGCTTTTACTGCGTCCTGATTGGGCGCAGAATGCACTGTGCAGTGCATTGCAGGTTGTTCAACGGGGCATATACACCTGCCAAACACCCTGCAAATTCGAGTGTTCCCTGAACGGGGCAGACAGCCGTTCGCCCAACCCTACTGACATGCATGGGTTGATTTCCTAAAGGCAAATTGAGATGAAGCTTTGCTGACTTCCACCATCCAATCATGGGCAAGCAAATTTTTATTTTATTGTTAATATTTTCCTTGCATGTGATCCGGTACTTTTTGCAAAGTGAATTGAGAATGGAATTTAATTTTCACCACATTCACTAAGCAAAGGGAAATTTTGCTGGCAATGTGAACAGCTTATTCAGCTTTAGTAAATCAACCCTACAGTGCGGGACACCTGACACCTGAAGTTTGCAGTAGAAGTTATACCTGTTATACCTGTTAATTCCAACAGTGACCTTGATTTTTTAAATCCTTTTATTCAGGTACGATATGGCAGTGTAACTTTTTGCGGGTGCTGGGTGTTAAGATAGGAATGTATTATTATTACTACTACTACTACTATTATTAGTATTATTTTTATTATTGCAACTTTCACAAAGATCAATCCCCAGCAATTATTGAGCTTTTCGATATTTTTTTACAACTCTGGATATGTTTCAAAGAACCTATCAGGGTTTGCATTTCCACTGTGCAACAATACTTTTTATTTGTATTTGAGCTCATCAGTTATTTTTTTTATACAAGGAGAAATATTGCATTACATGAAATATATTTTCTTGCAGACAAATTTATAAGATGATCATTTTCTCTGCTATTATACTATAGACTGTTGTCGTAAATGTTGCAATAAAAGTGTCTTTGTATAATCTAGGACTTTTCTCTCAAGAGACTAAAGCTCTTCAGAGGAGATAAGCAAACACTACAAGAGCAATTTAGTGTTCACAAGTGATAGAAGGGCATCAGCATCTAGCAACACTGTTGAGCATTATTCAGCATGGTAGATAAAATGATTATGTGCAAAATGCAGATACCCATAGAGACCAATCAAAAACAATTTTTCATTGATCTGACTACATTAATTATTTCTGACAGCATAGTATTTTTTTTTCCACAAAAAGTTTTTATTGAAAAAAAAAAAAAAAACATCATAGAGCATTACAAAATATCAATTTTAGTCCAGCACAATTGTCTATTACAGAGTAAGGCAACTATGGTCATAGGTTAACGTATCATCTACAAGAATCAAACAGAAGTGAAATGCATACAAACATGTGGTAACGCTCGGAGTATGAAGAGATGAAGCATAAAAATTGCAGATTTCTTAAAGATATCATCAGACTCAGGGCAGAATTAAGCACAGATAGTAGATTTGAATGGGCGAAGCTATGGAATTTTATGCATAGTATTTTTTAGACTTTTTTTTTTTTTATGAATATTTGTGTCAGGAAGAAAAGCTTTCAATTGTGTTGCAAATTTCCTGTTATTTTGCACTGAATTTCCAGAGATGAGTGCAAAGCATGAGAACGCTGTTGCATTAGGTTCTTTCTCCATGGACATCAACTGCTGGACCTGATGTGTGTGCAACTTTTAGTTGCTTTCGGCTGGCCCAAAGCTGGTCTGTTCTGATGATTTAAACTGACTTCACACCCACCAAGACAATGTTTTAGATGGGTGTAGAGCTTGGGCTTATCAAGGAAATAAATTACATTTAGTTTCTATCTATCTATCTATCTATCTATCTATCTATCTATCTATCTATCTATCTATCTATCTATCTATCTATCTATCTATCTATCTATCTATCTATCTATCTATCTATCTATCTATCTATCTATCTATCTATCTATCTATCTATCTATCTATCTATCTATCTATCTGTCTATCTGTCTATCTGTCTATCTGTCTATCTGTCTATCTGTCTATCTGTCTATCTGTCTATCTGTCTATCTATCTATCTGTCTATCTGTCTATCTGTCTATCTGTCTGTCTCTCTGTCTGTCTCTCTGTCTCTCTGTCTATCTATCCCCCTTCTAATAAAGCTCTCCAATATTTTGTCTACAACTTCCATCCACTTCCTTCTTTTGCTTCTTACCTTCGTATTTGTTTGTCGTTTCCTGTCCATCCTACAATAATTCTGTATTTCTTTCTACATTCAGCCTTTCTTTCCCATGTTTTATTCTCCTCTTACTCTTCCCCTCTCTACCACCCACTGCTAACAAATAATCAAGTAAAAAAATTTGGGAAATTCAAAGCCTAAGCCTGGGGGATGTTAAATGACTGTATTGCTAATATCTTGTGAAATTTGTCTCCTTATCCCTCCCTCTGTTAATTAATTACATGCCACCATGCATCTCACAGGCGCAGTGTGATAAGAATGCGTACAACAGAAATAAAATATACACACACACACACCAGCCTTAAAGATCTGAATCTGTTTATACGTGACAGAGGAGCCATGGATGAAAAATGTGCAGAATTTAGTTCTGAGATCAGAAAAGCCTAATTGTTATTACATTTTCATAGCCCAAACAGATTTGATATCTTGAGGGCTAATAGAATAGAAGAACTGAAAATACAGAAAAGTGTACTGTATAAAAACATTGAAATAAGGGGACATCTGAATAATAGGTTTATGTAACCTTTGAAAAAATTCTTTGCTCCCGAGTAACCAGATATTATTTTATGTTACCTTCAGGTGCATCTGATTCTTTACTCCTAGGTAACTAGGTATGTTCATGTCATATGTCATTCTACTCATTATCACTGTCACAATGACATAACTACTTTTATCTGTCTTGAACTAAGGGGTATTCCCTTTGTGTACCCCTACTGCTAATGATGATTATAAGAAACCTTCCTGGAGGAGCTATGCAGCAGTTTGGAGGCCAGCAGACTACTCGGTCCTGTAGTTTGGATTTATATATAGCAAGTGTAGTTCACACTACAAATGTTGATAGGTTAAATTCAATTTTTTGGGAAAAATAAACTAAAAGTTCTAGTTTGTTTATTCAAATTGTGACAAAATTATATACACTATATTTCCAAAGGTTTTGGGATGCCTGCCTTTACATGTACATGAACTTTAATGGCATCCCAGTCTTATGGGCCATACACACTATACAATTGTCTTTAGATTTTTTCCTTTAGATTTACCAAAACCATATAATATGAGGTCACACCTAATCACCTTCAATGTGTGTGTAATCAGGCAGGCCCTTGCACTACATAGTTGAAGGTAAATCTGAAGGAAATCTAAAAACAAAAGTTGTATAGTGTGTATCCAGCTTAAGTCTGTGAGTTGGTCCACATTTTACAGTTATAACAGCTTCAACTCTTCTGGGAAGGCAGTCCACAAAGTTTAGAAGTGTGTCTATGGGAAGCACATTTGGGAGGCCAGGCACTGATGTTAGACGAGAAGGCCTGGCTTGCAGTCTCCACTCTAATTCGTCCCAAAGGTGTTATATCGGGTTGAGGTCAGGACTCTGTGCAGGCCAGTCATGGTCCTCCACCCCAAACTTGCTCATCCATGTATTTATGCTTTATGCACTGGTCTAAATCATTTTGTGGAGGGGGGATTATGGTGTGGGGTTGTTTTTTAGGGGTTGGGACTGGCCCCTTAGTTCCAGTGAAGGGAACTCTTAATGCGCCTGCACACCAAGATATTTTAGACAATTTCATGCTCCTAACCTTGTAGGGACATTTTGGGGATATAAAAAAGGGGGGTTATATACCAGCGCTATGGAGTTTCAGTACAAAATCAATTTTTTGTGGTGTAAGCTGCCTCCAACCTACCTCTGAGGTAGTAGAGTTAGAAAAATGCAAGAAATGTTGGACCCAGCGCTACCACTTTAAATAGTATTGTGCAAATATGTGCTGTAAAAGTGCATGTGTTGCGATCAACAAAGTGAAAAGTGCTACGTGCCGTTTAAAACCAACAATAGGTATTAACCTGGGCTGTGCTCATTGTGCCATATTTAAAATGTCATATACCATACATTTATACAAAGTGCCAAGTGCTGATAAAACCAAGTGCCACGTGTTGTGATCCGTGCTAAAACAATAAATGGCGCCGGCGGATGTTCCACCAAGAAAAGCACCGCTGCTTACCGCACTCTTAAGCCTTTGACTCGACACTTCTTGGTCACTACAACAAAGAATAAACCTCCATTGCGTAGCATTTGTTGTATAAAGCGAAAATATTTAGCATCCACTCACAGTTTGGGGAGTTCACGATCAGCTTGAATGGTGTTCGCCGGGTCGCTTCCGCGTTCCACTGGCTCAAACCACCAAAACCGGAAGTGACGTATTGACGTACACAAACCATCTAGTATGGATTTTAAGGGGAACCCTATGCCTAAATTTAAAAAAAAATGGCGTCCCCCCCCACATCAAAGCACCTTGCCCCCATGTTGATCGGGACAGGGGTCTCTTCCCGACAACCATGGGCTGTGGTTGTGGAGGTCTGCGGGGGGAGGCTTATCAGAATCTGGAAGCCCCCTTTGACAAGAGGGCCCCCAGATCCCGCCCCCCGTGTGAATGGCTATCGGGTACATCGTACCCCTACCCATTCACCAAAAAAGTGTACAAAAAAATAAAGCCAAAGCCAGTTTTGGACAAGTCCTTTATTAAAAAAAATAAATAAAAAACTAGTGTCCCCCGATGATCAGTCCCTGGCTCCTGCCCCTTCGGACACTTCCCACAGCTGGGAGCTGTTTGAGTTTGACAGCTCTTTTATAGGGATCTGATGTCATCCTCCCCCTGCAGACCCCCACAACCACAGTCCACGGTTGTCGGGAAGAGACCCCTGTCTCCATCAACATGAGGGCATGGTGCTTTGGGGTGGGAGGGCAGTTCTCCCCCTGCCCCAAAGTACCCACCCCCCATGTTGAGTATACACTTTGTGTATACACTGCACTATCTGATCTCAACAAACTGTGAGAAGCAACATTTTCTCTCCCTGTCAGCAATGTATTATTAACTATAGAATTCCACTTATAAATCTCCTGCTGGCCAAGGGAATAAAACCCACAACCTCGCAATTGCAAGCCTGGTATTCTACCACCTACACCACCATCAAGCCTGCTTAGGCTGAATACACTCTGCCTGCCTAACTAACTAACTTCTATCTCACTCTACACACAGTGGGTGAGATAGAAGTTAGTTAGGCAGTGAGGGTGTGTTCATCCTAAGCAGGCTTGATGGTGGCGTAGGTGGTAGAATAACAGGCTTGCAATTGAGATGTTGTGGGTTCAAATCCCCTGGCCAGCAGGTGATTTATAAGTGGAATATTGCACTGCCAGTGTGCAGTGCATTATAGATGCTAGAAATTGAAGTTCCTGCAAAGAAGCCCATGTGTTCGCCATTCAACAAACAGGTGAAAAGCCAATGTTCACGTCGAAGCTCATCCCTAGTCCTGAGAAATGCCAGTAATTTTTTGCATTGTGCTGTTAACAATGTGTGTTTTTTGTATATCATACTGACCTAAAATGAACCCGTACTTGCAACAGACACCAAAAGATGCCTGTTGTTCTTCTACTGTACCCTGCTCTGATTTACTTTGACTTTACCTGACCTGACTTTATGACTCAGTCCTGATAACTGACATCCCATTGTCCTATGAGACTGTTTCAATCAGGTTCTAGTAATAAAGCGAAGCTAATTCAGAAAAGTGCACAGAATAAACTTTTTAGACAAATAAATTAGACATCTTGTGGTGTCTGACCCTGAGGCAGGACTTTACCCTTTAAAATCTAGTACAGATTCATTTTAGGTGCTGAAAAATGTGGTGGTGCTATAATAAAAGAAAAAACATTTATTGTGCTATATCATTGTTTTACATTTAGGAATAAGTCACATTTATTAACAATACAAAAAATAAAGCAGTCTTTAAGTTCACCTGGTCTGCCTTTCTCTTGCAGCAGTAACATCTTAGACTTTATCCACATATGAAGGGGGGGTCTCTAGTATTTTTTTCGTACTTATACACAGACAGAAACACATACAGCCAGATGTCACCCGCATACCCGTGTTGCCAGGGAAACTGTCATTTTGCTTTTCTGTCACCTCTGGCTGAGTCAGTGAAGCACCAGGGAACGTGTGTGCGACAGGACAGGAGGTAAGGATCAGGAAAAATTGATTGCAGAGCTGCCTTTAAACAGCAAAACAGATCCCTGTAGTGGGTTTTTTTTTGGCCATAAGTCAGCAAAGCAAAGACAGAACACAGTTTCTAAAATAATACTTTAGCAGGGTGATACTGGGAAATGATGTGATAACAAGGTTACCAGGGAAACCTGCACTATGCAAGGTATTGTAGAATGTTACACAATATATAAATCCTTCTTTATGGTTTGTCGTCATTCTTTTACCCTTCACAATGCTGTAAATGTTCTACTTTTCTTCTATCTTTGTGTCACAAAATGGACTCTCAAGTGGAGGCTGGCCTACATCATCATCCGCGGAAAAGGTCGAGTGCTCAGCCTGAAGGAATTGGTATATGAGAATCACCAACATATTAGAGATTGAGGTATAATTCACTGAATGGAAAGTCAGACCACATTAAGAAATCAGGCTGAAATATAGCATGCCCAAAGGAAATGTAACTGATCATTTAGAATGGTTTGGTGGATTCATGATTCAGACTGGTATAAAAACTTACAACACATTCTGTAATTATAAATGTACCTCTGCAGGTTGACAGTTTTTTTGTGATTTGCTCCTGATTAACCAACCAAGCTGTAGATTATGTTGACATCATATGTCCCAGCAAGACACACAGCATTAGGAGCAATGGCAAAATCAATATTGGAATTTAAAAAAGGAATGAATGATTTTCTTACTGCTATTGATATGATATCCACAGTTACATTTACTTTAGTTTAATATGTGGATATCTTAATTGAGAGAATTGATGCAGCTGTACTTAGTAGGGCATCAAGGATTTTCTCCTCTTTTCCACTAAATTACAAAATTGGCAACAGTTGACTCTTTTTTTCTGGGTCCAAAACTGGATGTCACATGTTGTACTTGATGGACATCAGTCTTATGTAAGCCTAATCCACAGTGGTGTAGACGCATGGGTGGCAGAGGTTGCCCTCTACTCCTGGAGAGTCCATAGGGTTTACCTAGCCATATTCAAATGCCTTTTTAAGGTTATCATCTTAAACAAATATGCAGATAAATCACTTTTGGAGGAGAAGTGACACAGTGTGTAGGATGGTAGGAAACATAGGAAATGGAGACATTAGGTGCATGGGAGGGGTTTTGAAGAAGGAGGATCTTAGGTACAGGAAACAATATTACAGGCATGTTAGCTGCTGGAGGAATTGCTGCATGTTGGAATTTTAAAGAGGTACCTCACCCTTATCTTATCTTGCAAAATTAAAACAAGGGCATCTTTAATAATGTTTGGTAATGGCAATCTAGAAACAATTAAAGGTAATTGCAATATTTTCATTCTTCCCATACCTTATTTCCTTATTCTTCTTATTCATTTTCATTAAGGCCAAATAATTCTTCTATATGGCAGTGCACATCATTTGAGGGTGAAAGCACTGGTTATGTAACCTTCCCAGGATGCATCCTTGAGTCACTGGGTACATCACTAGTGCTTCACTCAACCAGGAAGTGGGAAAACAGAAAATGTTTACCTATTTAATATATAATGATTTTATATGAGTATGCAGAGCTTTTTTATCTGATGTTTGTGAAGTAGGAGAAAGGTTTGCCTAAAGTTTGGAGTATCTGGTTTGGGATTAAAGCTAAGATCCTGGAACCTATCTTGCATTTTCCAGCTCCTACTCTCCTGTGCCTGCTATTTTTATGTTATTAACTTAATAATGTCTTGAACACACATTTTTAAAGAGACTACCACACTATTGGAGGCTCTCACTGATCTGCCTGTTGTTATGCCAAATATATGTGTGACAGCCCTAATGATGTCAGAAAAGCTATATTTTTAGGAGTCTCTAAAATTTTCAGTTTATTCCATGCAAGTTTTAAACAATGCAATATTGCCAAGCTTTAACTCTGTTATGTATTTTGTTAAAGATTAAATCTAGTGTATTTTCACTGACTATTTGTTCTTAAACATTATTGAAAAAACGTACCTTTATAAATAATTTTTGATGTAACTTTCCTACCCAACGCATCTTGATCAGTTGATTGCAATTGTTTTAGCTTCAATAAGCCAACACTGGATCGGTTTGCATTGTATCATTACCCTTCATAGCATAACAGAGATGCTTGTGAGTGTTGTTGTTTAATGATGTATCACTCTCTTTACTGGTGTACCAGTGTATATTATTTGTCAGCCTTTCAATAAAGTGTATTTAAACCCAAAAACTTAATGAGAATCCACTCATGTAGGGCAAAACTGGATCATCTTAATTCAGACCTGCCGAAATGCAATACTTGCCTTTCTTTTTCTTCAACACTAATTAGGTTAGCTGCCAGAAGTGAAAGGAAAGCCATGAGTAAGCTATGAGTCGCTGATATGATTAGCCTATATGATGTCACATGGCATGAGTCACATCATGCAAGGAAGGTTCAGTTGTTTTCAACTCCCGGGGCTGAATGGAGCAGCAGCGAGTGATGGTAAGTTGAATCTAGGAAGAAAAAAAAAAAAAAAAAAGATCATAAAGGCTTATTTAATTCCAGTTTACTTACAGTGCTCTGCAAAATTGGGGGGTTGATTTACTAAAACTAGAGAGTGCAAAATCTGGTGCAGCTGTGCTTGTACAGCTTGTTCAACTAAGCTTTACCAAAAAGAATACCTAGAAGCTGATAGGTTTCTCTGCAGAGATGTACCAGCTTTAGTAAATCAACCCTTAAGTATTTTTTTTTTGAGCATTTAGTTGTACTTTCATTTCCACTGAGGTTATACAAAATATGGTAATTTCTTCTGGGTGTACAGAAAGCTGCAATTGGATATAATTAGATATAGTTTCATGTGGCAAAATAGATAATTACTTAATTTGCAATTATTTTTTGTAAATACAAGAAAATTTAAACCACTATCCCCAAGGGATTAGCTCTTGTCAGTGTTTCAGGACTCAGAGTTTAATAATTAAGGCCTGTATTGATTACTACAGAAAGTTTTGGTGTGCACTAAAAGCTTGGCTTGTCAACAGCCCTCAAGGGTACTAATTGGTCAACTTTGCTGGACAGTGATGAATTTTCAAGATCTACATTTGTTTTAACTGTGTAAGGATATATTTTAAATACATTTTATGTATTCAAAAATTCAGAAAGATAATGTAAAAGAGAACAACTAGAGTGTTTATAATTTTTACAATCACTTAATAGAGTGATTTCTTAACTTGGTTGCTAACATTTGGCAATAACAAAAAAAAACAAAAACATTTTTTATCATTTTTTTTAATGCATACCATTATATGGGCAGTTACATAAGGAAGAAGAAAATAATATATAATTCACTATAAAGGGGGTAAAAGAGACATATAAGAATAGACAGGTAGAGCTGTTCTTATGCATCCCTGAGTTCCCTGGACCCATGGCCAATTGATCACCACAGGGATGGGTATTCATCCTTCTTGCAGGAAAAATATATGTTTCTAGTATTTCACACCTTCAGGAGATTAAAAAAACAAAAAAAAAAACAAATGTGTTACCTAAAACTGGGCTAATAATGGGTGGGCACATCCAACCTAACTGTGTTGCCACAAAGTGAAGTAAATAAAAAGTGCAAATGGTGCTGCGCCTATAGCCTCTGTGCTGTATGTAATAAACCAGCAAAAATATAAACTTTATACCGTGACCTGCATAAAAGTGCCTTTGCATGTATAACTTCCTCCAAACAAAATTTTCAGTGCAAAATGAATAAAGTATAGTCCTTTTAAAACCATATAGTTCAGTTAAATTAGTGGTCCTCAACAATGTGATCCAGATGACATATGCTAGTGCTTGCAATAATTAAGTGACTCAACAGCAATAGAATCCAAATAAAAAGTGCTGGTGCTTTAGTGATTCCCACCCCCCTTCAAAACTATGAAAACTTTATGAGATTATGTAAACTGAATGTGGCAAAAAGGATGTGTTCATATTTCTTGCCATTTTAAGTTCTTTAAAATAAAGCTGTCACAATCTGGAAAACTCAAACAGAACATATGATGAAAAGAATGCATAACAGACGTTACCTACAGTGAAAACATTATGTAAAAATGATCAGTAGATTTATAGATTTATACAGCTGATGCTGTCTGCAAGGCTTGACTTTTCAGCAGAAGGCAAGTGTGGCCTGTCATTCCCTCCTCCAAAGTAACTTTATAAATCTGCATGAATAATCACCTTTCCTGTCACAATATACAATAACTGTATAATTTTTTGTTTATAAAAGTGCTTTCTTTTATCATTTGAAAGTAGTCTCAGAGCTTCAGACAAGTTACTTACCTAGTCTAGGAGATGATGCCATCAGTCTGCAGCATGTAGAAGGAATCATTTCCCCTGTCTCCTCTGTCACAGTGACCAGACCTCAACATTGTAACTTTTATTTTAATACATTTGTTTTACTGCCGGTTCACATAGGCGAGGCCCGACTTGCCAGGGTGACCTGTGACGTCCCAGTGCACAGCTCGCACCGCGACCTCGGAGCGGCCGGCACGGACTTCATATCATTGAAGTCAATGCAGGTCACTCCAGTTCGCCCCAAAGAAGCTCATGACCCTTTTTCTAAGTCGGAGAGACTTGTGTCACTCATATTAGAACGGGTCCTGTGCTACTCTATGGCAGACGACCCACGGTGACTTGTCAGGCGACCAGGTTGCCTGACAAGTCGCCCCAGTGTGAACAGGGTCTTAAGACCTTATGTACACTGGATGTTTTTGCAGCTGTGCATTTTTTTTATTTTCCTGCCTCTAAACTCCCCTGCATGTTAGCCTATGTGTCCAAACACATATGGTTTTTGTAGCGTTGAATGGCAGGGACTTTTAGAGGCAGAAAAAACCCCACTGCCAGTGTGTCAAGGAGCAGCAGAGTTTTGGCAGGAAAAACACTTGGAAACGCATCTAAATGCATTGTAGAGAGGCGACCCCGGGTCACTATGTGTGTTAGCAATCTACGCCTGGTTTTGGTAAAGACAAGCCTGCTGATTGCACATCTGTGGACTGAGTTCTTATTCCTGCCAGGGTTAGTACTCAGGGCTCCCAGTTGGAGACAGCTGAATCTGGGCAGACAGAAGGACTGGCCCAGGAGTCAGGAGGACTCCAACCGACAGACCGAGGTCTATGTATGGGAGTCAGGAGGGCTCCCAGCATCACTAAAAGAGAAAGGCTGCAGTTGGCAGCAAGAACGTACAGGTCTGCAGGAGGCAGATGTAGTCTGCGACAGTGCAGCGTGAAGCTGATCCCAGTAAACTACATGTGAGCTTGACAAAGAGTATTTGTGTTGGTCTGAGGATCAGACCTAAGGCCTAGGCGTGAGGCCTGAAGTAGCCAGGTGGCAAGTGAGTAAGCCAGGAGGCTGAATGAACACTATACAGTAATGGTGGAACCCCCTGTGAGGGAAATTGCTGTTGTTTTGGGAACTTTCCATTCTTGTAAATACAACTGGGCTGCCATGCCCTTTGAACATGCAGTCTGGAGTTGTGCTACTTTCTGAATTTGCATGCACAATTTGAGTTCAAACACCCCAAATCGTTATAGCATGTTAACACTAGGTGCATTTAGTATTTGAGCATTAACTCAATTCAATGGCCAAAATAAATTATTTTTTTGGCCAATGAAATGAATTAACGCCCAAGCACTTGACGCCTGTAAACATGCCTAAATACTTGTAAAAAATGCTGCGGCCAGGAGGAACGACTTCTAGGAGAATTTGCAAAATGTTATGTGTGCATAAGGCATGAATTACACAAGTTCTGACACTAATTTATTGCAGATAAGGCACCAAGTGAGTTTAATTACCACCTTAATCAGCCACAGAACCTGTGTAATTAATATGTGTTTGGGTTTAAAGGGATGAGGTGGCAACCCTAATGGGGTTTAAAGTGGCATTTAGAAATGATACAATTTATATCAGGCATAGTGTTCAGGATTAACAATAACAATCAAAAATTTATTGAAAGAAATTAGCATGATACACCAATGTCATACAAAAAAAGAGGTATGAAAGACATACATAGTAATGGTGCATTGTATAATAAGGGTGGGGTGTTGGGGGATGCCTTAAAGCTTATGTTGTATATAGGGACATTCTTCATCACAGTGTACTTTGGGGGCTTAATTTTGGGCAGACAGCAGCAACATCCCAATCTAACTTTAATTGATAGATATCGGTTAAAAAATACTTTTTTGGATGGCTTGACTGGCAGAAGTAGTAGCCACAGTAGCCTCAGAATAATAAAATTTTGTTCAGTATAAAGATGGCTTTGCTGCTGTGTCCTTTTCCTCTTATTCCGCTAATCCCACCAGAAACCTTGAAACTGGCTATGATTAAATCTAGTATCTGAACTCTCAGTTCCTGATTTGTTGCAGAAGCAGCCATGAACAGAGGTTGCAGGGAAGAGTAAAGGTATGTGCATCTATCTATCTATCTATCTATCTATCTATCTATCTATCTATCTATCTATCTATCTATCTATCTATCTATCTATCTATCTATCTATCTATCTATCTATCTATCTATCTATCTATCTATCTATCTATCTATCTATCTATCTATCTATCTATCTATCTATCTATCTATCTATCTATCTATCTATCTATCTATCTATCTATCTATCTATCTATCTATCTATCTATCTATCTATCTATCTATCTATCTATCTATCTATCTATCTATCTATCTATCTATCTATCTATCTATCTATCTATCTATCTATCTATCTATCTATCTATCTATCTATCTATCTATCTATCTATCTATCTATCTATCTATCTATCTATCTATCTATCTATCTATCTATCTATCTATCTATCTATCTATCTATCTATCTATCTATCTATCTATCTATCTATCTATCTATCTATCTATCTATCTATCTATCTATCTATCTATCTATCTATCTATCTATCTATCTATCTATCTATCTATCTATCTATCTATCTATCTATCTATCTATCTATCTATCTATCTATCTATCTATCTATCTATCTATCTATCTATCTATCTATCTATCTATCTATCTATCTATCTATCTATCTATCTATCTATCGTATTATTCTATTGATTCTATTTATTCTAATTTTTAACAATTTGTCTTTCCCCATTATCTATATCCAGCCTACCCCCTTAAACTGTATATTCCTAAAAAAGATGGAATTGTATGAGTGCTTTGTTTCTGTTTTCTTCATTGTAGAGCCGTGCATATCTCTCTTTTTGTTCCTAGGAGAAGGATTGTCAGTGGTAAAATGAATAAAAGAGTGGAGCAAAAGAAGGTTTATAGCTTGTTAACGCTCTTGAGGAGGCCAAACTCCAGACAGAGCCATTCAGCAGCACAATCCTTCAAAGGGCCAGCAGCCGGTGCTTTCTTCTGCAGTGAGCACAATGGAAGAGAGGTTGGTGGGGGGGAGGGGTGCAATTTCAGAGAGAACCATGAGAAGTACCTGCCATCTAAGGTCTCAGCCCTACTTTATCCAAACACTTTGTGCCGCATTATTTTCATGTACTCTAGTGTACTCTAGTGTAGACATGATCTAAGAAGTGCTTGGTCCAAACGTAAGTCCAAAGCAACTGTTGACAGCCAGAAGCTATCACTTTCGTCCATACACTGTAAGTTTAGGGCATTCGGTGTGGACGGAAGTGATAGCTTCTGGCTGTCAACATTTGCTTTGGAAGCCCCTTAGAAAATAGGCATTTTAAAATTGACAGATTTCTATTCTTTTTATTCCTATGGGGTTTAGGTGCTGCTTCTGCACTTGTTTTAAACTTACCGAACCCTGCTCAAACTGAACCCAGGGCAGTTTGGCTCACCTTAATCTGGTGGAAATTTCCTGACCTGAGTTATCACAGTGGCAAATTCACAGCAGCAATTTATTTATGTTTTTACTTTTTTTTGTATGTATTATTTATTTTTTCTGTATTCTTTGGTATTGATGGGGTGGTTGGATTACAGAATTTGTGGGGGAAGGAGAGGACAGAACCTAAAATAGGCAGGTAGAGGAAGGCCAGCAGAGAGAATCTGTACCTTTATAATAATAAATACTAATCCAGTTTATGAAGAATTCCAGGTATGGCAGTTTTTGCATAATGACATTGGTTCAGTTTGGGGCAATGTAACTATGCATATACCATACCTGTGGGACCCCACTAGGAGTTGGAAATCACTGTAGTAGGAACTTCTACTTTAGTGACTTTCTTTAGCTTCCTGGTCCCATGCCAAGTGGCTGCCCTCCTGCATTGTGAACATAGGAGGTCAGAAACTTAGCACAGGTGCCATTCACAGAATTTTGACAACAAATGCAAAGCATTCTCTGATTGGACAATGTAGAGAGGTGGGGTGGTCTTTTTTAAAGTTTTCCTAAATGTACACTTTGAAAATTCACACCTTTCCCACTATATGCCCATTATACACTATATTCACTGCCATGCTATGTTCAAATACATGTCTAAAGCAAAACTTTGTTAAATACTAAACAAATGTAACCAGAGTATACCTAATGTTTGGTGTTCCATTAGTGTTCAGTAAGTGTTGCTGTATTGGAAAGACTTCCTTCAGCTTGTATACAACCACTTGCTAAAATCCAGAAATGCATAATTTGCCCTGCCTAAAAAATCTGGCTAGTAATATGGGAGCTGCCATTACTTACCTGTTTTAAAGATGCAATTTGCTTCTGGTTTCATTACCCAGTGAGTCACCTTTCAAGAAAAAGCATGCAGGACAGGAATTATCCTTTTTCGTCTCCTTTGGCTGCATGCCTGCTTAACTTAATGTCAGTGGCGTGTTTGGTTGTAGAAACAAGATAAGGCTAATGTTCTAATACCTGCACCTCTAAAATCAATTCATCAGAGACAGCTATTTCATTTTTTTTTTTTGAGATATGTTCACTTTAAACGACCCACAATCTGTTAATTAAAATATGTAAGTATCTGCAGGTAGACATGTACACTGCTGAAAAATTAGTTTTGTTTCATTTTAGTTTCATTCGTTTTTTTTTCATTTATCAGATCATTCCTTATGATCGGCATTTGTTACTTTGGATCATTTTTAACTTTGGATGCATTTGCATTCGTTTCTTACCATTAGTTTAGATGCAGCTTTTGTTAAGGCCCGTACACACGTGCAGATTGTCGGCCGAAAATGTTCGGCCGCCGAACGTTCTGCCGATTTTCGGCTTGTTAGTATGATGCTTCCGACAGCCGACAGCGCACTTTCGGCCGAAAAGAATCTGTCGTGCAAGCATTAAAATTTTTGGATGCCGACACCAGAGCGGCCGATTGTTCGCCAGTCAATACAGAATTCGGCCGACAGACAGCAGATTTGCAAGACTGGGCATGCTCAGAAAAGAAAAAACACAGGGAAAGTTAACCATCACATGACATCACTTCCGCAGTCGGCTGTAGTCGGCGGACAAAATTCTTGTGCAGTCTTTTGCACTTTTCAACAGACACGACAGCCCGGGGACAAAAGACGGCCGACAATCTGCACGTGTGTACGTGGCATTACTTTAGATAATTCGTAACTTTGAATGCATTCGTATCCCTTCAGTTCAATTTGTTTATATGCGGCATTTAATACTTCAGATAATTCGTAACTTCGGATGCATTTGTAATAATTTATCTCTCACAAATCCAACAAAAAAATGCCACTGGCCCACCACACCCTGTCTAGACTCTGCATGGAATTCATTCTGACACAGAAAAACACACAAGGGCATAAGGCTCATTTGGCAGAGATAACACATTAACCACTGCCCATCAAAAAATCGAATGGATTAAAATATATCCAAAAGAAATACGAATATTAATGCATTCATCAATTCTTTCTTTATATTCAGCAATAATGAATAGTCAGAAAGAACAAAAATACAAAAAAACGAAATTATCCAAATGTAATTGATTTGTCAAACTTGTAAGTTGAAATTTTTCGGATTTTCTTTCTGATGATTCGTTATCATACGCATTCATCAAAAGAGTCTTTCATTCATTCGGATGCTCCTGAATGAATAAATATGCAGATTTTCGTCCAAAAATGGATTTGTAACAAAACGAATAGCATATGTCTATCTGCAGGAGAGCTTGGACTGTACCTGAATATCTACAGTATGGCTATACCTTATTAGAGACTGCGAGGCTCTGAATGACCACAAATATGACAGCAAGTACCAGCCATAAAGAAAATCAGCTTTTTAGGTTTATCAGGTGCTAAGTGTAATGAATTTTTTTCTTTACATTTCTAAACCAATTTTCATATAGAAAATGATTTGCTAAAGAAAAGAAAGTGAAATGAGGTGAAACGAAAGGCCACAACAGAAATCATGTGCAGAGGTATATAAAATGACTTTTTATTTGAAGCAATCTTGCCTTCACGTCACCTCCCTTCACCTTATTTTAGTAAATTATTTTCAAATTGCAGGTCAAATACAAGCAAGCTTTTAAAGACATGTTTTTTAAAATGTCTTTTAATAAAGTCAGGCTACTCTAATTTCTAATTCTGGATGTTGCATCTGCCGAGTCCTTCTCCTCTCTGTGCTATCAGTAATTTTTGGAGAATCCCACAATCCAGAATATTGTGCTTCATACAGAACTATTTGTGATCCATTGTATGCCAGCAGCTAGCTACCAAACTGCGACAGAGCCATGAAGGACAAGCCTAACCAGATACTAATGTCTTCTAAAAGTGTCTCTTTTTTAATAAAAATTAGCTGTTGCTGAAGGTTGCTACCAATTTATAGTTAGGTTATATAGAAGCTCCCCTGACACCAAAGTATTCTGGAACACTCCAAGGGCCCACAAACATCAAAATAGGTGATCTGAAGGAAAGCAGCATATGCATTCTGTCACTTATTGGGTTTAAAGACCTCATAAAAACCTTATTAAGCTGTATGATAAACATGGGTTTGATGTTACAAAAAGAATAGGTGTACTTTTATGGTTAAACCCAGCAACCCCTGTCACCCCCCCCCCCTTCCCTTTCCCTCTCACGAAGGGTAATATAGAAAAAGATGTTGAAGTCGAACCTTATTTGTCTCTGTTTGTTTTATAGTATTGAGTAATTCAGAGAGTATTTTTTTAACATGTGTACCTCATGTTTATCTGTCCTAGTAGTATTCATATAAATAAAAAATCAAAAAAACAAAAAACAAAAAAAAAGTCTTGTTGTGTAGGTTTGTCATATGCTGTCATGTCACCTACAAAAAATGTATGTACTTTATGTCCTAGCAGTCTATTAGCTGTAATTAGCCAATTATTCTGGCAGTAAGTAGAACTACTTTTACATACATATTTTATGGGTCACTAGGAATCTACGGCAACTTGCACATCAGATTGGTGACATTTTACTAACCATAAAGGATCAGAGACCGTAACAGGCTAGTGAAACCAAGATAGCACATAAGAGCACACTCATTTCTAGTTAAACTAAAAACAGCATTATATATCTTAATTAGTAGCATTTTCTTCATTCCATGTATTCCTCTGTAATTTGTTGAGGAAGGTGTTTTAAAGATAGGTTAAAGTGATACTAAAGAAAAAAAGAAAAAACAAGTTAGCGCATAAGAGTATAGCACATTAATTTCTAGTTAAACTATACACAGCATGGCCCCATTATACTACTAACCATTAATTATTAACATTTTCTTCATCCTATGCATTGCTCAGAGATTTCTTGAGGTTTTTGAATGCGAAGTGATACTAAAGGATTTTCTTTTTTAAAAAGATATGTATACTTATACATCCTTAGATGTGGTAGCTGCATAACTTTTGTTTTTTAACTGTTTTTTCTCTTTGTTTTCAACTGGTGATCCAGCCATTAACATACTTGCTGTCTCAGGGTATTCCCATTTTCTCTTCCACTCTATCTATGAAGGACTAACATAGATACGCTTGGACAGGGGAAAGGGTAGTGTTAGATATACTAGTAGATTTTGATGGACTTTACATGGGCGACTAACAAATTAAAGTCTAACTTCAGCTAACAATGTTTAAACAGTTACAGAATCTGTTTTTTTCCATTTGGTATAATGATTTTAACTAAATGGATAAGCTGTTGATTGTAAGCACCCATGTTAATGTTAAGGACAGTTACAGGGTTGAGACAAACCATTTAACAGACAGTTTGGGCTGGTAAGGGAAGTTTTAAAATACCTTAATTACTGTCAGGATTAACAGGTGAAAATAAAAGAAAAATGCATAAGAAAAAAATGAATGCAGTCATCACATTTAAGGATTTGTAGGCTGCAATATATTCAATTTTTGTTTATGGATTTAGATACACTTTAAGTAATCTCCCTAAAAGAAAAGACACTGGCTTCAGGCATTACAACTAAAGATTATATATTTATGTTCCCATAAGCAGTTGCCCTGTGGTCTTAATGTCCCTAAAGAATTGTGAAAAAAGGGCTACAAACAGGCACTATTACAGATGTGGGGTATGATGTGAATGTGCTGTATTCTTTCAAATGTAGTAGTGTTGGGTGAATAGGGCAGTATTTATGTATCCTATGATTTTGTGTTCGTAGCTACTAGGAGCCTGAACAACTAGTGGGATGTTTATCGGCAATGTTGATGTATCGGAGGCCGATATGCACTTTCTCCGATATATATCGGAATCAGCCCCTGAGGTTACCGATATTGCCGATATTTCGGGAAAGTGCTGTACCGGAGTGATGCCTGCAGCTAGAGGCATCACCCCGGTACCGGAAAACATAGCCGACGGTTGGCTGTCTTGTAATGACAACCGATGCGGCTGAGAATCTGCTCGGCTGTCATTACAAGAAGTGGGAGGGGACATTCCGCCGCCTTCCGCGGCTCACCCGGGTCTCCCGTTTCACTGGGAGACCTAGGCATCCTACCTGCACTGCCGTCGAAGAGAAGACCCCATCAAAGCCGCATTCGGCTCTGATCGGGTCTCCATGTAAAAAACCTGGATGTGATGTCATGACATCACTTCGGGGTACTCGGCGGCAAATTAAAAAACATGTGAGCATTCAAAACAGCCAAACTTGGCATTTTGAATGCTTTTAAGTGCAGAGGAGGGGTTTGGGGTCTTTTAGACCCCAAAATCCCTCCACCAGAGTACCTGTGAAAGAAAAATAAAACATTTTAATTGTCCGAAAATATCGGCCAATATCGACCGATACCGATATCGGATGACCAAAATATCGGTATTGGTATCGGCAATAAAAAATTATATCGGTCAATCACTAGTTTCTTTACCTTAAAATGGAATTAAACCCATCAATTTAACCACTTAAGGACCAAAGCCTATTGTTGTTTACAAGTTAAAACCAGTATTTTTAGCTAGAAAAATAATTAGAACCCCCAAACATTATATATTTTTTTTTAGCAGAGACCCTGGAGAATAAAATGGGGATCATCGCAATACTTTACGTCACACCGTATTTGCGCAGCAGTCTTACAAATTCAATTTTTGGGGAGAAAATACACTTTTTAAAATTAAAAAATAATAAAAAAGTAAAGTTTGCCCAATTTTATAATGTGAAAGATAATGTTACACTGAGTACATTGATACCTAACATATCATGCTTCAAAATTGCGCACGCTCGTGGAAATGGTGACAAACATTGGTACTTAAAAATCTCTATAGGCCACTATTTAAAAACTTTTACAGATTACCAGATTAAAGTTACAGAGTTGATCTCATGCTAGAATTATTGCTCTTACGCTAACAATCGCGGTGATACCTCACATGTATGGTTTAAACACCATTTACATATGTGGGCGCAACTTGCGTACTTTTGCACGCGAGCTCGGAGGGACGGGGCACTTTAAATTTTTTATTTATTTATTTTTTTTATTTTACACTATCCCTTTAAAAAAAATATTTTTGATCACTTGTATTCCTATTACAAGGAATGTAAACATCCCTTGTAAAAGAAATGAGGACAGGTCCTCTTTATTGTGAGATCTGGGATCAAAAAGACCTCAGATCTCACATCTACACTTAAAAGCAATAAAATATAATAGACCCTTCAAGGCCTTAGATGGAAGCGACGTCTAATGTCGTCCTGCTAATCCAAGGCCATAGAGTCGAGTGGGGGCCATCTTGCCCTCAGTCGACTTCCTGCTCAGCTTCTCATTGGACCGGATCGTTTTCCCTGCTACCGATGGTTCGAGTAAGCAGGGCACCTCTCCCGCCGCCCCATAAAAGTGATCCAGTGGTAAATTCACCGCTGGGACCACAATTATGTTAAAGCAGACCGCCGGCTGTGTAGAAAAATACCGGGGTTATCGAGTATTTAATGTCAAAGTAGTGATGTAAATACACGGTGGGTGGTCCGGAAGTATGTGCTGGGGATATAACTGTCGATTTGGTTGTGCTTCCAACCAAACTGTCAAACCATCAAATGGCTGGTGTCATATATGCAGCATCATGGCAGTTGAAGATTAAACAGAGGCCAAGATGGCAGCTTCCTTGGCTGAAAATGATAGGAGGGTTTAGTTACACTTAAATGGAGGGAATGCAATAAAGTTAAAAACTGTCTGACTTTAGAACCACTTTAGGAATTTTGTCTACTTCTCAAGGGATTAGGAAAAAGAGGCTTTGTTGTCAGGTACATTGTATTATTTATTGACATCAGTCTTTAAATGATCAGTGACATCAGTTCTTTTGTGTGCCATTGTTTTTCTCCAAATTTGTGAGCTCAAGCAGCCGCACTTTGTAAAAAGCTTCTCTTCTTACAATATTGGGTTATATCTATTGCTTCCACCTCTAGCATGTCAATGTAGATTGGGAGGGATCCCTACACTAAAAAACAGGCCTACTTAGTTTTTTTTTCTTTAACCACTTGCCCTCCAGAAGGTTTTATCCCCCTCATGACCAGACCATTTTTTGCTATTCGCCACTGCACTACTTTAACTGACAATTGCGTTTTCATGCAACACTGTATGCAAGTGAATAATAATTTAGATCATTTTTTTCCACACAAATAGAGCTTTCTTTTGGTGGTATTTGATCACTGCAAGGTTTTTTATTTATTAATATATAGATGAAAAAAGACTGAAAATTTATGAAAATAAATATTGTTTACATTCTGCTATAAAACACATCCAAAAAAAAAAATAAAAATAAAAAAATTCTTCATAAATTTAGGGCAAAATTTATTCTGCTACATGTCTTTGGTAAAAAAATAAATAAATAAATAATTGGTTTGCGTAAAAGTTATGGTGTCTACACAATGGTATATACTGGAATATTTGAAACACATACATAAGTTTATCAACAAAATACACACGAAAAACACCTACATGCTCCACACCTTGTAAAAAAGAGAAAAGTAGATATATTTTAAGTTCATCTTTTGAGTCTTTGTTCTTACATAGCACTAAAATGTAAAGTGTAACTCTCTTTTGTTGAAAAAAACATGTTCCCCTCTAGGTGATCTTTGTACATTGCAAAGATTATAGCAACCTTTGTTGCAGATTCCTACCTTTAGTTATTCTGAAGAAATCCATGCGTGTTTCTCTGTGTCTGTGCACAGGGAGACTAATGGGAGTGGTTTCATAATTATCAATCAGCTGTGCACCTGCAGAGCACTAATTAGGATAGCTGCTGGGCCTGCTTCTCTTTAGACATGTTCCTATTGGGAGTATCTCACCAAAAATGACATTTTTGTTGCAGGGGATGCCAGAAATCTGACTTGTATCTTAGTGCAGACTTCTGAGAAAATTGGTGAGCCAATCACACAAGCAGGAAATGATGTTTCTGGGGTGTGGTCAGTACACATTCTGTGTATAGAACATCTCTAGGTAGCCATATTGCATTGGATTTTCAGAAAATTACAACAGCTGCAGATTGAAAAGGAAATGCAATTTTTATAAAACACTCAATTACAATATGATTTGTGTCGCAATTGTATACGCTTTATTGTTTTTTCTTTTTTTGCTATTTTGTTCCCCACGAAAGTGGAGATACCCGTTAACTTTACTTTGAAAGTCTAAGCTTTGAAAGTCACACTACCGCGACGCTACTTCCAGGGGCGACCTCCGAGGTCGCGGTGCGAGCAGCGCGCCGCGACCTCGGAGCGGCCGCCACGGACTTCATAACATTGAAGTCTATGGCGGTCGCCTCCTGGTCGCCCCAAAGAAGCTCCGGACCCTTTTTCTAGGTCGGAGCGACTTGTGTCGCTCCTATTAGAACGGGTCCGCAGCTTCCCTATGGGAGGCGACCTGCGGCGACCTGTGAGGCGACCAGGTCGCCTCACAGGTCACCCTAGTGTGAACCGAGGCTTACTGCAAAGGCAAACAATGTAAAAACAATTGTTTTTATATAGAATACAAGTATAGAGACCACCTCCCTCACCATGCTAAAAATAAATTATACAAGTGTTCCCCGAGTTACAAACAAGATAGGGACTGTAGGTTTGCTCTTAAGTCGAATTTGTTTGTAAGTCGGAACAGGTACATTTTTTAGTGTAGCTTCAGCCAAAATAATAATTTTTAAGTTTTCTAGATAGCATAGGGAAGGGTTACCACACCTGTACCATTTATATATATGTATATATATATATATATATATATATATATACCTGTATATATATAAGCTCTTTTAGTATGATCTAGCTCTGCAGTTTAAATTGTCCCTTCCTGTTCCCCTTTAGGCCATGGAAAAATACTATTTATAAAAATACCAGGCATCATGGAATGTAAAGACTTTATTCATGCCTTTCCTCACTGACAACATGTTCCCAGGCATGTTTCTTTCAAAGTAGTCAATGTATGCTGTTCTTCCTTAGGTATAAGAGCTTCTGATTCCTTAGCAGTCACATAGGTAAGTGTGATGCGTCTATGCCCACTGGCTATTACCAGAGAATTGCTGCAAGACAATCCAATCGGTTTTTGACAACTGGAGAACTGTGGACCATTTCCTGTAGCAAAAAGGTTTCTGAAACATCAGGTAAGCACTTTACAAGTACCAAATTCTCAATAGACTCACACTGCTTGTTTAACTGGTGTTTCCATTGTAGTCTACAGTGAAGTTCCAGTTGTCAAAAAGCCCTTGAATTGTTGCAGATGACAGGAAATCTGTACCAAGACTGCCATCACTGACCTCTCCTTTCTAAAAAGTTGCCTGGTTTTCATGCTGATCCAGTGACATCAATACTTTCTGCCTGGACAAGGCTGCAGATCAGAAGCTCTGACTTTACTACCTGTATGTTTTTTCATGTGAAAGGATTAAAGGCTTTGGTGGGCAGACTACTAGTACTTTCCAAAGGAGGCAGCAATGACATCTCCTGTGCTTCTCTCAGGACACGTTTCCTTTAAATGAGTCCTAATGTAAAACAGATCTTATGCTTGTTTACCCATGTTTTATTCGTTTAACCCCTAATGATGAAGGGTAAAACAAATCTTTACGCCTGAACCCAGTTTTGCAACATTATGTTATGTATATGCATATGTTAGTAAAGCTGTATATTATCAGGTTGGGCTTAACATTTGATGGTAAATGGTAATGGATATCTCCTGTTTTTATTATCAACAGAAAACTGGCACAAAATAGTAAAAATTATAATTTGTTTCTAATATGGCTGTATATTTCTTGCTTTTACTATAATGTAACATCAAAGAACAACTCAAAATAGATATTTCTGCTCCTGATAATCCCTACAATACCACATATGTGTATGTTATTTGTTGTTTGTACCCGTAGTAGAGCCAAAAAACAATAGTGAACGTTCTGCTTTTTTTTTTAATCCTGCCTAAACATGCCGGGGTTGATTTACTAAAACTGGAGAGTGCAAAAATCCGGTGCAGCTGTGCATTTTAGTCATTTAGCTTTCAGGTATTATTCAACAAGCTGAAGCTAGAAGCTGATTTATTAGCTTTTATTAAAATCAAAGGCTCGTCTGTCATAAACAAGAATCCATGCATCTCTGATGTCTTTCGCCTATTACACACGGAAGATGTGCGTCGACAGTCCCGGAGCTGGTGTCAGAAATATGCTTGTGCTGGATGGGATGTGGTAGAACGCACCATAGAGCGTAGGGTGGAGGAGACGGCATAGGGCGGAGTGATGTCAATGGGATCCACAATCCTTTGCAACGCATTTTGGAGCTTGCACTGTGCCTTGCCTGGGCATGAACGCTACTTTCTCAAGCTGAAGTCACTACAGAGAGCCTGAGCTTTAGGTATCACCGGCTTGAAGTGCCGGTTTGTGGTCACATGTACGTAGACAGTTATAATCCATTATTAACCATAAAATATATACATAAATAGTACATAGTATCTCGGTGCAAACACCTGTATTGAAAATACATTTTTTACGATATACAAATCATATTGCTAATTCCTATAGTAAATATATCTATATATATATATATATATATATATATATATATATATATATATATATATATATATATATATATATATATATATATTTTATATTAAGTTCATAACACCATTTCCATATTTTCACATGCTATCATTAACCCTTTGAATCAATCTGTGTTAGTTAATTATGCAATATTTTTAGATGCAACCACAATATCCATCAAACCAATCTGTGGTAGTCTACCTTGTAAGGGTAAAAAATAAACAACTACAAATAATTATAATTATTACTCTATATTTCTACACAGGTATTTTTATCCTTGATATACTGGGGGTGTTTGGGGGTACCCCACATCCGTAAGTACATCTTTATGAATGGCATCTTATTCTAGTGCCTCTTATTATTCAAACGCCACATACTTACTTAGCTGAGAATACCCTACTTTGGGCTATTATTTTAAATGCCAAAACTTTCAAATATAATAAAAACACAAACACGAATAATTAATCAACATCAACAAATGTTATTTGTTTGGATTAATAATTCCTCTTAAAGAATATTGCTGTATTAATTACTGATTTATATTTGTTCCGGTATTAGAGTACTACTATAGATCTTCTTATTATGTTTATATATGCCTCTCTATTTTCTTATAGGCATTTAGCAATATAAACTATATATCCAAAAAATGTGCTCTTCCATACAGGTGTCTGCACCAAGATACTTTGTACTATTTATGTATTTATTTTATAGTTAGTAATGGATTATAACTGTCAGTGTATAAATGACAACAAACCGACACTTCCAGCCAGCGATACATCTAGCTCAGGCTCTCTGTAGTGACTTCAGCTTGATAATGGAGCTGGCACGGCGCGTCGCAAATCATTGTGGATCCTGCTGAAGTCACTACGCCGCCTCCTCCATGCTGCGCTCCATGGTGGGTTCCACCGCATCCGAAACAACACAAGCAAACTTCCGACCCCAGCCCTGGGACTGTCGAGGCACATTGTTTGTGTGTAATAGGCGAAAGACATCAGCGATGCATGGATTCTTGTTTATGAAAGACGAGCCTATGATTTTAGTATTTGTGTGAGTAGCCCAATTTAGGCGTTTAGTACATTTTACTATTCATACTACACTTAGAGGCGCTTTTCCTCTTTTCTGCTTCTCCCCTATCTATATTGTCAGCTACAGCTCTTGGATCAGCTTGCCCTAAGAATGTTTTGGACTTTTTTTTATCTTCTTAGTTTAAATTTTACTAATGCACTTTATTGGACTGGGTTGTTGCCTTTGCGCTTACCATTTCCCAACTTGTAAAAGCTGATTAGCTATCACACACCAGATTCTGACTGCACCAGTCATAGTAAACCTCTGACACTGACACTAAAACCAGCCATGCACGGAGCGAACTCTGTGAAATTTGCTCAATCCCCCCATCAACACAGACAGTGTTGATGCAGGAATCCCTACTGCTAGCCCATTGTCTTCCCCCCACAGGGGAGGGTGGAGGAAGCCACCCCTCCCCAGAAGAAGACAGTGATTATCCCTAGTAGCTATAGCAGCAGCATGCTGGTTATACCTAAGTTGATTGATGCTGCTGAACCGGCTGAGATTCGAAACGTGTATGGCCTGCCTTAGGGGTAGATTTACTAAAGGCTAATAGATTGTGCAGTTGCTTCAGAGCTTAGTAAATGAAGTTAAGTTTCACGTTACAAAAAACATCCACCCACATGCAAGGAAAATAAAAAAAATACATTTTTGCCGCACATTTGGATGATGGAAGTCAGCACCCCTCCTTTAATAATCTCTGGAGCAGTCTCTTTGCCTTTAGGAAATCAACCCCTAACTGACACTAATGCTAAATTATGATTTTTTTAATCATACCTAAAATACCCTAGCCTTGACCTTGTGCCCCAATTTTTGAATCTGACTTTGACCCTGACTTTTGACTGACTTTGATATCTAACTCCCGACACTGACATAGATCAACCTTGATCTAACTATTTTATCTTTTTTTTCCCCCACACGCTTTTTTGTTTACACTTTTCTCCTCTAGCAAGGAGAAAAAGATACAATGTATCTTTTTGTCCATTCAAGAGGAGAAAACAACTCAGGGATGGGCTAAACAGTGGCTAGCAAATCAGACACTGTTTCAGCAATCATGTTATTGGAAACTGGGCCTTCCAATTTCCGATTGTTAGTAAGAGACCTGGAGCTCTCAGTGAGAGCTCAGTTTCTGCTCTGGGTGTGCCCTGTCAACAAAAACACAGTGGCACATGTATGCTGTCCCAGGGATAAATACCCACTTCTGTGAGGCCTCATATGCTGTATGGATTGGAAAGGAGGTAAAGTGATTGTGAACTCTCACATATATCCACTGAAGTGGCTAGTCTCTGGTGATACACAGAGATAAAACACATCCTCCTATATAAGTTGCACCTGTTTATCTTCAACGGTTTCTTCTGTAGATCGTTTTAAAACACACAGATCAAATTATTTTTTATCAGTTTTTTATCAGATTTCTAACATCTCATATACACTGCGGAGCTAGAGCACAAAGTTGCCTAGTACCTGATAGCTGAGTGCAGGGAAGAAACATACCTCCCACTAAATGTGGTGGTTCAGAATGTGCATAAGAGTCACATGAAAATATTTTTGTACACATACAATTTCATAGTAGCCTTTTAACTTTTTTATAATGTAACCCATAGTGCCAGGGCTCATAATATTGAACTTACTTGCCTGAAAGCAAGAAATATTATTACATGTAATAATATGCCTGTATTTAATATCTTCATCCTTACAGTCCCATCACTAAATCTCCCCCAAACCTTTCATTGCAATTAAATGATTTTTTTTTATTGGCAAGAGCTTTGCTACATGTATTGCCAAAGCTATTACTGACTAATAAAATACGCATTATGCAAAAATAATTATGGCTATTAAGATAACAATAATTATGTGTAAGATTGCCTAACTGGGTGGTGGGCGAATTTATTAGAAGATTCAGCAGGAAGATAAAGAATACACCAAGCTCTTTCATCTTCTCGTGGCTGCAAGCATTCTGAGCGATTATGAAAGGTCGGGAGCAAGCACGGCACAGTGACAGAGAAGGAGGGGATGTAGAGAACAAGTTAGCTGAGTTAACACACTACTGTTTTCTGGAGTAGAATATCATGTGCACCTTTTACTGACCTGTAAAATTCATGGGAATAAAACGTGTAATTGTAATTAAATTTTTGGACTAATAATTAGAAGGCTGTAGATGGCAGCTTTAATATTTACACTAAGTCATCGTTATCACTGATTCATTCCACGATGCTGAAAATTCCAAGTACTTGTAACCATTTATTTTATGTTTTAGCATTATGTATGCCAGTGACAGTAATTTATTTATATGGAAACATTAATGGCTGGAAAACTACACTTTTCAATTGGATTGTGCAATCTACTGAGTTTAGAACATATTTTACGGAGACAATAGGGTTCTATGTATACAAATTTGCTCTGTAAATGTGACAATCATTCTCACAGATGCAACAAATCTTCACTGTAATTGTTTAACCATTTGCCGACCGCCCGCTGCAGATATACTGGGGCAGGCTGGCTCGGCTGTGCGAACCGCCGTACCTGTACGGTGGTTCATGGGAGCGCTCTTGGGGGCGAGCGCGCCCTTTGGAGGCACGTGCCTGCCCCCACTAGGCAGCGGGGATGCTGATCCATGGGGCCAGAGGCCTTGATTGCCCCTGGGCACCCGCGATCGCTTCCCGCTGAGAGAGAATGACGGTCTGTTGTTGTATACACAGCAGACCCCTGTTCTCTCTGAAATAAACACAGAGCGCCTGTGATCCTCCTATTTATGATCACAGGTCTCTGTGATCATTTCACAAGTCCCTCCCCCATACAGTTAGCAAACACTCCCCTAGGCTCACACTTAACCATTTGATCACCCCTGGGTTAACCCCTTCCCTGTCAGTGTCATTATTACAATAACAGTGCATATTTTTAGCACTGATTACTGTAATAATGTCACTGATCCCCCCCAAAATTATCAAAAATGTCAGTTAGAGGTCCGATCTGTCTGCCGCAATGTCGCAGTCCCGCTAAAAATCTCAGATCGCCGCCATTACTAGTAAAGAAAAAAAAAAGACATAAATCTTTCACCTAGACTGTAAATGTAATAACTTTTGCCACAATGTCGCAGTCCCGCTAAAAATCGCAGATCGCTGCCATTACTAGTAAAAAAAATGAAATGAATAAAAATTACATAAATCTTTCCCCTAGTTTGTAGAAAAGATAACTTTTGCGCAAACCAAAATATCAAAATACACGTATTGGGATTTTTTTTACCAAAAATATGTAGCAGAATACAAATTGGCCTAAAATGATAAAAAAATTAGATTTTTGAATTTTTTTTTGGGGGGGGGGGGGGAATGTTATATAGCAGAAAGTGGGCAGAATATTGTTTTTTTTTTTTTCAGAATTGTCGGTCTTTTTTTGTTTATAACGCAAAAAATAAAAATCGCACAGGTGATCAAATACCACCAAAAGAAAGGTATATTTTTGGGGGAAAAAAGGACATCAATTTTATTTGGGTACAGTGTTGCATGACCGCACAATTGCCTGTTAAAATAACAGAGTGCCGAATCGCAAAATATGGCCTGGTCTTTAAGGGGGTAAAACCTTCTCGTCCAGAAGTGGTTAACGCACAAATCATTGTTTAAACATGTTGCTACAAATGTGGGCAATGTATGTGTATCTGTGTGCAAGTTTAAAAGAAACAGGTAGCTGTGTAGAATTGAGATCAAACACAGAAACAAAAAAGAGTTGGTACAACATGGTTGTCCAACAGAAAATTAGCGGACTTTAGAGGCACATACTGAGCAGGCAAAAATTGTTTGGTTAAAATAATTTAAATTTTATTCAACACATCGTTTAAAAGAAAAGGAATATGTGCATATATATACAATAAAAATGAACTCTGAATAGGAAAAACCTCCATACAGGTTCCAAGTGGTTATGCAAACATTATATATGATTTTTACACAAGAGGTACATATGTTGTGCTGGTCTGGAAAGGTCAACGCGTTTCGCATTACGCTTCTTCAGGACCACAGACGATTAGGTACTCTCTTAACAGAATAAACACAATATATAATTAATAGCAAATAGACATTGTCACATGTTTACATCTTTGTTTACTTCACATGATAAAGAAGATTTCAACATCAATGCATAGACCAACCTCCTGCAATGCAATACACCACGTCATCCATAGCAGATCAACGGCCAATGGGGGGCAAAAGGGGGGGACTAGACACCCACCTATATTGTAAGGTAATAGAAAATGCATAAGCTTGAAACATTACTCTGGTTAGTAGCAATATTCTAGATAGTAATTTGTTCCATAGTTACCTATGGTTCCAATCAATTTCCCACAGAGGGCGGGGCGGCAACGAATAACACCTTAAATCAGCAGGAACCAGATTAGTGCCTGATGATAAAAGGTATATGTATATTATGTTACAATGGTATAATATACTGGCGTTCCTTTTAGGCAAATTAAAGTTTACATTTACCTTGTAGGCTGTAAGGATGAGGATGTCAGCTTATAGGAATATTAAAGTTCTCCTTTATCTATTTTTGTTTCATTTTTCGTGTATCATTAGATAAACAGTTCCAATATTCTGGGGTAGAAGGCTCCCAACTGAGTCTCCTGTATGATCTGTGTTAGCAAACCATAAAGGTATAAGTTTTAATGGACAAAAATGTCAACATAGATCGTTCTCAAAGTGAAGGTAGGTATTTATGTACTTACAAGCCGCACAGACACCTTGCAGCTCTGGGTTTCTATTGTTGAAGATGTAGTACTTAAGAAGATATACTTCTATCTAGGAAGAAGGGAGGGTAACCCCATACTTCAAATAGATTCTTAAAACCCTGTTCACCAAAAGAAAAAAGGAGCAAGTGTCTACAGCTTGGAACAGATCAAAAACAGGGATATTTTTAGAAGTAGACATCAAATATAATCTATTAGGGATCGCCAGCTCTGGATATCGAACACCACTTACTTGTACATGTGTCTTCATTCGTTTCCCGCCACTCTATTGTGTTCGGTGGTGGTGTAGTGCCCTATATACCCCCAAAACACACTGGCAGCTAATCAGTCCAGGTGTTCGGTGATGGCCGCTGCGCACCGGATGTGCATCATGCGGCCGCCCCTGGAGATGACGTTCACTGGAACGCATCTCCACCGGAAGTGTGGAGATGCGTTCATTGGAACGCATCTCCGCCGGAAGTGGGGAAGGTCGGGCAGAAGTGATAGATGCTCACCAGCAACCCAAATGGGTGGGTCATCGCCTACAAGGGGTAGCTCAATTGTTCTCTCCCCCATTTTGAGATCAAACACAGTCTATCACAGCCCAGCAAGTACAGCAGGGATAATTCTAGAAACAGTTCTTGTAGCTTCACAAGCAAAGTTAAATACACAGAAAACTCAGATACATGCACAACTTTCCAAACTGTAGAAAGGTTTGTTTTATTGAGTGACATCAAGCACGTTAAGAGTAATATAGAAGACTGTAGGGCAGATTTCATAATCTGTATTGCAACGCTGTCCTCACTTTGAGTACAGACAGAAGCCACGCGCTTTATTAGTCTCAGGTAAACCTTTACAATGTGTAGAACAGACAGTGTAGAAGATCTGTTTAGAAATCTAAGAAAATATATAACTGTGCTCAAATCCCAGTAGCATTACATGTATTTAAACTATCAGGTGCTAAAGGGGTGTGACCACATGTTAACACTACAAATTCTGGATGGACCCTCTGCACACTGCTTACACCCTTTCCAGCAAACTATGCATGGAAAAACGGGGATATTTAGTTCACATACTGTATATTGCAATGCATGTTTAAGCTGACCAACTGCATCAAATTAATCCCACTTCTTGCCAGTCCTACACTGCCTTGCCACTGCAAATGCTACAGTGGATACCATGCCAACATGAGGCATAAAGATCCAATGTGGGGGAGAGCGACTAGGTTCAGATCTGGTCACTGACCTGCGTTACAACAGGGAAAAGGTATGCCTGTGCTCAAATCCCAATAGCTTGTACATGTATTTAAACTATTAGGTGCTAAACGGGTGTGACCACATACAGGGGAGGGCTGGTAGCCTTAGGCCTGGGGGGGGGCAAGTCCAGTCAAGTGGCTCATTGAACCACTAAATCAGCTCACCATCCATCTGCACCACATTGACTGCACAGAGAGAGAGAGAGACCGCTCCACATTGCCCCAGAGAGAGAGAGAGAGACCACTCCACATTGCCTTAGAGCGAGAGAGACCTTTCCACATTGCCTGCACGGAGATGGGGAGAGACCGCTTGACACTGCCTGAACAGAGAGAGACTGATTGACACTGCATGCACAGAGAGAGACCGCTTCAAACTGCCTGCACAGAGAGAAACAGCTTTACACTGCCTGCAGAGAGAGAGAGAGAGAGAGAGAGAGAGAGAGAGAGAGAGACCACTTCACACTGCCCGCACATAGAGAGAGAAAGAGAAAACTTCACACTGCCTGCACAGAGAGAGACAACTCCACATTGCCCACACAGAGCGAAAGAGACCACTCCACATTGCCTTAGAGAGAGAGAGAAAGACCGCTCCAGATTGCCTGCACAGAAAGCAGGAGAGACCGCTTGACACTGCCTGCACAGAGAGAGACTGCTTGACACTGCCTGCACAGAGATAGACTGCCTCACACTGCCTGCACAGAGATAAAGAGAGAGACCACTTCATGTGCTGCCTGCACAGAGAGGGAGAGAGAGACCACTTCACACTGCCTGCACAGACAGAGAGACCACTTCACACCTCCCACAGAGAGAGAGAGAGAGAGACCACTTCACACTGCCTGCACAGAGAGAGAGACCAATTTACACTGCCCACAGAGAGAGAGAGAGAGAGAGAGAGAGAGAGAGAGAGAGAGACCGCTCCATATTGCCTGCACAGAGAAAAAGAGACCACTCCGCATTGTCTGCACAGAGAAAGAGAGACTGCTCCACATTGCCAGCACAGAGAGAGAGAGAGACCACTCCACATTGCCCGCACAGAGAGAGACCACTCCATATTGCCTGCACATAGAGAGAGACTGCTCCACATTGCCTGGACAGAGAGTTAGACCACTGCAGATTGCCTGCACAGAGAGAGACTACTCCACATTGCCTGAACAGAGAGAGAGAAAGCGCGCTCCACATTGCCTGCACAGGGAGAGACCACTCCACATTGCCTGCACAGGGAGAGAGACCACTCCACATTTCAGTTTCTCTATGCGGGCAATGTGGAGCAGTCTCTCTCTCTATCTCTCTCTCTGTACGGGCAATGTGGAGCAGCCTCTCTCTGTGTGGGCAGTGTGAAGAGATCACTCTCTGGGGGGGCAGTGTGAAGCGCTCACTCTCTGTGTGGGAAGTGGGAAGCGGTCTCTCTCTGTGGGGGCTTCTCTCAGCAGGTGCAACCGTTGTGGAGCAGCCTCTCTCTGTTTGGGCATTGTCTCTCAGAGACTTCTCCACATGATTGCCCCCAGGGAGATTGAGACAGAGAGCCTACCCCTTCCTCACACCCAGTACACAGACCAAAGAGACTGCAAGAAGAGGAAGGCAAAAGACTGTGCTTTCACTGCCGACACACTAACCTGTGTAGTCTGGACCTTCTCTGATGAGTGAGCACCGCACCACTGGGCAAGCCAAGCAAGCAGAGTAGCTAATAGTCACAGTGAGTGCAGCAGGCTAAACACGCAAGTCCACCTGTCTCCCCAGGCACGACCATCAGATTCCCCAGGCTTCAGGCTCCTCCTATGTCAATTGCGGGTAGTGAGAAAAGCACATGCAGGCACACACCAGTGCACCAGCCCCCAGGGCCAGATTAAGGGCATCGTGGGCCTGATGCTGACGTGGAGAAGGTTTAGGAGTGGCAAGGCTATGATGTAAGTAACGTCATATCCCAGCTCTCCTCTTACTGCCCACCCTCCTGTGTTTCCAGGAGCCTATGCTGGCTTGTGGCCAGACTTGGTTGCAGCCGCATAGGTGTAATACTAGGGATAGGGAAGCCTGGCATTTGATTCACCAAGCTCCCATAAGAGCCGTGCGTCAGTATGTGCTCTGAGGTGAAAGTTTCCCAGCCATCAGAATACAGTGAACACTGCCAGCAGCTAACACTGACACTGCACTGACAAAAAAAGACACACTGGTTGTACTGAAGTCAATTGATAGATCGAATTCTGTACAGCAGTCTGCACATAGATAGATTGAAATTCTGCCAGTTCAGCAGAAATTTTAATCTGTCTATGGTGGCTTAAGTCCACCAGTCTCTGGGTTTAATAATATCCTCAAACCTTCTGAAAGGGGTGCTCCACTTAGTTGTAGAAAATCGATTTGAACTCCACCATATTTCCATAACTCTCTTTAGTGTATTGGATGTGCAAACAATAAGATGAGAGCACATCTAATACCTACAAAGAGTAATGGAAATAAGGTGGAGATCAAAGTGAACTGTGCCATCACCTGGAGGGACTGGCATTTAGGAAGGTAAAACAGGCAGGGAGGAAATGTGATATCACCACTTCACTGTCTGTCAAATGCCTCTAAAAAAATGACCTATGCATAGATCACTTTTCAGTGGAGTACAAGCCTTTGGGCTTACACTGGCCTGCTGTGGTTTGGCTGCAGTGCAGGTGTACTGGCAGTTTTCCTTAGTCACAGTCCCTTAGACTTCTTTTAGTTTGTGTGTTTTTGCTGCAATTTCACACCAAGTACACCAAAGATGCAGCATGCAGAACCTTTTGTGCACTTTCAGAACATGCAGTAAAAAGGTGCAACCCAATAGAGGTCTATGGGACTAGGAGCAACATGCAGGTAGACTGCTAGTACACTAGCACTGCAGCCAAACCACAGCATACCAGTGTGAAACCACTTTATAGCACCTAGGGCATGGTACTATCACAGGATACTAAAAACAAAATTCTTTAGCCGCAGAGAGGGGGAAAGAGAGGGATTTGGGAGAGAGAGAGCCGGAAGGTGGGGAGGAGAGGCGAGGCGAGGAGAAGCTCACTTACTTGTGCAGTCCCAGGAGGCTCACTGGATTTATTTTAAGGCTCTGGCTGTCAAGCCGACTGCTCAGTTTGAACTTTCCTGGCCACACTCCGGGCAGCCCATGTGCTGTCTGTGAAGAGGATGTGTGGGTGGGCATAGAGAGAGCAGATCTAGCCTCTACCAGCAATTCGTGTGGAGGAGGGAGGGGCTGGGCTGGGTAACCCACTCTGTAACACAGACTGTCAGTCCTGTGACAGAACACATCAGTGGCTGCCTGGTTTGCAGTACTGAATGGAGGGATAACAGAGTTCCTGCCTGTACATTATTCCAGCTATGCCCTCCGCCCAAGCTGCCACACTCGGCCAGCTCCGGAACTGCACATGTGCATTTCTGAGCTGGCGACACAGTGGCCTTTGTACAGGACGTCAGAGCGGCACAGGTGGCAATTGCATCTCTGCCCCCGGCCAAGTCCGCCCCTGACCCCATAATAACGCTTCAAATTCTGGATGGACCCTCTGCACACTGCTATACATCCTTTCCAGAAAACAATGCAATAAAAAACAGGGATATTCAGTTCACATAAATTGCAATAAATGTTTAAGCCGACCAACTGCTTCAAAGTAATCTCTCTTCTGGCCAGTCCTACACTGCCGTGCCACTTCAAATGCTACAGTGGACACCATGCCATGTCGCAGTTGGTCAGCATAAACATGTATATACAGTATCTCACAAACGTGAGTTCACCCCTCACATTTTTGTAAGTATTTATTATATCTTTTCATGTGACAACACTGAAGAAATTACACTTTGCTACAATGTAAAGTAGTGAGTGTACATCTTGTATAACAGTGTAATTTTGCTGTCCCCTCAAAATAACTCAACACATAGTCATTAATGTCTAAACCTCTGGCAACAAAAGTGAGTACACCCCTAAGTGAAAATGTCCAAATGGGGCCCAATTAGCCATTTTCCCTCCCCAGTGTCATGTGACTTGTTAGTGTTACAAGGCCTCAGTATGAATGGGGAGCAGGTGTGTTAATTTTGGTGTTATCGCTCTCACTCTCTCCTACTGGTCACTGGAAGTTCAACATGGTACCTCATGGCAAAGAACTCTCTGAGGATCTGAAAAAAAATAATTGTTGCTCTACATAAAGATAGCCTAGGCTATAAGAAGATTGCCAAGATCCTGAAACTGTGCTGAAGCACGGTGGCCAAGACCATACAGCAGTTTAACAGGACAGGTTTCACTCAGAACAAGCTTCGCCATGGTCGACCAAAGAGGTTGAGTGCACATGCTCTGCGTCATATCTAGAGGTTGTCTTTGGGAAATAGACGTATGAGTGCTGACAGCATTGCTGCAGAGCTTGAAGGGTCGGGGGTCAGCATGTCAGTGCTCAGACCATACGCCACACACTGCATCAAATTGGTCTGCATGGCTGTCATCCCTGAAGGAAGCCTCTTCTAAAGATGAAGCACAAGAAATCCCACAAACAGTTTGCTGAAGACAATCAGACGAAGGACATGGATTACTGGAACCATGTCCTGTTGTCTGATGAGACCAAGATAAACTTATTTGGTTCAGATGGTGTCAATTGTGTGTGGCGGCAACCAAGTGAGGAGTACAAAGACAAGTGGGTCTTGCCTACAGTCAAGCATGGTGGTGGGAGTCCATACAACAAAGAAACAAAAAGCGGCACATCCAGAAATTAAAAAAAGTTAGTTGTTTATTGTAGAGTCACAGGTTTAAAAAACATGACACACGAGGGATCCACACTGTTCAGCAGATGCGTTTCACACAAAGTGCTTAATCATTGCTGACTATCACCAAGTATGCATACACCTTTATAGACCAGGGTGTGTGGCTGGAACCAATAAAAATAAAGAAAAAAATACTCAACACACCATGTGCAAATGGAATGATCTGTCAAAGGAGATAAGCACACTTGGACAAACCACATATACATGCTTGTATAATATCAATATCAAAGTGTCAAAGAAGATGTTATTAATCGCATAACAACGTAAACTAGTATAAACATTGAAAAAACATGTATAAAGATGCCAAAACAGTATACATAAGGAAATAAAAATGTATATGTATACTTAAGAGAAATTACAAACACAGACCAGCAAAAAATCATGATGAAATCACGATAGGAGGAATCTCATGTGTAAATATATATAACACATGCACACATGAGAAATTATAGACCAAAATTTACTAGTATCCTAATATAGTATATACTAAAATATAAAAATCCAAAAAGAAAATGCATGTAATGCATATATAATCATATTTGTAATTAAAGGCACAAAAGTAAATAAAAGGTCACATGAAGACACCACTATGCCGACACCATTAAAATAAAAAAACACCCATACATTTACAAAAAAAAAAACACATATTTACAAATAACAAGAACAGAATGATCCTCAAGCAAAGAGAGTATTTAGGTCTCATAAGTGTATACATATCCGAGCACATGGAGATAAATAATGAACGGGAAGGAAAAAAAAAGGAAGAAATTGCATAAAGGGAAATTGCTAAAAAAGGAAGAGATCGCATTAAGGGAAATTTGCAAAAAAAAGGAAGAAATCGCATAAAGGGAAATTGCAAAAAAAAGGAAGAAATCGCATAAAGGGAAATCGCAAAAAAAATAAAAAAAATAATGATGATACATAAATGAAAAAAGCAGGGATATAACAAAAAGGACCAAAAATATATATGAAGCACATTAGAATTATTCAAAATAGTGGGAAACATCCCATTCATAGTTTAAGCCAGAGGGAATACGGGTACTCAAATAAAAAATCCATTAAACTTCCCTCCTGCATAAAAGTCTAAATAAATGACCCCCTCTGGCTGAAAGTTTAACCCTTTCCACTATTTGTATTAGCACCGAACCGATATTACCATCATGATAGTTGTTAAAGTGCCTCGCTACATTAGTGGATTTTTCTGTTCTGAAATCGCTTAGATGTTCATGGAAGCGGTCACGTAGTCTACGAGTAGTGCGTCCCACATATTGGATATTGCATGATTTGCAAGTAATGACATAGATAACATTTGTAGTATTGCAATTAAAAAAATGTTTTAAATGACATCAACTGCTTGACATCAACTTCTGACCTCCAAAAATATGTGGACAGCAAGGACAGTCCCTGGTCCCACACCTAAAGTTGCCTTTAAAGTGTAACCATGTGGTTGATTGTTTGGGTGTGGAACGAAAAAAGCTAGGAGAAAGAGAAGTACCCAGGGACTGTGCCTTTCTAGGTATAAAGTTTATCCCCCCACTTAGAATCTTCATCAAATACTCATCCTGAAACAAGAGAAGCTTAACCCTGTTCTTATTTTTAGTGATGTTCAATGCACGCTTTAACATCCAAATGGGGTAACCCCGTTGTCTAAACCTACTGTACAATGCCTCTGCCTCCTTCTCAAAATCTGCCTCCTCACTGCATATGCGACGTAGACTAATAAATTGTCCCACCGGGATCCCCTTAATGGTGTGTATGGGGTGATTGGACTGTGCCATAAGAAGGCTGTTACCAGCCAAAGGTTTCCTATAGAGGCGTGTAATAACACGCTCCCCAGAGGCGACCAATAGTACGTCCAAGAAACAAATTTCACCTGTTCCCATTGATCCTGTAAATGACAAATTATTGTTATTTAAATTCAGATAGGTCAAAAAGGATTGCAGATCCCCAATTTGTTTGTCACAGACAAACAATAAATCATCTATGTAGCAAAAGAATACACAGATATGTTGTCTCAAAGGGTTACTATCTCCATAGATGTGGGACCATTCCCACCAACTCTTAAAAAGGTTGGTGAGAGAGGGCCAGAACTTAGCCCCCATTGCAGCCCCACACCGCTGGAGGTAGAATGTACCTTCAAAAATATAAAAATTGTGCTTCAAAAATAATCCAAAACATCTAAAATAAATGCACATTGAGTTAGAGGTAAAGCCGTAGAGTGTTCTAGATAGAAGGAAACAGCTTGTCTTGCCAGGTGGTGCAGAATACTCGAGTACAAGCTAGTGACATCACATGTCACCCACACATACTCCTGCCACCACACCACCTCCCTCATGGAATTCAACAAGTGATTAGTGTCCTTCAAGAAACTAAGTAAGGAGATCAATATAGGTTGTAACTGACCATCTAACCACTGTCCCAATCTCTCATTTAGTGAACAGATCCCGGCCATGATTGGTCTACCATACAAAGGATCTAGACCCTTGTGCATTTTAGGGAGATGGGGAAATGTAGGTATAATTGGGCATTCTGGAATAAGAGATTCTGCTTTCTTAATCCCAAAGACACCTAAATATATGCCTTTTTGAATCAAATTATACAGAATGTCCCTATATGTCATAGTATAATCTCCCCGCAGTTTCATGTAAATATCCTGGTCAGAAAGCTGTCTGATTGCCTTGTCACGATACACACTGGCATCATTACAACTACCATACCTCCCTTATTAGAATTCCTAATCACTATAGAGACATCCTCCTGTAAATCACGTAAAGCAGACTTTTCATCCCTAGTAAGATTATCAAAACGTGCACTAGTGGTATGGGTGCTAGTGGTCAAATGTGTCAGATCTCTCTCCACGCATTTTTGGAATCTATCCATTCCTTTTGTGCATGTATTAGCAGGATAGAAGTCTGATTTGTTTCTGATATTAACCCTTTGGATGCTCTCATTCACCACATATCCTATTGAACCACTACCATCGCTTTCTGCAGCTAGATCTGTAAGATCTTTAATTGAGCAGTGTTCCTGAAAGGAAAAACATTCTCATATATCTTCATGCTTAGAATTAAAGCCTGGACACTCTTGGATATTGTCTTCACAAGACAAATAATGTCTTTTGATGATAATGTTCCTTATGAATCTATTTATATCCAAAAGTGTCCCAAAAATGTCAAAATGTTGAGATGGACAAAAATTCAAACCCTTTCACAGGAGAGATGTTTCTGTGGGAATAAGGACACGTTGTGACACATTGATATGTTATTCAATTCTTCCGTGTTTGAGGTCTGATGGAATATGCCCTCCCCTCCTCCTTCTTTTCCTGCCTCCTCTCTTGGTCTTTTTCCTCCCCTCTTGCGGCCCCATTTGGATTTGTGTTTCCTGTTTTTTTGGAGGGGCGGAGTGCTTGTAGCCAAACCAGCTTCCTGCCGTTCAACATGATCCATAGAGTTGTCTGATACAGTAATAGCCATAGTGTTATCAAAATATTCAGTTTCAGGATCTGAAAAACTGACCCTTTTTTTCCCAAAATGCTGATTCCGACTCCATGATCTATTGCTTTTCCAGGTGTACACATTCTCAGTGTCATAATCACATTTATCACGTAGCATTTTTTCTTTTTTGCCTGAGACAATATTCTTTTCCAACTGGGTCATTTTATCATCCAACTTTTTATCTAAATCTGCAAACTGAGATAAAGTTTTTAATGGTAACAAGTTTTGTTGTATATTATGAATCTCTTGTTGCAATCTATAATTCTCTTTGGTCTTGGATTCAATAATTAGACTCATCAATGTTTGAAAACAAAGAGAAAGGGCATCTGTCAATCTTTTCTTTAAATCGTCATTAAAGAGATTGAACGCGGGAAATTTCTTGATCCTGAGTCCACGTAGGATACGTCTAAGGCTTAGGTACTCCATAAGTGTAGTTTTATCCCAATAAGCCCGCATCTCTTTATCCATATTCTGTTCCAGTTTGTGAAGCAATGATCTTAGAGAGCCCACATCATCCTCATTGTTGGTATGTAACGTGTCTTGTATATTGGCTCTCAATGGGTTATCATTAGGTGTGTGGAAGGTGCAGCTGATGTGTTCGTGTGAATCCTGTGTAGTCATATCAGATAAACAGTCCTTTAAATATAAATCAACTCTAAATGGACAAACCACAAGAGTATTTCAACCTTTTTAGGTCAAAAAATGGTGGTGGGAGTGTCATTATCTGGGTCTGCATGAGTGCTCCTGGCACTGGGGAGCTACAGTTCATTGAGGGAAACATGAATGCCAACATGTACTGTGACATACTGAAGTAGAGTATGATCCACTCCCTTCAGAAACTGGGCCGCAGGGCAGTATTCCAATATGATAACAACCCCAAGCACAACTCCAAGATGATTGACCACTGCCTTGCTAAAGAAGCTGTGTGTAAAGGTGATGGACTGGCCAAGCATGTCTCCAGACTTAAACCCTATTGAGCATCTGTTGGGCATCCTTAAACAGAAGGTGGAGGAGCACAAGGTCTCTAACATCCACCAGCTCTGTGATGTCATCATGGAGGAGTGGAAGAGGACTCCAGTGGCAACCTGTGAAGCTCTGGTGAACTCCATGCCAAAAAGGGTTAAGGCAGTGCTGGAAAATAATGGTGGTTACACAAAATATTGACACTTTGGGCCAAATTTGGACATTGTCACTTAGGAGTGTACTCACTTTTTTGCCAGTGGTTTAGATATTAATGGCTGTGTGTTGAGTTATTTTGAGGGAAAAGCAAATTTACACTGTTATACAAGCTTTAAATTCACTACTTTAGGGGTGGGTACTGCAAAGTTGTATGTGGCTGCTGGTTTTGCTATCTTGCATGGTTTTTAAGGGTATTGTAACCCAACTAATTTTATTGTGACTATGTAATAAAATGTATTGTTTTTATCCATAGATGTGTTGTTCATTCTGTTAGAAGTGTTCAACACCTAAAAAATCCAATTTCTGTTATTGTTTGGCTTTCTATAAATCTAAGCACACTGTATTATGAATGTTCAATTTTGTTCTCTGTAGTAAGTCTGAATCTTTATGTATATGGGGTATTCCTACAGTGTTTTGCATATTTTAAAAACTGTTTTAAATTGTTCATGTGGAGACTATGAAACTATCCTACAATCAAACTATTGTGAAACTAGATTATAGATAGTGTGGCCAGCTTTCTAACAGTGCAGTATTTTTTCTGCTCAGAAAAAAAAAAAAACCTTTGCTTTTCCAATATTTCTTGTTGCATTATCCATAAAAAAATATATGTACACTTACTTTGTGAGAGTGAAATCCCCATAAAATGGCCTGAGCAGGTAAATAAACCTAGAACCTCACCATTGGAGTCCCCATAGGTATGAATAACTGTTGACTCCCCAGCACCAAAAAAATTAACAAACTGATAGAAAAGACTGTATTTAAAAATTACAATGTTTTCATAAATAGAATTCAGGATATTGTACTTGCTTGGAATTGCCCACACTAACTAGCACAACTACGCTGGTTCCTAGGTCTTATGTACACAGGAATCAGAAAGGAATCAAATGCAGTATGCTTTCATGCATTTCTTGGTTGCTTTGTCTCTCATTTGAACTGCTATTCATTTCTTTAATAAATTGCACTTAGCTGCTTTGAGTTGTTTTTGCATTTACATAGTAAAAAAAAAAAAAAAAAAAACATTAATGGATACAAATTACCAGTTTTCCTGGACAGAAAAACTGACATATCTGCCACTGAGTTTTCAGGCTCTTAGTTTTTCTGGCTTTCATTCTGTGCAGCCAACAGTCTCCCCCACTGAAGTTGACGGGGACACATTGGCAAGATCGAACTCATGCCAATTGACTTGCAAATAACTTTCCTGCAAGATTTGAACAGATGTTTATTCTGGGACTTATGCCTGGACTCCATGGTGTAATTTTAAAATGAGCTCTGCAACAGTTGGAATGGGTCTGCAGTATTTGATAGCCACAGGAAATGTTAAATTCTTCAGACTCTTGTGAGGCATTACCCAGTTATTCCTCCCAATGTAGGTGCAAACTCACAAGTGGCTAAAAGAATGCTACTGCATTAATGAAAGGTCATTTTTACCATTTTGTATATTGTTAGGTGAACATTTCATCCAATGGAAAGCCTACACAGATGAACCAGAGAGATAGAATATGTAGTTGAATTTAGAAGCGATTGACCCAGGGACCAATTAGTTACATTTAATGATCATTTAGTTACAACAGTGGAGCATTATCCTTCAAGGACATGTAGACTTTTTTCCGAACTTGAGAGCTATGGATGCAGAAGTGCCCGTAAGATCCCATAAACTCTAACTTCTATAAAGTAACATTCCTTTGGCCATTATTTAGGAAGTCAAGAAACTTTGAAAAATGAAGCCTCGGGAGCATTCTGTGTAGAGCAGTGTATAGTTGTGCAAACTGCTATGACACATGCATCAATTAAGTGACATCAGTGTAGTAGTAACATATACTGAGTGGATCAATGGTGTGGCTATTTGAGTTTAGGTAAAGCCCAAGAGAGTGGAGTCTGCTAGTCTCAGAACACCATCACACTTTATTGCTTTTCAAGTAGTCTTGACCTGTTATTGAATGCATCAGTTGCTGATTGTCTGCCCCCTAAGTATGATGAGCAGCAGTGAAATGCTTCTAAGCAAACAGAGGATTTCCAGGATCGCTATATCACAAACAAAAGAGTAGTGGGATGGCTGGTACAATACTGCTATATGTGCATTCTGTTACAATATGATCTGACCTAAAATAAAGAGTTTATTAGAAAGCATAAAATAAAACCATATGGGCCTGTGAGAATAAAATGTCTTTTTTTCCATGCCATGCAAAAATTTCTTACATGAGATTTTTTTTTCTTATGATGCATAACCTTTATTTTTGCATTTCTTGTACATGTGAATGAAAGGAACAATTAGTCATACTGCATGCCAATTTATTATTCATTTGAATCAAGTATACATTGTAACTGCTCTATTTCCTAGCAGATAATTGAAGTAATTAAAGAGTGACAGAGTTGGAACCTACCATGATTTCCCACTTCATTCTTCAGCACTTAATTTATACAGTCCCTGATCAGATTTCTATTGCAGTAGGAGACTAAGACATAGAAGACTTAGAATCCCAGTGGATAATTTTTATTGTAATATTTATATGATTAAAATGGTAAATAGGATGGATTTTTTTTTTTTTACTTTATTTTAAAATCAATAATATGATTTTTAACTATTTTGACTCGCCTATTTTAGATCACAGGGCTAAGGTCCCAACCTTCCTGGCAGGGAAGCTGTACATAAACCACTGCGCAATTACACCACCCTTTCTTGGGCACCAGTGCCCATTTGAAGACTCTTCCAATGCTACGCATACAGGCTTATATCTGCATGATAGGGGGCTATAGGTATATGGACAGCCCTCACTGGGATACCAGCTTGTCCATTGAGGTGGACTGTTATCTTTGGAGGGGGGGGTGAATTTTCTACATTCATTTTAAAATATTTGATGTAACATGACAGGAGCAGTGCTGAATTAGCTTACCACCTGTTTGAATAAAACAAGGGTAACTTCCTAACCCATGAAATTGTTAATCAGATGTTTCAATTTCATCTGTGCCCACTCTGTGGACAATACAAATTTCCATTTTTTTTAGCAAATAGTAAAAGAGCTTTAAACCAAGCCCCAACAAATCTCTGTAGCCGTGGACATATTCATCTTACAAATGTACAACAGAAACAATACAAATCATATCTCCTCTTCCTTTATTTTCAATAAGTAAATATGGCAGCTTGCAAGCCTTCTGGTGGAAAAAAAAACAGCTGAAAACTGTCAGAAACTAAGTGAACCCCCACTTTAGAGTCTTTTTGAGAGATTTGTGGAGGAATTACTCCTCACTACATTCAGCTTAAAAGGTCAGTTAAGAGTTTTTTTAAGTCTCTTTTACTGCTTGTTAAGTAAATCCAAATATTTTATTGACAAAAGTCTGGGCACAGGTGAACTTTGATGGAATGTATAACCTATACACAGGCTGATATCAAATCTGTTCCACATTGCTATGCTTAAGCATAAAAAATTATTAAGCATAAACGAATTATTAGTAAAGAGTGTCAGATAAGTTGTAAGAAATAATTATTTGTAAAATAAAGGTTCACTACAAAAAATGAAAATAATGATGTAAACATTGTTTCTCTTACGTCCTCCGACAGTCGCCGCCTCTTCATATTCGTCACAATGGGGGTTATTGACCTTTGCTCCGTAGGAGTAGCTAGGCAACAGAATATGTTAATATCAAAGCTTTTAGCATACCCCACCCCTTGGGGGTGGTCCCCTCAGTCAATACCCTCCTGCATTCCTACCTCAGTTTCAATTGTCTAGCTCAGGAGTTAGCAGGCTTATCCTGTGCTGGGATTTCAGTCTCAGCCTCTATTCTCTCTTTTTGATTTTATTTCAAGTGTTTTCTCTTCTTTACTTAGCTGTTATTTTTCAGCATTAGTTTAGTTCTTCGGATGAAGATGATCATGCGGAGCTGGGTCTCGGGCTGGCCTCCCTGGGTATCCGAGGTTCAGGGCCAGTGGCTTCCCAGCCTGCCATCGAGCGTTCAGCTCAGGTTTCCCTGGCATATATGAACGACCCATCCCTGTTCGCTGCAGGGATGCTGCGGTGAGGTGGCTACCTCACCGGACGCCATTTGCGGTTTCGCACCGCAGTTCCACTGCGTCCTGGCTGCGACTCTCCCTGTCCCTAGTGCAGCGGTTTGATCGCTTGTGCGGGTTCCCCACGCCATCCGGATGGTAAGTGTATTCTGTGTGGGGACCTGTCTGTTTTGGGTGTCAGTCTGGGACTGTGGGACCCTGCATGTCTGTGAAAAAACGTTGAGCTCCCTGTCAGTATTGGCTGCCTTTCTGTGGGCTGAAGAGGGGGGGGGCTCTCCTGCTCTGCTCTGTGTAACAGGCTGAGAGTTCTGTGAGACTTGCTGTATGCTGTGTGCGACATGCTTGTGCAACGTTTTTGGGGCATACTGTGCGGCGACCGCTGCTGCGGTCCGCCATTTTTTTGCAGCAAGCTATGGTGGCCGGTCCTGTGGGGAAAGAGCGGCGTTTTTGGCGCCAAGCGACGCCATTTTGCCGGCGATCGATCCGGCCTCATGTCTGCGCTGTTTCTGTATCTGCCTATGGAGCCTCAGCCAGCGGCCATGTTTGTGTAGCCTTTACATAGGCTTCATAGGGGCGGTCAGTCTTGCATCACTTCCTTTTCCTCTGGGACAGCGATCGGTGCAGCAGCCTGTGTGATCCCTCCAGGTTTTACCTTTCCATATTCCTGTATTCCTTGCCTTGTATTCCTATCCCTGTGGGGGTCAGTGTATTCTGTGAGTGCGGTGGGCTACGCTCGCCGCGATCTTAAAGGGGCAGTACTCCTTTTTTTCCTAAGTCTACTGGGGCATGGATTCTCAGGAAAGCAAGTTTCCCCCCTCCTTGGTAGGGGGCCAAGGGGCTGCTGCTTCCCCTGAGGGGGCTGATCCTGCTACTATTGTGGCTAACTTAGCTGCTCAGGTGCAGATGCTGGTGGCTGATCGATCCACAAAAAGGCCCAGAGTGTCAATTTCCTCTGATTCAGAGGGCGATGGGGATGCTCTGGCTGGAGTGCCCTTCTCTTCCCTCATCTCTAGACCTTGCGGGGTCTGAAGGGGAGGCTGAGGTGGAAGGGGTTGATTTTCAGCGCGCTGTTGATGAGCAATGGCGCAATATAAAGAAGCCTTTTGCTGTGCCGAGTAGGTTCAAGCTGCGTTACCCTTTTACACCAGCTACTGATGAGCGTTGGTGTGTGCCGCCTCAGGTGGATCACGCGGTGGCGATTTTGAATAAATCCACTGCGATCCCTGCTGAGGATACCCCGGTGTTCCGGGACCCTACGGACAGGAGATTGGAGTCTCTGGCCAGTCACTCTTATACGGTTGCGGGCTCTATGCTGAAGCCTATTTTTGCTTCCATTATGGCAGCCCAGGCTATTGCCGATTGGACGCAGGTGCTCAGGCGCAACCTGGTGACTGACTCTGCTTCGCCATCAACATTGGCTATGGTGGATCAGATTCATCAGGGTGTCATGTACTTGTGTGATGCGGACTTAGATATGGTCCCTTTGGCTGCGCGTCTCCAGAGTGTGGCGGTGTTGAACCGTCGCCTGATCTGGCTGAAATGTTGGTCTGTTTACCAATCTTCTCGCAAGACTTTAGCTAATTTGCCCTACGCGGGCTCTCGCCTTTTTGGCGAATCTTTGGATACTCTGATAAAGGGTATTTCTGGGGGTAAGAGCACTCTTTTGCCCCAGACTCACAAGACTAAGTTTGTTCGCGGTAAGAAGAATACTTCGTTTAGACCCTCTCAGGGGTCCTTTCGTGCCTTTCGGTCGCACTATAAGGGCAAGCCATTCAAGGGACAAGGCTCCCAGAAAAAGCCGTGGGCAGGTAAGCAGAAGTCCGGCCAGTCCGGGTCCGCTGCCCATAACAATGCGGCCTGAAGGGGCGCCCTCACCCGGTTCTGGGGTGGGGGGACGTTTGCTCGGTTTTCTTCAACCCTGGCTGGCCCGCGTTCGGGACAGGTGGGTTCAGGAAATCGTTCGATCTGGATACAAGATCGAGTTTCTCTCTCGGCCGGCGGGCAGATTTTTTCCCTCAAATCTTCAGCTGTCTCCGGAGCGATTGCGGGATCTGCACCTGGCGGTGCGGGACCTGCGGGCTCAGGGAGTGGTGGTTCCGGTGCCTCATCGGGACAGATTTCGGGGGTTCTATTCCAATCTGTTCACTGTGCCCAGAAAGGAGGGCAAGGTACGTCCGATTCTGGACTTGAAAGCTCTGAACCGCTTTGTGCGGGTTCGCAAGTTCCGCATGGAATCCCTGCGATCGGTGGTGGCTGCCCTGGTTCTGGGGGAATTCATGGCCTCTATCGATCTGAAGGATGTGTATCTTCACATCCCCATTTTCGAGGGTCACCAGAAGTACCTTTGATTCGCCATTGCGGAGGATCACTACCAATTCGTGGCGTTACCCTTTGGTCTCGCTTCGGCTCTGCGGGTTTTCACCAAGGTGCTTGCGCCGGTTCTGGCTTTATTGAGAGCCCAGGGCATCTTGGTCCTGGGGTATCTGGACGACATTCTGGTTCGGTCTGCGACCAGTCAGATTCTGGTGAGCGACCTGTCCGTCACGATGCAGACGCTACAGGAGTTTGGCTGGACGATAAATTTTCCAAAGTCGACGCTGTGTCCGTCTGTTCGTCTTCCTTACCTGGGAATGATCCTGGACTCTGTTCAGGCGAAGGTCTTCCTGCCGGGAGACAAGCTCCGGAAGCTTCAAGAAGAAGTCGGGTCCCTCAGGGACGTTCAAAGCTCGTCCCTCCGGACGTGCATGAGGTGTCTGGGATTGATGGTCTCGGCTTTCGAGGCGATACCTTTTGCCCAGTTTCACACGCGAGGTCTCCAAAGGGAGATTCTGGCCAGGTGGGATGGACGACCGCAGTCGCTGGATCTCCAGATTTCGTTGAGTCATCGCACCAGAAGGGACCTTCTGTGGTGGCTCCAGTCCCCGGCGGTGTCGGGGGGCAAGTCCTTTCGCCCTTTCTCGTGGACAGTGATCACCACGGATGCCAGCCTGTCGGGCTGGGGTGGTGTTCTGGGCGTTCTGTCCGCCCAGGGAACTTGGTCGGAGGAGGAATCCTCCCTTCCGATCAACATTCTGGAATTGCGAGCGATAAATCTCTGCCTTCTGCGTTGGTCGGACAGGCTGCAGGGCCGTCTGGTTCAGGTGCAGACGGACAATGCCACAGCGGTGGCCTACATCAACCACCAAGGGGGCACCAGGAGTGCCCGAGCGGCTCGGGAAGTAGCCGACATTATATCTTGGGCCGAGACGCACGTCCCGGCGATATCTGCTGTTCACATTCCGGGGGTGGAGAACTGGCAGGCGGATTATCTGAGCCGCCAGACCCTGGACCAGGGAGAATGGTCCCTTCACCCGGATGTCTTCCTGATGTTGTGCGAGAAGTGGGGGTCCCCAGATGTGGACCTGTTCGCGTCTCGTCTGAACAACAAGGTGGAAAGGTTCGTGGCAAGGACGCGCGATCCTCGGGCAGACGCCTCGGACGCGTTGGTGACGCCCTGGCATCAGTATCGCCTGTTGTATGCCTTTCCACCGATTCAGCTGCTGTCCAGGTTCCTTCGCAGGTGTGCATCGGAACCGAAAACGGTGATTCTGGTGGCACCAGACTGGCCTCGCCGGTCTTGGTACGCAGACCTCGTGAATCTGGCGGTCGACGCTCCGTGGCGTCTGCCTCTTCGAGAAGATCTCCTGTCTCAAGGGCCGATATTCCTTCCTGCTTTACAGTCGCTGGCTTTGACGGCCTGGCTGTTGAAACCGAGATCCTGAAGGATAGGGGTCTCTCCCCTGAGGTCATTCACACTTTTGATCAAGGCTAGAAAGTCCTCTTCGGGAAAGGTTTACTACCGTACTTGGAAGGCCTATTTTGCTTGGTGTGAGTCCAGGGGGTATTCCCCTCGCTCATACTCGGTATCAAGAGTGTTGGCTTTTCTTCAAACGGGCGTGGACCAGCGTTTGGCGTTGGCCACGATTAAGGGTCAGATTTCTGCTCTGGCCGTTCTCTTTCAACGCCCTGTGGCGTCTAATTCTTTGGTTGGCACCTTTGTTCAAGGGGTACGGCATCTGGTCCCTCCTAGGAAGGAGCCTTTGCCTCCATGGGACTTGAATCTTGTTCTGTCCGTGTTGCAACATGCTCCCTTTGAAAAAATCAGGGAGATCTGGTTGTCTATGTTGTCCAAGAAGGTCGCCTTTTTGGTGGCAATCACCTCGGCTCGTAGGGTGTCGGAGCTGGCTGCTTTGTCCTGCAGATCTCCGTATTTGGTGGTTCACTTGGATAAGGTGGTCTTGCGACCTAACCCATCTTTCCTTCCGAAAAGGATTTCGGAATTTCACCTCAATGAGGACATTGTCTTGCCTTCGCTTTGCGCAAAGCCTAAACATCCGAAGGAAGTGGCTTTGCATTCCTTGGATGTTGTTCGGGCGATCAGGGTTTACCTGTCATCGACTGAATCCTTTCGCAAGACGGATTCTCTATTTGTCCTTCCAGAGGGGCCTCGAAAGGGCATGGCGGCGTCGGCTTCTACCATCGCCAAATGGATCAGGCAGGTCATTGAACAGGCCTATGCTTTGAAGGGGAAAGTTCCCCCCATGCCTGTGAAGGCGCACTCTACAAGATCTCTGAGTACGTCTTGGGCCTGTCATCATCGGGCTTCTGTGGCCCAGGTGTGTAAGGCGGCGACTTGGTCGTCCGTTCACACCTTCTCCAAATTCTACAAAGTGGATGTTCAGGCATCGGCAGATGCTTCCTTTGGCCGCAAGGTTCTTTGTGCGGCAGTGCCTTAGGGTTCCTTGTTTTTTCTTGGACCCTTGGCTGTTGGGATGTTTTTATCCCTAGGTTATTTGTTTTCCTGGGTTGTTGCTCCTGTTGAGCAAATTTTTTCATGTTGCCCAGTTGGTTTCCTTCCTTTTGGTAAGGTTCCTTTCTCTGATGTGGGTATTGCGTTGCTTTAGGCGCGGCTGCTGTTTTCCCACCCCTCATGTCTACACTGCTTTGGGATGTCCCCATTGTGACGAATATGAAGAGGCGGCGACTGTCGGAGGACGTAAGAGAAAACTGAATTTTTGTAAAATCTTACCTGTAAAATTCCTTTCTCTGAGTCCTCCGACAGTCGCCGCCCCCGCCCCTCTTTTGAGGTTTGTTTATGTACTCTACTGCTATACTACTGAAACTGAGGTAGGAATGCAGGAAGCAGGAGGGTATTGACTGAGGGGACCACCCCCTAGGGGTGGGGTATGCTAAAAGCTTTGATATTAACATATTCTGTTGCCTAGCTACTCCTACGGAGCAAAGGTCAATAACCCCCATTGTGACGAATATGAAGAGGCGGCGACTGTCGGAGGACTCAGAGAAAGGAATTTTACAGGTAAGATTTTACAAAAATTCAGTTTTTATAAAGCTATTATTAACTTCACAACTTGAGTTTCAGAAGGTATGTATGGCCAACTTTTTTTCTAATTTTGGAAGATTTACCCTCTAATTGTACCGGTAACATATGCCACTGGAACAGAAAATGAAGGGAAATAAAAAATGTTAGAAATAACAAAACCACCCACCGCCCTCCCCTCCCCCTCCCCCTCCCCCTCCTCCAATAAAGAAAGGGATGGGAAATTTTCCAATGAAGCTATTTGTACTAGTTTTACTGGTTTAAGAGGAGATTTCTCCTAATTTTGTAGATAATACATACTATTTCCTATTGAATCTCTATGTCAGGAAGTGAAAGGAAACCCATCCAGCAATAAACTGGCAAGGGTTGTAACCATTTAGTATTCTGTCTAAAATGAAAAAGAATTGCCTTTAAACTTTAATTAACAGCAACTAAAAAAAAATAATAAAATAAAAAATGTCACACACACACACACACACACTATAATACACCATCATTTATTACTTTCTTAAATCTAAACTTTGTGGATTTCCTGACAGAAATACCATTAATCCCATAGATTTATATACAATTTTGCAATACACAGGCACTTCTAATTTAAAGTTCTCCAAACCACCCAGTTTACTGACAGTCACTCTACTAATAGACCTATCTAAAATGTAAAATTTGCTATAGTCTATAAAGGTTAAATAGCTGCAGGTGTTCAAGCCCTTGATATGGGCCCTAGTTGTGCACAGCCGGCTAAAAATTTAGCACTGCCCCCTTAAGGTATGCTGAATTCTTCGACTTCGGATCCCCCTGGGTTACCATTAGCAACTGCAGCATGCGCAATTTGACACTTTTCTCCTTGGCTCACTCAATGAACAGTCTAGGGATGTAGTTTTTTTTTGGTTGTTTTATTTAATTAGGGATGGAAAAAGGGAAGAGTGGGATACTCCCAAATAAACTATTTACAATGGATGAGGACTCTCACTGATGATGCAGCCAGGCTGCAGATTCACCTTGCCACTAGATTAATTTTGGCTTAAGTCTCTGTAGAGATAACTTGTTTGGGTAGATTATCTTCAGGATACACTCGTAGTATCCCCTTTCACTCAACAGACTGACACCTGTCCTCTGACTATCCTACACCGGGGTGGCCCCCCTCAGGTCAGGCCCCTAGACACGATCCCCTGTACTCACAATACTGTTTTTCGAGGGTCTCCATTGTCTCTACCTCTCCAGCCAGCTCTCCTGGACCTCTGGGTTCAATTCCTTTCCTCTGGTCCCCAGGCCGACCGCCTGTGACCACAAGCCACCACTACAGAGGAGGAGGCAGCCGCCACCCTCCTTCTGGGACTCTGCTCCCCAGCCAAAGACCCTGCAGCACATGTGCTCCTGGCTTTTATACAGTATCCCATAATGCACTGAGACAGCCGGTCTCTGCCAATCACCGGGACTGTATCAAAGCCTGTGCACCCATTGGTCAGGTTTGCTCTCACTGTCCAATATGCTTCCCTATTGGAACAGTGTGAAACACTATCTAGACCCATTGAATCACACACTGAGCACACTGAGCAGACCTAGCTCACAGATCCTGCTCTCTGGTAGGCAGAAAACAATATAGATTTGCCTGTTGCTCCTCTGATAGGCAGACAGAGCCAAAAACTATACTCTCTCACTAGCACCTACCTATGAGGCTGCTACACAAATATTATATGAACACATTGGGGTTGATTTACCAAAGGCAGATAGACTGTTCACTTTGCAAGTGCAGTTGCACTCTGCAAGATAATTATTTCCAGAGCTTAGTGAATGAAGAGAAGCTCTGTTGACTTCCATCATGTAATCATGCGCAAGCAGAAATGCTGCTTTTTTTCCTTACATGTAATCTTTGCACAGTGAAGCTTCACCACATTCTCTAAGCTCTAGGGAAAATTCACTTGCAGATTGAACTTCACTTACATCCCCAACCACTTTTTATTGGTGGGGATTCAACCACCAATAACACTAAAATGAAAAACCAAGGAACACTTAATTGGTTGGTGGAAACTATAGGGCATAAACTGGGAGATTTTTGTTCCTACTTGCATTTATCAGATCAAATAGGGATATTATCAAGTGCAAAGATAAGTTTTTTCTAAAGCTAATTTAATGTCTATTGAAACCTTCTGTGCTGTGCATTTTTATTTAATAAAAGCTCAGCCACAAGCTGGTGATGCTTTATTGATGTAAATTGACTATATTCAATGAGTTAGTCATTTTTTTTTTTTAGCGTAACACTATTGTTTTTGCCACTGGCTCAGCCTGGATTGTCTATGCAGCATGGCAATGGAAGAGACATTCATTTATCTTGGTTCAGTGCACTCAGATGCATAAATAACATTTGCATATCTTTGAGATTATCTTCTGCAGCTAATGACATGACATGAAAGTTATCAGGGTATGGGGATCTTGTGGAAAAAGCCTTGATATGACAAGCATTTGTAAAAATCACACTATTTTTTATTTTTTTTTACCATATACAGCTGCAAGAAAAAGTATGTGAACCCTTTGGAATGATATGGATTTCTGCACAAATTGGTCATAAAATGTGATCTGATCATCATCTAAGTCACAACAATAGACAATCACAGTCTGCTTAAACTAATAACACACAAAGAATGATATGTTGCCATGTTTTTATTGAACATAGCATGTAAACATTTACAGTGCAGGTGGGAAAAGTATGTGAACCCTTGGATTTAATAACTGGTTGAACCTCCTTTGGCAGCAATAACTTCAACCAAACGTTTCCTGTAGTTGCAGATCAGACGTGCACAACGGTCAGGAGTAATTCTTTAAAATTCCTCTTTACAGAACTGTTTCAGTTCAGCAATATTCTTGGGATGTCTGGTGTGAATCGCTTTCTTGAGGTCATGCCACAGCATCTCAATCGGGTTGAGGTCAGGACTCTGACTGGGCCACTTCAGAAGACTTATTTTCTTCTGTTTAAGCCATTCTGTTGTTGATTTACTTCTATGCTTTGGGTCATTGTCCTGTTGCAATGCACATCGTCTGTTGAGCTTCAGCTGGTAGACAGATGGCATTAAGTTCTCCTGCAAAATTTCTTGATAAACTTCGCAATCCGTCCAGGCCCTGACGCAGCAAAGCAGCCCCAAACCATGATGCCCCCACCACCATACTTTACAGTCGGGATGAGGTTTTGATGTTGGTGTGCCTCTTTTTCGCCACACATAGTGTTGTGTGTTTCTTCCAAACAACTCAACTTTGGTTTCATCTGTCCACAGAATATTTTGCCAGTACTGCTGTGGAACATCCAGGTGCTCTTGTGCAAACTGTAAATGTGCAGCAATGTTTTGTTTGGACAGCAGTGACTTCCTCTGTGGTATCCTCCCATGAAATCCAGTTTTTTATTAGTGTTTTACATATTGTAGATTCGCTAACAGGGATGTTAGCATTTGCCAGTGACTTTTGTAAGTCTTTAGCTGACACTCTAGGATTCTTCTTCACCTCATTGGGCAGTCTGCACTGTGCTCTTGCAGTCATCTTTACAGTACGGGCACTCCTAGGGAGAGTAGCAGCAGTGCTGAACTTTCTCCATATATAGACAATTTGTCTTACCGTGGACTGATGAACAGCAAGGCTTTTGGAGATACTTTTATAACCCTTTCCAGCTTTATGCAAGTCAACAATTCTTAATCGTAGGTCTTCTGAGAACTCTTTTGTGTGAGGCATCATTCACATCAGGCAATGCTTCTTGTGAAAAGCAAACCCAGAATTGGTGTGTGTTTTTTATAGGGCAGGGCAGCTGTAACCAACACCTCCAATCTCATCTCATTGATTGGACTCCAGTTGGCTGACATCTCACTCCAATTAGTTCTTGGAGATGTCATTAGTCTAGGGGTTCACATACTTTTTCTACCTGCACTGTGAATGTTTACATGGTGTGTTCAATAAAAACATGGCAACATATCATTCTTTGTGTGTTAATGAGTTTAAGCAGTTTGATTGTCTATTGTTGTGACTTAGATGATTATCAGATCACATTTTATGACCAATTTGTGCAGAAATCCATATCATTCCAATGGGTTCACATACTTTTTCTTTCAGCTGTATACATGCTGTAATATTTTTTTTATTTACAGCCTCTTTTGTTTGAAAGCAAGTTAGATTGGGGTTCCAGTACAAGTTTTGAATCCATATGGCAGTCAGTCACATTTGGCTGTCAAACCCCCCCCCGAAGAACATGGCTAACGCTATAGCATTTTGATCAGCTTTAGCAAATTTACAGCTGTAATCGTATCAGATGCTTTTTCAAAACACCTTCAATCTCTTTTCCTCTAGTTTTTATCTTGATGTTTGTGAAAATACTCAGCTTTTCTTTGAAAATTGCATGGCAGTGCTAGGCAATTTATCAAACAATTTGCTTTTCTGATATACAACATTTTGTAATACTGCATGCAAAAGAATCTTCCACAAACATTGATTTAAAGTGTGTACAAAAGTGCATTGTTGAATCTGTACACTGAATTTTAAAGAGATTGTGTTATGGAATCAGAGACCCCACAGGTAGATGCGTACTGCTGTATACAAGTGGAAGAAAGTGTAAATGTACTATCAATGGACCTGAAAAATGGAAGAAGGCATGAGAGCAGGAATCAGGTAGGAAGCAGTTACATAACACAAGGCTGCAAAATCATGAAGATGAGAAAAGCCATGACAGCAGAATGTTGGCCAGAAGGCACACTCACAGAGGTGGAAGCAACTCTACACCTGTGATGAAAATATGCATGACTAGGGTAATAAATATGGCTTGTCTGCAGTCTTTTTTGACCATCACTCCATCCCCTTGACCACACCTATATAACCATAAATGACAACAACTTTGAAGTTTTATGGGTATAGCAACCCTTTGTTTACACATTTTATAAATACCACATAAAAAAAACAGTTAACATTAAATACATGAATGAAGCTCATGTATTGGATCCAGTATGAATGAAGCTCCAAAGTCCTTGTAGACATCAAAATAAGAGTGCTTGTATCCAACTCAAAGATAGTCCTCCAGTCTCAGGACCACTGACTCAGGGACAACTACAAATTGTATATACAAACATTTGTGCCCCATAATAACCTACAAGGACCTTGCACTCTGCAACAAACCAACATATATATCTGCCTTGTGCTGTGAATGCCATTAACTGTCTCTTCAGTTTGCCATCAGATCCTCTAACAGCAACAGAGTGCCTCCTAGTGGGCTGTCCTGCTTTCACAACCTCCATCCTGTCTCTGTAAATAGCTCTCTCCAGCGTTCACTCTTGATGAATGTCCTGGAACTGGACCCAGGCTTGGTCACGATCCGGAACACGCAGAGGCTTGGGAACATGCATATACTCCCACACCAAGTCATCCTCCAATTCTCCTTGGGAGTCCTTAATGATGTACCTGATGTCAGGACGGACATAGGGATAGTCCAGACCCCCTTCAGAGCTGTTTTGCACTGCACTTACTGCTGGAATCTGTAAAACCTAGGCAGTTCTCTTGGCTTTCCCTTTTCAGGAAGAACACAGGCGTTGGGTGACCTCACTACTCACTGCCTGTGCTCTGGGTGGTAGAGGGTCTGTTGAGGAAAGTCTATCTGACACTAACTATGGTCTGTGTGGCTCCCACTGCTCTCAGCCAAGCCTGTGGACACGTGAGATGGGGGAAGAACTGCTGTAAACTTGCACAGCGCTGGATTGAGATTGGGCTCAGGTGCATTTACCTTAAAGGGGTTGTAAAATCAGAAGGTTTTTTTATCTTAATGCATTCTATGCATTAAGATAAAAAGCCTTTTGTGTGCAGCAGCACCCATAATACTTACCTGTGCCCCCTCTCTATCCAGTGATGTCCACAAGTGTCTCAGCCGTCCTGATTGGCTGAGACACAGCAGTCGAGCCATTGGATCTCGCTGCTGTCAATCCAACTCAGTTAGCCAATCAAGAGAGAGGGGACTGGGCCGAACAGTAGCTTTGTATCTGAATGGATAAATGGAGCTGCAGCTTGGCTTGGGTGCCACCATAGCAAGCTGCTTGCTGTGGGGGCACTCAACAAGAGGATGGGGCCAGGAGCTCCAGCCAGGGACCCGAGAAGAGGAGGATCTGGGCTGCCATGTGAAAAACTACTGCACAGAGGAGGTAAGTATAATATGTTTGTTATTTTATGAGAAAACAATTAGACTTTACAATCACTTTAATGCAAAGAATGCATTGAGGTAAAAAAACTTTTATCTTTACAACCACTTTAAGCTCATCCTCTGCTTTTTTTGATTATTTTATCATTTAAGTCCTTAGATACTTCCATACCATGAAACAAGGACACCACCCATATAAACTTACACAATTATTTTTCATTAACCACTTGCCGACTGCCGCACGACTATTTACGGCGGCAGTCAGCCCCTCACAGGCAAAGTGATGTAGCACTACTTCACTAGCCTGTGAGCCTGTAGGGGGCGAGCGCGCGCCGCCGGAGGCGCGCTCCCGCCCCCGCTCGCTCCCTAACATGTCCGCGCCTGTGACTGGCGGACCCGATGTCCGCCAGTCACTCGCGATCGTCCGGTACAGAGGGAGAAAGGCAGGCGGCTAATGTAAACACAGCCGCCTGTCATTTTCCCTGGTGTAAGTGCAGAGATCATACGGTCCTGCTATGTAAAGTGGTGGGATTTTCTGCGCTAATCAAGAAAATGTGATGGAAATTATTATAGTGAGCTGCTGGACAAAGGAAACATAGAAGTACCGACAAAATATGCAATCAAAAAATGTGCTGCGCTACAAAAGAAATCTCCCAAATAAATGGAAAAGTGCTGATCTATCAAATACTTAATATATGATACAATCTAGAATGAAAAGCAAAAATGTGCACACAAATTATGAATTATCAGTGTGAAGAAAAAAGGGTGTTTTAAGTCCCAATAAAGTCCGTAGCTTTAGAACGTGAAAATGGTGTTCAGAAGAAATCAACCAAAAAAAAGGTCCCAGAGGCTGAATCCAGATGACACTTTTTAAGAAGATAGGGGAGACACCGACGTGCAGATCACCAGATACAAAAAAACAAGATGGCTGCTTACCAGAGCTATATGGTCTCTCAACCTAATGAGCTGACCAAAACGAGCTTATGTGCAGAGATGTATAGTAACGAAGTAGAACTACTTAAGTACTGTACTTAAGTACCGAAATGCGGTATCTTTACTTTCCTAGAGTAGAATTTTTTTCTCCTACTTCTACTTTTACTTCACTACATTTTTTCGATGATTTCGATACTTCTACTCAAGTATTTTTTTTTTTTGTGCTGCATAGTTACTCGTTACTTTTAAAAAAATGACCACTGCCAGAACAGTAGATGGCAGGTTTCATAAAGCTCAAAAAAATGTGTATAATGTAATTTGTAAATCAGCGCATATGAAAATAAAGGCTGTGTATAATAAAAGCTGCTATACCAAATCTTTCCAATAAAAAGAAAATATGAAACAAACAAATAAATGGTGCTACAGCGCTTAAAGTGCATCAAGAAACTACTAACAAACACAGGTTAATCATTTGAATAAATAATTTGAAATAATAAAAAACAATATGATGTTCAAACTTTTGACTTCTTTCTTTAATAACTACATAACACAGTACTTGTACTTTTACTTTCAGTACTTGAGTAGAAATTATTTTACAAAACTACTGGTACTTTTTACTTTTAGTACTTAAGTAGCACATTTTTTGAAAAAACTACTTGCAATACTTAAGTAAAAAAAATGTTGAATACTTTAGTACTTCTACTTAAGTAACTTTTTCTGCGAGCACTTCCACTTCTACTCAAGTCACTTTTTGATCGAGCACTTGTACTTTTACTCAAGTAGAAATTTAGAGTACTTTATACAAGTCTGCTTATGTGTAAAACCAGGGATAGTCACTGGATATTTCCTTATGGATCCAGATACAGCATCTATCCTCTATATCCAGGCAATGGAATTTGTTGGTAATACCGCAATAAGCCACAAGGTGTCTCTCTATGCACTCACACACGATATCCACATCATAAAGTCAAAAGATAAAAAAATATATGCAGGGACATAGCGTAACTCCATTTTAAAATGTTTTATTCCAAGTAAAAGCAAACAGTGCACTCACGTTTTTAGTAGAGCATCAAGGCATGTGGAAAAACAGCTAAGAGCGAGCAAACATCTCTTGCAGTATGGAGATCCTTGGTAGCCGGCTATTGGGGGCGTGGTAGGGTCACGATTGGCTTCACCCGACCGGTTTCGTCAAAGGTATGACATCATCAGGGGTGTAGGATGTAGGATCATATATCTCTGTAGTTACACAAACAGCCACATCCCATAACAGTTAGAATCACGCCCCTAGGGACACACTTAACCCCTCCTTCTCCAATAAAGTTAACCCCTTCCCTGCCAGTGTCATTTTTACAGTAACAGTGCATATGTATAGCACTGATTACTGTAGTAATGTTACTGGTACACCCAAAAGTGTCAAAAATGTCAGTCAGGGGTCCGATCTGTCCACCGCAATGTCGCAGTCCCGCAAAAAAAATGCAGATCACCGCCATTACTTGTTAAAAAAAAAACAATAAAAATGACAAGAATCTTCCCTTAGTTAGTAAACGCAATAACTTTTGCGCAAACCAATCAAAATACGCTTATTGCGATTTTTTTTACCAAACATATGTAGCAGAAAACAAATTGGCCTAAAATGTTAAAAAATTTTGATTTTTACATTTTTTTTTGGGGGGGGGGAATTTCATATAAAAAAATGTGAAAAATATTGTTATTTTTGCAAAATTGTCGCTCTTTTTTTGTTTATATCGCATGATCACAAAATCGCACAGGTGATCAAATACCACCAAAAGAAAGATCTATTTGTGGGAAAAAAAGGACGTCAAATTTGTTTAGGTACAGCATTGCACGACTGCTTAATTGTCCGTTAAAGTCATGCAGTGCCTAATCGCAAAATAGGCCCTGGTCAGGAAGGGGGTAAAATCTTCCGGGGCTTAAGTGGCTAAAAAAATTCCAAAATGTTATTGCAATTTCATTATACATTTTTTTTACAGTATAGAAAATATGTAAATACATGTATTCCAACTTATTTATTTTACCCTTCCATAATATCTGCCATACTCACATTACAAAATAATGGTATTGTCTATGACAACATATACAATTCTCAGACGACCGTCAACAGTAATTAAGAGATGGTAGTTTCCGCGTTTCGCAGCTAACGCAGCTTCCTTAGGAGGTTGGTGTGGAGAAATCTTCAATAGGTGTATAATAATTTTAAGGAAATAGCAGGTAAGTACGCTTTAACAAGTACAATTAACATTTAGTGACATAAAGCCAAAACAACAAAAAACAAACAATAATGATAAACTCTTATCTAACTTAAAAGAATCACCTTGGGTGAAAATGAGTACCAAGTAACTAACATGTCAAGACAGAAACTTCCATCCTCCCACATGAAGACCACTGTCATATGCAAAACCCTGAAAATTCAGTAGGGATGGGAGTAAATCACAAAACGGTTGCCCATTTGGCTAATACTAGTTCCTAATGGGGGAGGGGGGTAGAGCTAAATGTCAGAAATATATATCTGTATATATGGGTACCTCAAATTATACTGTTGGAAAACTGCCAGGTAATAGGTACATATATAGGTACATACAGGGCCGCTGATAGGGCAGTTCAACCAGCCCTGTTGTACCGAGCCCGGGCTCCATCAGCTCTACAAGGGGCCCAGGCAGCATCACAGTAAATTTTTGCATGTTAAAAAAAAAATCGTTTTTTCTAAACTTTTTCTTAATTTGTACATTCTTGGGGGTGTAATTACATTTTCCTGGGCCCTATAATGTCAACAAAAGGGCCCAGGAGGTGAGTGCAGTGGCGGGACTTTTTTTTCATTTTTGGGGGAGCATGTATACATGGAATGTAGTTCCACATTGATTTGCTGCCATAAAGTCCTGGCTGCTGCTGTCCACTGCCTTCCCCGGCGGAGTGATACAATAATTCTCTGCTCAGCCCCGCCTCCCCTTACTCAGGTGCCGACTGTGATCATGTTAGGAGGCAGACGACTCAGCAGCTGACAGGGAGCAGCAGGAAGACAGCGTGGCTGGATTGGACACAGTGAGTGAAGAACAGAGGATAGAGTCCTCACTGTGTCCTATGATCACCAGTATGAAAAATCACACAGGCTACAGGTGCCCTGTCACAGTGTCACATGGATGCTGGGGATGCTGACTTTAAGCTATGGCTGTACTGAGTGTTACTGCATAACAAAGTCAGCAGCCCCATCATCCATGTGACAGGGCACCTGCAGCCTGTGTTATTTTCATGCTGCTGATCATAGGACACAGTGAGATGCTACTTTAAACTTGTGTTTGGGGGACAGTAAACATGTGCAGTCAAACCACTCCCCTTTAACCTCTTCCCACCCATTGATGTATCGGTGTTCTGTCAGAATAGCGCTACCTATCAGATTCTGCTAGCAGAAGTGACGCACGGACTAGAACAACATACTGCCCATGCGCCATACGTTCCAACATGGCGGCTATGCGTTCCAATAGGTTTCCTAATGTGACAGAACAGGAAGCAGCAGCAGACATCTTACATCAACACAAGTCTTGAATTTTACATTTATTTTATCAGTAAACTCACCTTATATACTGAAATAGACTATTTCACCGCAGAGTGGAACATTTCACTATATAATCAGTTTGTCGCTGAGCAGTGCGGGGTGTACCAAGATGGCCGTCACCACCTTCTGGCCGCAGGTTTCTCGCTATATTTACTAGAATACAATAATAATAGAAATGTAATACTGTGATTTATTCTATAAGGTCAGTTTACTGCTAAAATAAATGTAAAATTGAAGACTTGCGTGGGTGTAAGAAGATGTCCGCTGTTGCTTCATGTTCTGTCACATTAAGAAAGCTATTGGAACGCATAGCGGCCATGTTGGATTGTATGGCGCATGCGCAGTAAGTTGTTCTAGTCTGTATGTCACTTCCAGTAGCAGAATCTGATAGGTAGCGCTATTCTGACAGAACACTGGCACCTCCCTGGATTGGAAGGGTGATATCTTGGTCATCCCTGCAGCATGATAGCCCCAGCAACTTTGCACAAAGTAACATAAATAAAATAAAATGTAAAACCTTTTTAAAGCCCCCATTCCCCCTTGCTCATGCGTAATTGCAAACATGCACATTGGTCCCACACATATATACGTAAACGGTGACAAACCTGCATTTTGTTTTGAGGTGGGGCCAGGGATGGGGTTGAAGGGGGCCCCATCAGGTAGGCTGTACGGGGCTCCATCATTTCTAACAGCAGCCCTGGGTACATATGTAAATAAATGGACTGTTCTCCCAGTAGGGAAAATTTAGATGCAGGTAGAGAAGGAAGCTTAAAGCGTAACTCCACTGTTAAGAAAAAAGCATTTTCCTCTAGATGATCTATGTACAGTACAAGGAATTTAACAAACTTTGTTGCAGATTCCTACCTTTTGTTATTCTAAAGAAATCCCTGTGTGTTTCTCTGTATCCATGTGGGAAAGTGCGTCTAATGGGAGTGGTTTCATAACTATCAATCAGCTGTGCACCTGCAGGGCCTGCATCCCTTTAGATGTGATTTCCTATTGGAAGTATCTCAACAAAAAAATTATATTTTTATTGCAGGGGATGCCTCAAATCTGACTTGTATCTTAGGGCAGACTTTTGGGAGAAATGGTGAGCCAATCACACAAGCAGGGAATGATGTTTCAGGACAACTCCAGGTAGCCATATTGCATTGCAATTTCAGAAAATTACAGAGCTGCAGATTGAAAAGGAAAGGTAATTTTTAATACCATTCAATTACAATATTTGCAGTACCATGCAGTACACACATTCTATTAAATAATCAGCATAATGACAAATTACACCCCCCCCCCCCCCAATAAGTAACTTATATTTACATGCCCCCAACCTTCATAAAGCCACCTGCTTTCTTAAATTCCCCAAAGCAAATACTAGCAATAAGTTAGAAGGTGGAAAAAAAAGGAATAATGTACCTTTTCAAATTAATTTTATTAAAAAAAAAAAAAAAAATGTTTAGGCCCCTTTCACATATACAAACCATTTCCCTGTTTTTCATCCATCGGTTGATGGATGAAAAACAGACATCAAGGCATCTCAATAGAAAAACAGATGTAAATGGATCATCCATATACATCCTTTTACATCCGCTTCCGTCAACATCTGTTTTTTTGAACGGATGAAAGCCCTATTTTTTATCCGTTAAAAAAACGGATTGGATGAAAAATGGATGAAATGCATGAAAAAATGGCTCCGGGACGCAAGTGGTTAAGAACTCTAATTGGCAAATGTAATAAAACAAATGAAAAACAAATGGCAAAAAGATGAAAAACTGATGTAAACGTCATCCATTTTTCTTTAAAAAAAGTGACTAACTGATCAAACGAATGGTCTGCATGTGTGAAAGAAACCTTAAACATGGTAATGAAAGATGACAATTTTGAGCACTCATTACCATGGTATACAGTAGTTTGTCCAAACCCCTGTTGCTCTCAGTTATGCTGGGCAGCCTGAACTGCATGTGGAGGCTGATAGAACCAATGGCATGTGAAATTAAAAAAAAAAAAAAAAAAAAAAATCATGAATTAAATGCTACTATGAAATGTATTACTCACCTGCAATTAATAAATACAATATTATTTTTACAATTGTGGTTCTTTAACATCCTAAAGGAGTTATTAGTGGAAATAAAAGGTAAACCCTTTGCTTTCAAGTATCCGTGTGGCAGGGTATTTGCAGGAGGAATCAGCAGCTATGGTCTATTTTTGTGCAGCATGCCATATTATTAGCTACATTTTTTATTTTTTTTTATATATATGTTATGTCATAATTTCACACACTCAGTATAGAGTGAATTATGCATAACTTTTAATCAAATGCACAGGAAGGCTTTGGGGGATAATGCTTTTTCATTGTGATGTTTTCAATCCTAATTTTTATTTTGTCCCAAATAATGTGTTTCTTGCTTCTCCAAGACATATTATGCAAATGAACACGTCTCTATTATCTGAATGTATTTTTAGGCAATTTTAGTCATAACATTAGAGCTGATTAGTGTGGGTAGGAGTGTCACTACACACTGCTCTTAAATGTGGCCACATATGCAATGCGGGAACCCTGCGAATCCACTGCGGGTTCCCGCATCGCATTCAACTGCCATGCAGTTCATACTGCCATATGCGAATCGCTGGGGCTGTCAATGTAGACCTGTTTGCATATCGCAGTGCGAACTGTCAGTTCCGACGTGAATCAGATCGCATAGGTGTGAACACCCATGCAATCCGATTCTGGTGCTGACCCAAAAAAGGGTCCTATGCCTGTTGTGTCCAAATGCGATGCGGATTCAGCCATACAATCTGTATGGCTGCATTTGCATCGCACAGACATCGCATGTGATTTTCAGAGCAGTGCGCTCTGAATCACATGCGATGTCTGTCATTGCACATATGTGAACCAGGAAGTAAAGTGTTTTCCAAAGACTTAAAGTCTTTAAGCCTTTAATTTGTAGCTTCACTGGTTTTTACTAAGTGGTTTTCCCCATTACAGTGGCAAGAATTTTGTAACTATCTTGTTTGAGCTTTTATCTTAAAACAGCATTAAACCCAAAAGCGAACATTTATTATATTGCAGCTTACACATTCTTAGAGGTGATGGCTGTATTATGCTGGCCATACACTATACGAAAAATCCTTCTAACTTATTTTCGAATAATGAGCACTTGGCCGTGAGAGCAAACGATAGTGCCATCATGTAATGACTGAATTTTGATTGATAAATCCTTCAAAGGACATAAATTATTATGTTTTTCATTCGTTATTGTCACATACATTGTTACCTAGTGCAAACAGTTCAGACGAGAAACCCCTTAACCTTTCAATTTATCAATGGTCAGCAGAAATTTTCCAAACTTGTCCTTTGTTTTTTTGGCTCAAAAATGTCACAGTCAATGACCGATTTGAGCTCTTTAACTTCCTCCCATCCGCACTACAGCCTATATACGGCTGCAGCGCGGACTCGAATTTTCGGGAGGCTGTTTTTAAACGGCCTCCCAGTGACACGCCCCCAGCGCGCTCCCGCGAGCGCGCTGCGGGGAAAATCTGTGTCGGCCGTGTCCCTTGGACACGGCCGATCACAGATCGTGGTGAATGGCCAATCACAGCGGCCATTCACCACGTGATTGGGCCGTCCAATGAGCGATGATCTCATATGTAAACATATGAGATCATCTCTCATCGCCGGCGCTCCTTCCTCACACGGCAGTGTGAGGAAGGAGGGGGAGCCTCACAGCGCCGGGGACACAGGAGAATGTAATCAGGGCACTGATCACCAGTGCCCTGATTACTAAAGGTAAAAACACACACACAGTGCCCCCCCATCAGTGCCCACAGTGCCCGCCATCAGTGCCCCCCATCAATGCCCACAATCAGTGCCCATAGTGCTGCTAGTCAGTGCCCATCAGTGCCTGCTCATCTAGGCACTGATTAGCACTGACTGGCAGCACTATGGGCACTGATTGTGGGCACTGATGGTGCTGCCCATCAGTGCCGCTCATCAGTGCCACCCGTCAGTGTCCAGTGCCATCCGCCAGTGCCCATCAGTGCTGCCTATCAGTGCCCATCAGTGTCGCCCGTCAGTGCCGCCTCTCAGTGCCCAGCAGTGCCACCTCTCAGTGCCCAGCAGTGCCACCTCTCAGTGCCCAGCAGTGCCGCCTATCAGTGCTCATCAGTGCCGCCTATCAGTGCTCATCAGTGCGGCATATTAGTACCTCCTCATCAGTGCCGCCTATCAGTGCTCATCAGTGCGGCATATTAGTACCTCCTCATCAGTGCCCATAAGTGCCACCTCATCAGTGCCCATAAGTGCCACCTCATCAGTGCCCATCAGTGCAGCCTATCAGTGCCCATCAGTGCCGCCTCATCAGCGCACATCAGTGAAGGAGAAAAATTTATTTTCAAAATTTACTCGCAGAAAATAAGAAAAACCTTTTTTTTTTTTCAAAATTTTCTGTCTTTATTCTTTTTTTTTGTAAAAAATAAAAAACCCAGAGGTGATTACATACCACCAAAAGAAAGCTCTATTTGTGTGAAAAAAATGATAAAAAATTCATATGGGTACAGTGTAGCATGACCGCGCAATTGTCATTCAAAGTGTGAGAGCGCTGAAAGCTGAAAATTGGCCTGGATGGGAAGGGTGTTTAAGTGCACAGTAGGCAAGTGGTTAACTGGCCGACAAATGAACAAACTGCACAAATGAAAGATTTTCTAACGATTTTTTGTATAGTGTATGGCCAGCATTAGTTTCCTTTTTTAGGCTTTTTTTCTTCCATTTTCATCTGGCAATCCAGCCAGTAACTCTGCTGTTTTTCACAACACAAACTCTCCAGCAGAATGTATCAGGTTACATGGACGAGACAAACCACTTAACACTGTCAGAGGTGATTAAAATGATCAGCTTTTATTCATTGATGCAACTCCTTTATCCCAAAAGCAAAAAATAAAAAAACTCTTTGCTGTAACTGATTTTAAAGTGTGAGCTGGATTGTGGCTTCGATTTGTTAGTGGTTCCAAATCAACTAATACATTTAACACTTCCCTCCCCCCAAGACTGACAATGCTGCTTTCTGTTGTGCCTCCTGTCCTCATTCCTCCAGGGTTGTGTCTCACTAATACAGGAGGTGTAAGAATGCAATGCAGGTTCAAGATTAATGCAAACAACCAAAGATTAGAATGTATGTACTGCATCAGTGCAGACAAGCAGGGATACCCTGTAAGTGGTGGGATACCAGTAAGTGGTAAATGTTTCTCACCAAGGCAAAGGTTCTGCAATTTTATGGTCTTGACTAGGGGCATTCAAGGTATGGATGTGCTTGACTTCAGGAGAATACTAGGCTCAGGGAAACTTCTGCAAACCAGTCATATTCATGGGCAAATGGATACTAGATACCAGGTCTGGATATTAAGACATGATCAGAGGCCAAAGGCCAAAACAGATCAGGTCAAAAAGCACAAAGATCAGGGGTGGGGGTTGGGGTTATGCTTGTGTAATGGATGACAGGTTAGTACAAACTTAGCTTATATGATGCTCCAGTACTGATTAATCGGGGCAAAGTAGCACTAAGGTGTGCAAAGGGAAGAGAGTTTGAAACATTAAAAAAAGACTGTTAGGCTCCTTTCACACGGAGGGGACCGTATTGCGATCCGCTCCGGCACTTTTTTTTTTATTCACGGACACGGATGACATTTGTGTCATCCGGTCCGTATGTCCGCATATCATCCCATCTGTTTGCAGATGATATACCGACATAATGCATGTCTATGTGATTGCGGATGTCAGCGGATGACACCGCTGACATCCGATTTTGCGTCCTTTCCGTTTTTTAAACGGAAGAAAAAAAAGGGTTCTGTTCCGTTCCAAAAGACGGAACAGAACTGAAAGGACGCAAATCGGATGTCAGCGGATGAACATCCGCTGACATCCACAATCCCATTGACATGCATTATGTCCGTATATCACCCGCAAACGGATGGGGGTGATATACGGACATACGGAACACCCATGTGAAAGGGGCCTTTAAAGGAAACAAAAGGCAAGAAATAGCAGGTCAAAAGAATGAAATACACAAAAAGAAAAAAATAATTAACATAACCCTGTTAGATCCCTAGTTCCTTCCAAAATAAGAAATAGTATGCTCACTTATCTGATGGCCCTTGAGCCTTGCTTTTCCTTTGTTCCAGAGCATAAAGCCAGGTACACACGATTAGATTATCGGACGAATGATGGTCCATTTTTTTTTTGCATGCTAGTCTTTATATCAAAAACGAATAGGTTACTAAAGTATGACAATTGTCCATCAAAAGTACGACAGAATAAAAATTTGGAAGTGATGTAATGTATTTGCATTGTATTTTCGGGCGAAAACTGTACTGGTTAAACAAATGTTGATCTGGTATCGTACGAGAAAAACATTTGCGTTTGTCCCTTTGTAAAATTTCAGATAAAGCCGCGTACTAAGGATCAGATTATCATACGATTGTATCGAAAGCGTTATTTTTGTACGATATTCTGATCGTGCGTACGGGGCTTAAGCATTAATAAGTGTCTTGCCATTCAACACTTCTGGGAGCGTTGTTTGCCTGTGTATCCCTGCATGCATTGTTGTTTCTTTATCTGATTCACAATATAGTAGTTGTCTGTCTAGGTGTGTGGTCAAAAATCCCCTCATCAGTAGCTCAGTTCTGAGGGAACATCTGAGGCAGAACTCTAAAAGAACAGCAAGCATTTGGCAGTCTTGATCTCCTGTGGTTTTTGATCTTGTATTTTGACCAGCTGGAAGATATACCATCATGTATGATAATGATGATTTACTGTACCCAACAAACTAACATTATAAATTTGGTTCAAAACATATGTCTTACTCCTTCCTGTTAGTCTGGTTAAATCCGCCCTAAGATGCTCTACTGGACTCCAGCTTTGCCCAGTTGTCACTATGCAATAAGAGTGCAAGATACTGTATATTATGCAGTCACATGCCAGGGATCTGGGATTTTATTATTGGTTTTAGACAACATTTTACAGCAAATATTCACCAGCAATTCTAAATTTGGATATCGATGAGCTGATCCATCCACTCACTCATTGTATGGCTAGTTTAATTGTACATAGCCATTTATGCATGACATTATTCTTTTTGTATCTATTTATTGTTATCTATTTGTTTAAAAAATTATTATAGTCATTTGCCATTCTGAATAATGTTAGCATTTGTTTTTATGGGGATAAATAAAAATATTGAATATCTGTCTAGCTATGGATTGAAAACTATGAGTATGTTTCATGTTCTGCTCTGGAAAATCTCTTATTTCTGTCACGCCATTGCCCCGGGCTCAGGTGATTAGCTTTGGATCAGAAACGTGTTGAGAAAACTAAAAGGACTGCATATGGCAGGCTGGATTAGCACCACACAGCCTTTTAATTATTAAATACATTAGCATCTGTATCAAATGTCACAACTTTGTTTAAGTTTGATTTATCTGACACAAGGCCCTTGGTTAGGTTAATGGATACACAGATATTGTGCAATCATGTATAAAAAATGACAAATTTACAGTTTAAAGGAAAAATATTTTGTTTCCAAAGGTAGGTTTGTACCACACCTTCATATATATATATATATATATATATATATATATATATATATATATATATATATAATAGAGAAACACAAACCAATTAAAATGTGCTTCAAATCACATGAATTCAATCCAAATTTACTTCAGAGGCGATTATCCACTCTTGGAAATGGCAGAGCCATAAAATGTGATACTATGCTGTCATTGGTGTATCTGTCTTGATTCATATGGGGGTTTATTTAAATAAAGGAGAAGTAGGGCCAAAGTTTTTTGGCCCTATTTCTCTTGTGGATCACAGGAGTGCAGTTTGTTCTGTTGATTTAGAATTTGAATTTGATTTGAATTAGCTAGTCCAGTGTTTGGATCCCGACATTAAAATGGGATCCACCCAGATGCCTGCACTGGCAGCTTGCTCAGATGAGAGCCTAAGCCAGCAGCTCCCGCCCCCTCCACAGGCTGGTGCTCCAGTGAGTGCTGGAGGGGCAGGGCAGAGAATCAGTGACTGACAGTCACTGGCTCTGTACTAAGTGAAGACTGAGAAGGGAGCGATAATCGATCTTTGACTGCTCAGTTCTCAGTTTTAGCAGCAGCAGGGGACAGGTGAGGCATCCATCTAGGTTAGTATAATTTTATTTTTTAAGAAACCCAAATTTCTCTTTTATGACAAATAGAATGTGCACTCATTTCTCTTTTATGACAAATAGAATGTGCAACCAAAAATTACATTTTTATTAATTTCCCTTGCACCTGATCGGGTATTGGTTACAAAGTGAAGTTTCACCGCATTCACTATGCTCTGGGAAGAGCACAGTCAATCTGCTGTTAGTAAATCAACCCCTTTGTTAAACTTCAGAAAGTGATGATGTGCAGTTATGAAGATACACTAATGCACTATTGGAAATGGAAATTGCAACAATTATAGATGATATGAAAATAAATTTGGATATTTTTTGAAGTTTAATGAAACTATATGCTGTAGCATTTATGATCTATGCAAAAGAAATAAATCACAGCGCAAACAATAGTGAATCATATACAAAATAAATAAGGTTCTACTCAAAATAAAAACTCATAAAGTGCACCGTGCAAATGTGTGCAAAAAAGGCTGGAGTGTAGAAACCATGTAAACATATGCAATAGTAAATAAAGTGCCAGTCCAGATAAAATAGTTCTTTAAGATCTCAGTAGATGGTAAGATATATACAGTCCCAAAAATGTATCCCACGAAAGTGCTGGAGTGCCAGGATGAAAGTGCACAAACATGCAATATTTTGCGGTGCTGTGAGCAAGTGCCGGTCCTCCCCCTTTGGGTGTTCACTTACCGGACAATGATGACCCCTATGCTGTATAGCTATAGAGATCGACAGGGCTTATGTCCTAGTAAGGAACTGACTGTCAAAAACTCCTCCAAGCCAGATGTATCTCCACAGATGTAAATACCCCGATACATGTATTGGAGAAAAGGATGCTCACATAGTGTAAATCCGATAAAAGAATGTTTATTTGTGCAGATAATAAAAACAAACTCACATTTCGTGGCTGTATTTAAGGTGTATATTGTAAAAAATCTCGTCCTTCCTGGTAGCTGGTGCCGCTAGAACGCCCCGTGGTTTCGGCGTGCGTTCCACCGCACCGGAAGTGACGTATCGCCAAGACGTAGACCGGAATTGCGTTGACGCGTTTCACCCTCCTCTTCCGGGCGTTTTCACAGACGTATTTCCGGTCTGCGGCGATGGGCAGTGTTTATGTATTGCTCCATCTAATTGGCAAATGACGAACTTCCTATTCCTGATGGGTGTATACAGCTTCATCTCCACCCAACAGGAAGTCATGGAGCCGCCATATTTCTATTCCCTCATCGAAATGAACATATATAAACATAAAATCATTAGAAAATCAATAAAATCAATGAAATAAGGGCCAAAGTTTCGCAAATGTGCAACTAATATATACATCGGGACACCTATATCCCTATCAAAGAACATGGTATTGGTTTTTAGGGCAACAATCAACAATACATTATCAACATCCAAAAAAACATGAAGTGTGTTAATTTGTCAATCCTCATAACACACATTTCCATTTGTTAATAACCATTAAAAATATGTGGCAATTGAAGAAGAATGGAATATTATGTAGAAATTAATAGATAATAATATATTGCACTAATTAGATATTCCATTATGAATCCATATTAAAAATACATAAAATATATAAAAAATATATGAAATATATGTAATAGATATGCATTAAAAATTATGTGTTTAAAAAGTATTTTAAAAGGTAAAGGAGCGTGGGGAACTGACTGGAAATTTGTGTTACTAGTTTGACAGAAAACAGTTCAGGTCGAATTCCACATTTAATCCTTCAGGCTGCATAGTTTTTAATAAAAAAATCCATTTGCCCTCATTCTGTGAAATTCCCTGTTTCATATTACCTCCCCTCCAATTGGGTTTTACTCTGTCAATTCCACAAAATTTTAAAACTGAGGGGTCTTTATTGTGTACCATTCTAAAATGGTTAGACAAACTATGTTTTTTGAAACCAGTTTTTATATTTGTTACGTGTTCCCTTAAACGTGTCCTTAACTCACGGGTTGTACGACCCACATATTGGAGTTTGCATGGACACTCCAATAAATATGTTACGTGGGTGGACATGCACGAAATGAATTTATCTATTTTGAAGTTTTTTCCTCTACTAGTGGATGTGAATTGTGTGGTTTTGCGGGTTCTGTGTTTTGATGTTTTACATATTACACAGCGCCCACATGTGAAAAAAACAGTTTGGTCTAAAAATGTTTGCATAGCTTTAGTTGGGTTTACTACGTTCTTAGCTAGTTTGTTTCTCAAAGTGGTGGGTTTTGTGTAGATAAAAACAGGCTTTTTGGGTAGTACTTTTTCAAGAATGGGGTCTTTCTGTAAAATATGCCAATGTTTTTTGATTATGTGTTCTAGTTGTTTATGTTGCCTAGAAAAACCAGTCATAAAAGCCGTCCCGTACTGTTTGTCCGAGCTTTTTGGGCGGGTTTCCAACATTTGTTGTCTGTTGGATTTCCTGACTTCTTCTTTTAGTTTTTTCAAGGCCTTCATCTTGTACCCCTTCTCTTCAAATCTCTTCAGGATCGTGTCAGCCTGGATTTCATAATCCTCATCGTTATCACAATTACGTCTAATTCTTATTAGCTGACTTTTTGGAACTGTATTCAGCCATCTTGGATGGTGACAACTGTGTAACGGAATATATCCGTTCCAATCCACTTCCTTGAAATAGGTTTTTGTACACAGTTTTGTATCCTTTTTGTATATCACCAAATCCAGGAAATTTATATGTTCCTTATTCCACTGATCCGAGAAGGAGATATCGTATTCATTTGTTCTGATCTCAGACATAAATTCTTGGAATGACTCCATATTTCCATCCCAAATGATCAGAATATCGTCAATGTAGCGTTTATATAACCGTAATTCTGGTCTGGGTTTGCTAAAAATTACTTCTTCCTCCCACTTGCTGAGGAAGATGTTAGCCACCGAGGGGGCATATTTTGCCCCCATCGCCACCCCTTTGATCTGCCTGAAATAATCACCACTATGCCAAAAAAAGTTTTCACTCATGGCCAATTCCAATGCCTGTAGTAAAAATTTGACTTGTTCTTTCTCCATGTCTGAGCCTTCCAAGGCCCACCTAATGGCTTGTAATGCATGTTCCTGACAAATGTTCGTATACAATGAGTCCACATCCACACTGGCCAGTATCTGTTGGGGATTGGTGTTAACTCCCTGTAAGATCTGTATTACCTCCTTGCTATCTCGCAGGTAGGCTAGGAATTTTTTTGCTAGGGGTTGCAAAAAGCAATCAATGTATTCCCCTAATCTACTGAACAGGGAGTCAATCCCGCTTACAATGGGCCTTCCCGGGGGTTTGACTTGGTTCTTATGTACTTTAGGGATTTGGTAAATTACAGGTAGACGGGGGGCGTCTGGGATCAGATATCTTGCTTCTCGTTTATTAATCAATTCATCATTCCATGCTCTCTTAATCAGTCGTTTCAACTTGGCTTTGTTTTTGTTGGTAGGGTTACCCCTTAACTTTTCGTATGTTTCCCGATCTCCAACCAGCCTGTTGAGTTCATCTAAATAGTCCTTTTTATTGAGAATCACCAGACCGCCCCCTTTGTCTGCTGGTCTGATAACCACTTCTTTTTTATTTTCTAGTTGTTTGATCCCAGATTCTATGTCTTTTTGTCTTCTCCCATTTCCAACATTAAACTGTTCAATTTCCTGCTCTACCAAAACTTTAAAAACTTCACTAAAATGGGGATTCCGTACTTTAGGGTTAAAAATGGATTTGTTCCTCAATTGCGTATATGTAAATTTAGTGTCACATGTTTTAAAATCTTCCTTATTAAAATAGTGTTTTTTGATGTTGATTTTTCTTATGAACTTTTGTAGGTCTATATATACCTCAAACTTATTGATATTCTTGTTCGGGGCAAATTTGAGCCCCAACTCCAAAACCTTCATTTCCTCCTCATTGAATATAGCGTCACTGAGGTTGAAGATGCCTTGGCCTACTGGTCTCTGTCTTTTTCTTCCCCTGGCCTCCTCGGCATCCTCTTGTTCTGTATTTCTTCTTTCTGGTTCTTGACTCTGGCCCAGGGTGTGTTGCCATGGGGTCCGAAGCTCTTCTCTCTGGGGCTGATTGTTGCCTTGGGTTCCTCCTCTCCCCCGATTTTGATTGTTCCCTCTTCCTCTCCGCGGGGGTCCTCCATACCCCCTCTTGGGAAAACCCCCTCTTGGTTGGTTGTAATTCCATGGGGGCTGGTCATTCTGATAATACTGTTGTTGATCTTGGGGTTGCCAGTAATTCTGGTAGTATTGGTTATTGTGATATTCATTTTGTTGCCAGTGAGGTTTTCCTCTACCCCTACCTCTTCCCCGTCCCCTGCCTCTGTTCTGCTGGGGATGGGGGTTCCCGACATTGTTACCATAGAAGGGGGGTGGCGCCTCCTCCCTCAGTGGTGCAAACCGGTTTTGGACCGGAATTCTGTAGTAGGGGGTGCTAGGGAGTCTTTCCCTAGGTTTCGGTGTGGGATTGTAAGGGGTATCAGGTCCATATCTCCCAGGATGGGGAGTCAGATATTCTTCATCATAGCTTAAACGTCTTCCTCGATTTTCCCTGGGTTCGGTCAATTTTGTGGAATTGACAGAGTAAAACCCAATTGGAGGGGAGGTAATATGAAACAGGGAATTTCACAGAATGAGGGCAAATTGATTTTTTATTAAAAACTATGCAGCCTGAAGGATTAAATGTGGAATTCGACCTGAACTGTTTTCTGTCAAACTGGTAACACAAATTTCCAGTCAGTTCCCCACGCTCCTTTACCTTTTAAAATACTTTTTAAACACATAATTTTTAATGCATATCTATTTCATATATTTTTTATATATTTTATGTATTTTTAATATGGATTCATAATGGAATATCTAATTAGTGCAATATATTATTATCTATTAATTTCTACATAATATTCCATTCTTCTTCAATTGCCACATATTTTTAATGGTTATTAACAAATGGAAATGTGTGTTATGAGGATTGACAAATTAACACACTTCATGTTTTTTTGGATGTTGATAATGTATTGTTGATTGTTGCCCTAAAAACCAATACCATGTTCTTTGATAGGGATATAGGTGTCCCGATGTATATATAAGTTGCACATTTGCGAAACTTTGGCCCTTATTTCATTGATTTTATTGATTTTCTAATGATTTTATGTTTATATATGTTCATTTCGATGAGGGAATAGAAATATGGTGGCTCCATGACTTCCTGTTGGGTGGAGATGAAGCTGTATACACCCATCAGGAATAGGAAGTTCGTCATTTGCCAATTAGATGGAGCAATACATAAACACTGCCCATCGCCGCAGACCGGAAATACGTCTGTGAAAACGCCCGGAAGAGGAGGGTGAAACGCGTCAACGCAATTCCGGTCTACGTCTTGGCGATACGTCACTTCCGGTGCGGTGGAACGCACGCCGAAACCACGGGGCGTTCTAGCGGCACCAGCTACCAGGAAGGACGAGATTTTTTACCATATACGCCTTAAATACAGCCACGAAATGTGAGTTTGTTTTTATTATCTGCACAAATAAACATTCTTTTATCGGATTTACACTATGTGAGCATCCTTTTCTCCAATACATGTATCGGGGTATTTACATCTGTGGAGATACATCTGGCTTGGAGGAGTTTTTGACAGTCGGTTCCTTACTAGGACATAAGCCCTGTCGATCTCTATAGCTATACAGCATAGGGGTCATCATTGTCCGGTAAGTGAACACCCAAAGGGGGAGGACCGGCACTTGCTCACAGCACCGCAAAATATTGCATGTTTGTGCACTTTCATCCTGGCACTCCAGCACTTTCGTGGGATACATTTTTGGGACTGTATATATCTTACCATCTACTGAGATCTTAAAGAACTATTTTATCTGGACTGGCACTTTATTTACTATTGCATATGTTTACATGGTTTCTACACTCCAGCCTTTTTTGCACATATTTGCACGGTGCACTTTATGAGTTTTTATTTTGAGTAGAACCTTATTTATTTTATATATTTTTATATATACTATTGTTTGCGCTGTGATTTATTTCTTTTGCATTTGTGAATTTAATTTATGAACAGCTGCATTGTAGAAATTTAATATTGACAAATAGCTTTTTCACTGATCTTTGCGCTGTATTTGCACTGCACATTTATGATCTATGGCATCAACTGGTTGTGTTGAATGTGCAGTCAAAATGAAAAAAAAAAAAAAATCAGCACAGGGGACAAGACACACAGAACAAGGGACAGTCAGCAGGTGCTATAATCTTCAGTTGCAGCAGGGGTTTATAGAACTAATGAAGCTGAGACAGGCACTCATTAAGAGAAAAACACAAAAAAAGTTCAAGCGCTAGTCCGAGATGCAGGTTCCTGCTTAGTCATAAACCCAGATGTTGTTGTGCTGTAGAAAAAGTACATCAATTGCACCATGGCTGCCCTATCCTTAACATGGGATGGTGTTTAAAAACAGTTGAGACAAAAAGTAATAATCACATCAAACCTACTAGTGGTAATTCATATTTGCATTATACTAGTTGTCACCATCCGGCGTGGAAACGCAACATCCCCGCAGGCCAATTTCACAGGCTCCAGAGAAATTGCTCCAACCTGGTAGATTATTGTAATCAGGGTGTCAAAATGATGAAATGTTTCTCAGATAAGGGATATCCCTCATCTTTGGTTAAAGGAGCATTCCAAGCACACTTGGAGCCTGTACAGACTCATAAACATACCAGGATAGACAATGTCAACACAGTGAGGTTTATTACTGGCTTTAATGACCAATATAGGGCCATCTCCCAGATTATTAAAAAACATTTCAATATTCTTTGTCTTGACAATAGATTGGCCCCGGTGCTACCCCTCACCCCACAAGTCACTTTTAAATGGGCACGAACAATTAAAAATATCCTAGCCCCTAGTAAGCTAAAAACACAGTCACGGGCTCTTTATGACACCAGGTCCTATTTTGACAACAGAACAGGGATCTTCCAATGTAAAAAACAAGGGTGTCTGACATGTCAATCTGTAGTTCATGCATGCACCTCCTTTGAGATTAAAGGTGATACCTTTTCTATCAAACACTTTATCACATGCTCCACGGAATACGTGATCTATGTGCTGCGGTGCCCCTGTGGATTGATATACGTGGGGCGCACTATGCGTACGTAAACGCATAGGGGAACATCGCAGATTTATTCAAAAGGTGTGCGATAAACACAGCGTTCCTCGCTATTTCCTAAAAATGCACAATAAGAACTTTAGACAACTTGAGGTTATGGCCATTGAAACCATCCCAAAGGGTACTTTAACCAATAACGAACGCTTTTCCCTTTTGTGTAAAAGAGAAGTATATTGGATTTACAAATTCAGTTGTTTGGCGCCCAATGGTTTGAATGAAGAATTGGAGGTTAACAGTGTGGTTTGATCTATATACCAGAAATATTGGAGTGGTGTCTTAATGCATTCTCTTCCCCTTTTTTCCTTTTATTGCTAATTTTTACCTTTAAATTTAAAATTAACATTTATATATGGATTGTATTTAAGTGTATATATATAATCATATTGTTATACGGTTTTATATTTAACATGAAGGATTTTAGAGAGTGGTTTTATATTTATTTTGAAGAGTCACCTATAGGAGCACGATGCCATTTAAACATGTTATGTATAGGTATTGACCATGCAGTGTTCTTTTTAATCACTTAGATTTTATATTAGGAATTTTAATTGTTTTTGTAATATATTAATATGATACATTGGTGGCCATTGGGCTTCATTTATTACCATTATTTATATATTCATGGAGCATATCGGATCTCCTATAACCTCTGGGTTGCTTTGGGAATCCTGTTTTTCTTGTTTTTTTCTCTTTTTTTGCTTTCTCCTCCCTTATATTATTAATGTGGTTTTTATTGGCCGTTTGGTCTAATTACGCCCACGTTTTTGGCTTCTTAATGCTTCCGGTTGCCAGTTGCCGCAACTTCACAAAGCTTGGTAAAGCGAAACATGTAGTTGCGGCAACCAGAAGCTATTAGAAGCTTTCGTGACATCTCCACTATCCAGCCCGGCTTCCTGTTTATCTCCTCGTCGTCACTTCCGGTGACGTCACCTATGCGCCATTTCCGGTCCTTACGGAGGACTCGGCTGCGGAGACCGCCTCGGCTCCGGTTCAGTGTAGCGGCCACACACAGGACCAAGTGAGCCTTCACCACCCTGGGGCTGAGACATATCATCTGGGAGTACCTTTTTCTCATCTTGGGTTACCCGATGTCATTGGATTCCCCTACTCACCACCAGGGATCCCTACAGCACCCCAAGGAGACTTGCAGGCTTCAGGGACTGGTTTGGAAGATTATTTATTTTAATTTAATTTGACTTATGTTTATTAAACCTTTATGGCTCATCTTGAGACTATTTTTGGTCCATTACTCATACAGTGATTAACTATATGTGCACACAAGAGCGCCATCCTTCTTTTTTGTCTCAACTCATTAAGAGAGCCTGACTATGCCCACCCTTACTGCCCAGCTCCGCCATTCATAGACAAACTGCACTGGGTTCAGTTCTAAACTTCAGAGAAGTGTGGATGCCTAACCTGAACCCCACCAAAATAAATTAGAGCTGACTTTATGGGCTAATAAGCAAGGGGGTGTCAAAAATGGTGTGCGGGGTTGGTGGATACTGCCCTGGGGAACATGTCCATTCCTAAAATCTTTATAAAATTGTATATGGCTAGCAGCAGCCATTTTTTTTAAAGGTTAGACATTTACAAAGCAAAAATATTGTAAGTTTTGGCAAATGACATCTTCTTCCTATAATAACTGATATTTTCTGCTGAAATGCTTTTTCTTTTAAAAAAAAACAGAAGACTAAGGCCCCTTTCACACGAGCGATCCGATCAGATCCACCTGTCAGTTTTTTAGACGGATCTGATCGGATCCCCCATGCATCCCTATGGGGCAGCGGATGTCAGCGGAGACATGTCCGCTGACACCTGCTGCCATCCACATCCGATCCTGTCCGTGAAATCCGGACGGATGGAAATCCTATTTTCCATCCGTCCAGTGGATCAGATCGGATGAGAGCAGACAGGCGGTCCGCTCTCATCCAATTCCCCTATAGAGATGCATGGCTCTGACATCTCCCTCTCCTCACAAAGAGTGGAGAGGGAGCTGTCACCTTCCTGCTAAGCGGGGATCTGTGTATCAATCCCCCGCTGAGCAGCATGGATCCGTGTGAAAGAGCCCTTAGTGGCTTGATCATCAGATAAAAAGAAAAGAAAAAAAGCCTAAAAAGAAAATGAATTAAGTTATCACATCTAAGAAATAATAATGTTTGCTTTTAGCATTAATACCACTTTAAAAAGCAACCACATCGACAATGCAACTAAAAATCACTAGATGCACTCCATCAAAATCAAATAAATTACATTATGTGTGGCAATTGCAAACAATAGAAGAGCTGAATTGTAATAGCAAAGGCATGACCTAGAGTGAATTGTGGCATAGATCATAAACAGGTAATATGCAAGCTTCAAGTGAAATTAAAAAAGAAAAACAAAACTATCAGTCTTCCAGGATTCAACCTAGAGAACATACCTATTATCTTTAAAGTAAAAGTTAAGAACAGATATTAGTTGTTAACCACTTCTGGACCGGAAGATTTTCTCCCTTAACCACTTTAAGACCGGACGGATTTGCCCCCTTAAAGACCAGGCCCTATTTTGCAATTCAGCACTGCGTTAATTTAACGGACAATTGCGCGGTCGTGCGACGTTGTACCCAAATAAAATCGATAATTTTTTTTTCCCCACGAATAGAGCTTTCTTTTGGTGGTATTTGATTACCTGTGTGATTTTTATTTTTTGCGCTTTAAACAAAAAAAGAGCAACAATTTTGAAAAAAAAAAAAAAAACAATATTTTTCACATTCTGCTATATGACATTCTCAAAAAAAAATTCAAAATTCAAATTCTTTTTACATTTTAGGCCAATTTGTTTTCTGCTACATATTTTTGGTAAAAAAAATCACAATAAGCGTATTTTGATTGGTTTGCGCAAAAGTTATCCAGTCTACTAACTACGGAAAAGATTTATGTCATTTTTATTGTTTTTTTTTTTTTTTACTAGTGTACCAGGTTTTCCAGGCATTGGGCCTGATGTGGGTCTGTCATGGTAACCGGTAACACTTTCAGCCCATTTAAGCTGAATACCCAAGTGTGAGATTTGAGTCAAAGACCAGTCCGGCATCTTTGGTTTGTTTTGTTTATTTTATATTGGGGATGGGAGAAGGGAATGAGTGGGATACTCCTCTGGCTCAACTAGGTACAAAATGGGACACTTGCAGAAAAATGCCTTTTAGCGCTGTCTTGACGCCGGCTGGGGGCTGACCAACGCTTGCTGGTGCTTCAAAAACACTGACTTGCTGCACTGTACTTGAAACTTGACCTCTGACACTCTGTTTAGCTCAAAAGTCCTGGACTGTACTGAGAACTGACTTCTGACACTCTGGGTAGCTCAAAAGTCCTGAATACTGCTCCATCCAGTCCTACCTGACTGAGGTAGCTTCTGTAAACTGCTTCTGCTGCTGCAACTCTCAACACTGTACACTGCACACTGTACACTTAACTCTTCAGGGCCCACACACTGGCGCCCCCTCTACACTTCAGGGTCCACACACTGGCGCCCTCTCTATACTTCAGGGCCCAACCACTGGCACCCCCTTTACTCTTCAGGGTCAACACTGGCACTCCCTTTACTCTTGCTCCTTCTTTGGCTTCTTTGGCTAGCTAGCTCTCGGGTTCCCTCTGACCTTTCCTCTCACTAGGCAGACCCCCAGGGGGCAGTTTGCAGTACTCACGAACTGGGAATGCTTTCCTGAAACTGGATCCCTCTCAGCTCCGCTGGTCCTCTGCATCGGATCCTTTCTGCAGCTCAACCCAGCCTTCTGTCCCCTCTCACTAGGCAAGCAGCCTGTAACACCTGATTCCTCTAACAGGAGGAGAGACATCCACACTCTCCCTCCTGGGACTCCCGCCAAAGACCTGCGTCATGTGCTCCCCTCAAACTTATACCCACTCCCAGAATGATGTGCGGCAGAATCTGCCTTGCTAGGGTAGATACAGGCCTGAGTGCACCATTGGCTGGGTTTCCTCCATTGCCCAATGAGAACCCTCTCATTAAGTACAGTGGGGAGACTCCCCAATCCCAACAGCCACACCTGGGAGATATGAAAGCCCAGTTGAAAATCATGGCCCTGCTGTTAAGCAGACAAGACCCACTATACTTTACCTAGCACCTACCTCGTAGGGTGCTACACTAGTAATGGCGACAATCTGCGATTTTTGCGGGACTGCGACATAACTGACATTTTTGACACTTTTGGGGGTACCAGTGACATTACTATTGTAATCAGTGCTAAAAATATGCACTGTTTCTGTAATAATGACACTGGCAGGGAAGGGGTTAACCCTGTGGGTGATCAAGGGGTAAATGTAAGCCTAGGGGAGTGATTCTAACTGTGGGGGGGCGTGGATTCTGAAATGACCATAGAGACATGTGATCCTATATAGAAGGGTCACATGGGTTCTATGGTCATTGCAGGGAGAAGAACGGTCGGTGCATGCTCGCCCCATAGCTTTTCACACGTGACCGACGTAAATCTACGTCGGTTTGCGCAGGAGAGCCACCCAGCCGCAGTAAATAGGGGGCGGGTGGTCGGAAGTGGTTAATGACCAGGCCATATTTTGAGATTCGGCACTGCGTTACTTTAACTGACAATTGCACGGTCGTACGATGCTGTACCTAAATAAAATTGATGTCCTTTTTTTCCCACAAATAGCCCTTACTTTTGGTGGTATTTGATCACCTGTTTCGATTTTTATTTTTTGCGCTATAAACAAGAAAAGAGCGACAATTCTGAAAAAAAAATTCTGATTGGTTTGTGCAAATTTTTTTGCGTCTACTAACTACGTTAGTACATTTACTAGTAATGGCAGCAATCTGCGATATTTTTGCAAGACTGCGACATTGCGGCGGACAGATCGGACCCCTGACTGACATTTTTGACACTTTTGGGGTGACCAGTGACAACATTACTACAGTAATCAGAGCTAAAAATATGTACTGTTACTGTAATAATGACACTGGCAGGGAAGGGGTTAACAGTAGAGTTGAGCGAACACCTGGATGTCTGGGTTCGGCGAGTTCGGCCGAACTTGAAAAAAAAGTCCGGTTTCGTGACCCGGACTTAACCCGAACTTTACCCTGATCCCGAACCCCATTGAAGTCAATGGAGACCTGAACTTTTGAGCACTAAAATGGCTCTAAAACAAACATTGAAAGGGCTAGAGGGCTGCAAATGGCAGCAAAATCATCTTAAGAGCATGGCAAGTGCTCTGCAAACAAATGTGGAGAGGGAAATAAATTTAAATAACATAAAAAACAGAAAAATAATCATCTTGAATGATGTAGGAGGAGGACGAGGCCCATATGGAGTAGGAGGTTGAGGTGGCGGAGGATATGGCGGTGTAGGTGGAAGCTGCGGCGGTGGTGGAGGAGGAAAACGAGGCCCATATGGAATAGGAGGTTGAGGTGGCGGTGGATGTGGCGGTGGAGGTGGAAGCGGCGGTGGAGGAGGACAAGGTAGTCAACACTGGTTTTTGTTTTTAATTTTATTTCTTTTTAAATTGGGGTACACCCCAAAAGAGTGAGAAAGATCAAAAATACAACAATGACTGGGTAAGGCCAGTATACATGTCTGTTCTGCACAAGGTACGGACAAGTCCTGTGGGATCCATGCCTGGTTCATTTTAATGAATGTGAGCTTGTTCATATTGGCTCTGGACAGGCGGCTGCGCTTGTCTGTGATAACGCCCCCAGCCGTGCTAAATACACGTTCAGGTAATACACTGGCTACAGGGCAGGCCAGCACCTCCAAGGCATAAAGGGCAAGCTCAGGCCATGTGCCCAATTTGGAGACCCAGAAGTTGAAGGGGGCTAACCCTGCCTTATGAGGTGCTGGCGGTGCCCTGGCTGCATTGGCGACCTCCTCCTCTGCCTTCGCCTTGTGCTTCCACTGTGCCCCCACTGTCAGATGGGAATGCCACCAGCATTGCTTCTCGACCTTTTGGCTAAGATCAAGTGTAGTATCTGTTGTTATCAGTTATCTGGGTGCCACCCTGCTGTGAACATGGTTCCTCCTACATCTCCTCCTCCTCCTCCTCCTCATCCTCCACCTAATCATTCTCCATAACTGTGCCCTTGCTGGACAATTTTGTACCTGGCGTTTGTGGATGCAGGAACCCAACCTCGGAGACACTTGTGAATGACTGCCCTGAAAGCCTTGGAAATTATCACTGCTCCGGATACAGAGGCGGTAGAGGATGAGGATGAGGATGAGGACGCGGAATAGAAGTTAGCAAAACAGGAGGCAAACTGAAGCGCCCTGCAATCCTCGGTGGTGGAAGGAGATGCGCCAAACAAATTTAAAGGGTGTATCTCACAGTAATATAATCAGCAAACGCTGAAAAATAATAAATTTTCCCCCAAATGGGTGTTTCTTGAATAGCAGAATAGAACAACAGTATCCAAAGGGTGTATCTCACACATACAGATACAGACTAAGCCGCAATTTAATTTCTTTCTGTCCCCTAAATGGGTGTTTACTGAATAGCAGAATAGAACAACAGTATCCAAAGGGTGTATCTCACACATACAGATACAGACTAAGCCGCAATTTAATATCTTTCTGTCCCCTAAATGGGTGTTTATTGAATAGCAGAATAGAACAACAGTATCCAAAGGGTGTATCTCACAGTAACATATGCAGACTAGGCCGGAATTTAATATTTTTTCCCTATATGGGTGTTTATTGAATAGCGGAATAGAACAACAGTATACAACGGGTGTATCTCACATGTACAGATACAGACTAGGCCGCAATTTAATATTTTTTCCCTACATGGGTGTTTATTGAATAGCGGAATAGAACAACAGTATACAACGGGGTGTATCTCACGCGTACAGATACAGACTAGGCCGCAATTTAATATTTTTTACCTACATGGGTGTTTATTGAATAGCGGAATAGAACAACAGTATCCAAAGGGTGTATCTCACACGTACAGATACAGACTAAGCCGCAATTTAATTTCTTTCTGTCCCCTAAATGGGTGTTTATTGAATAGCAGAATAGAACAACAGTATCCAAAGGCTGTATCTCACACGTACAGATACAGACTAAGCCGCAATTTAATTTCTTTCTGTCCCCTAAATGGGTGTTTATTGAATAGCAGAATAGAACAACAGTATCCAAAGGGTGTATCTCACACCTACAGACACAGACTAAGCCGCAATTTAATTTCTTTCTGTCCCCTAAATGGGTGTTTATTGAATAGCAGAATAGAACAACAGTATCCAAAGGGTGTATCTCACACGTACAGATACAGACTAAGCCGCAATTTAATATCTTTCTGTCCCCTAAATGGGTGTTTATTGAATAGCAGCATAGAACAACAGTATCCAAAGGGTGTATCTCACAGTAACATATGCAGACTAGGCCGCAATTTAATATTTTTTCTCTATATGGGTGTTTATTGAATAGCGGGATAGAACAACAGTATACAACGGGTGTATCTCACATGTACAGATACAGACTAGGCCGCAATTTAATATTTTTTTCCTTAATGGGTGTTTATTGAATAGCGGAATAGAACAACAGTATACAACGGGTGTATCTCACACGTACAGATACAGACTAGGCCACAATTTAATATTTTTTCCCTAAATGGGTGTTTATTGCATAGCAGAATAGAACAACAGTAAACAACATGTGTATCTCACACGTACAGATACAGACTAAGCCGCAATTTAATATCTTTCTGTCCCCTAAATGGGTGTTTATTGAATAGCAGAATAGAAAAACAGTATCCAAAGGGTGTATCTCACATGTACAGATACAGACTAAGCCGCAATTTAATATCTTTCTGTCCCCTAAATGGGTGTTTATTGAATAGCAGAATAGAACAACAGTATCCAAAGGGTGTATCTCACAGTAACATATGCAGACTAGGCCGCAATTTAATATTTTTTCTCTATATGGGTGTTTATTGAATAGAGGAATAGAACAACAGTATACAACGGGTGTATCTCACATGTACAGATACAGACTAGGCCGCAATTTAATATTTTTTCCCTTAATGGGGGTTTATTGAATAGCGGAATAGAACAACAGTATACAACGGGTGTATCTCACACGTACAGATACAGACTAGGCCAAAATGTAATATTTTTTCCCTAAATGGGTGTTTATTGAATAGTGGAATAGAACAACAGTATACAACGGGTGTATCTCACACGTACAGATACAGACTAGGCCGCAAATTAATATTTTTTCCCTAAATGGGTGTTTATTAAATAGCGGAATAGAACAACAGTATACAACGGGGGTATCTCACACGTACAGATACAGGCTAGGCCGCAATTCAATATTTTTTCCCTAAATGGGTGTTTATTGAATAGCAGAGTAGAACAACAGTATCCAACGGGTGCATCTCACAGTAACATATGCAGACTAGGCCGAAATTAACTTTTTATCCCCTAAATGGGTTTTTATTGCAAAGCGGAATACAACAGTATGCAATGGGTGTATCTCACTGTACCATATGCAGACTAGGCCGCAATTAACTTTTTTGTCCCCTAAATGGGTTTTTATTGCAAAGCGGAATACAACAGTATGCAATGGGTGTATCTCACTGTACCATATGCAGACTAGGCTGCAATTTATTTATTTTCCCCTAAATGGGTTTTTATTGGAAAGCTGAATACAACAACAGTATGCAATGGGTGTATCGCACTGTAACGTATGAATGAAAATCTGAAATATAATTGTCCCCTTAATTGGTGCTTGTTGAATAGCAGATTTGAAATGCAGTGTCTAAACGCTGCAAGTCACAGTAAAATATGAAGGAAAATGTTTTTTTTTCTTTTTTAAATGCAGATTAGGCAGACACATATGCACTGAGCTTGCATGAAATGGCCGCTACACACCGCACGCCTAACAGGTTGGATACTGTTGTTGTTCTAATCCGCTATTGAATAAAAAAAAACATTTGAATGAAAAACTGAAAAATATTTTTTTTCCTTAAATACTGAAAAATAATTATTTTCCCCTTACATTGGTGCTTCTGGAAGAGCAGGTTAGAAAAGCAGTGTCTGTCTAAACAATGTACGTCAGAGTAAAATATAAAGGAAAAAAGTTTTTTCTTTTTTAAATGCAGATTAAGCAGACACATATGCACTCAGCTTGCATGAAATGGCCGCTACACACCGCACGACTAACAGGTTGGATACTGTTGTTGTTCTAGTCCGCTATTAAATAGAAAAAAACCCCATTTGAATGAAAAACTGAAAAATATTTTTTTTTTCCCTAAATACTAAAAAATTATTATTTTCCCCTTGCATTGGTGCTTTTTGAAGAGCAGGTTAGAAAAGCAGTGTCTGTCTAAACACTGTATGTCAAAGTAAAATATGAAGGAAAAAAGTTTTTTTCTTTTTTAAATGCATATTAAGCTGACTCATATACAGTGAGCTTGCATTAAATGTGCAGCACCGCACGCCGCCCACCTAACAGACTGATACAAATTTGTTTTCTCCTTTCTCTTCCTCACTGGGCTCAGGTCAGGGCATAAAGATTGTGCACTGCACCCCCACACAATACAATCAATGTAGATCTCTGTCTGAATAAAGAAGTTTCTTCCTATTCTTTCCCTCAAAGCAATCTCCAGCCTGCGCCTACAATAATCTCCTATCTCTCCCTCCGGGCAAAAAGATTGTGCACTGCACCCCCACACAATCAAATCAATGTAGATCGCTGTCTGATTAAAGAAGATTCTTCCTATGCTTTCCCTCAAAGCAATCTCCAGCCTGACCCTGAAATAATCTCCCTATCTCTTCCTTTAGCAGCATCAGGAACCTCTCCCTAGGATAGTTTGAGCAGAGTGACGCGCGTTGCTATGTGACTCCAGCTTATATAGACTCTGGGTCACATGCTGCACTGGCCAATCACAGCCATGCCATTAGTAGGCATGGCTGTGATGGCTTCTAAGGACACACTAGTTAAATGCTTGCTGATTGGCTGCCTTTCACCTGTTGAAACCACGCCATTAAAACCGTGCCAAAACATCAAATAACGTTACTGAACAACGGTCAGTACCCGAACACACAGTGAAATGTTCGGGTCCATGTCCGGGTACCGAATACCCAAAAGTCCGGTAGGATCCTGTGCAATACAGTCCGGGTTCGCTCAACCCTAGTTAACAGTATAGGTGATCAAGGGGTTAAATGTGTACCTAGGGGCATGTTTCTAACTGTGGGGGGGGGCATGGCTTGTGGAATGACCATAGAGACCTGTGATCCTATACAGAAGGATCACAGGGGCTCTATGATCATTCCAGGGAGAAGAACGGTCAGCTGTGTTTACAACAGCTGACCATTTTTCTCTCTCAGCGGGGAATGGTCTCAGATGTCAGGCGGCAATCGGAGCCGCCTGCCCATTGTATCGGCTTCCCGCTGATGAGCGGGGGCAGGAGCGCAGCCCCCTAGTTGCCGCCAAGCAACCGACATAGCCCTACGTCAGTTTGCCTGGGAGAGCCACACTGCCGCAGTAAATATGCAGTAAGCGGTCGGCAACCGGTTAAACATAGTTGATAAACAATCAGATACATTTCGGTTGGAAATCCACAAAATCATCAAGAACGAAAACCGGAAAAAAAAAAGATCAATAAATCACAGTTGGTGATAGAAGACATAATGAAAATTGCACAAAAGAGACGACGTCAGCTTATGACGAAACACGTCAGGTGGAGCTTACGGCGACACACGCTGCCATGAGGAGAAGACGCGGCGGTCATCTTTCTGGTGGGGAAACGATTGATGCGGACTACAGGCGGAGGAACCACTGTAATGCTGTCCTGACTTCATGACCATGTAAGCCTTATGATTTTATATGTGCAATAAACCGCTTAAAACGTAATACACTATGAGGAGTGCCTTTCTTATCTTTATTTGAGCCATCTACTTCTGGAGAGGGAATTATCTGCCACCCTTTAGGATTGAAGGAGTATATCATCATCGGTCTGATTGCTGTTTATGACCTTTGTTATGAAGGTCCTGACCGTCTGGTAAGAGGCAGTGTGACTTCTGGGTTTGGTGGTGGTTCTCCTGGCTTGCGTTTCTTTACACCTTGTTTGGAGTGGAGACCTATGTATTGTGGAATTCTCCCCTATTACATGGACCTGTACACCTGTCATCCATGTGTTAGATTAGCGCTACAGCTATAATAATTGTCTACTGTTGATCTGCTTTTTAATTCAAGATCTGTGTCAGCTGCTTTTCGCTTTTTATTTATTATTACTTTTACACATTTTTTAGCGCAGCAATATTTTTGTATATTGTAAAAAGCGAAGAAAACCTAAAATTGTAAAAGATGGAAAGAAGATAAAGTAAACATTTCACAAAAGGGAGGAGAAGCTAAAATTGAAAAAAAATAAAGGTCTTGTAAAAGAAATGAATAGTAATTTCCAAAGAGCTGCCAGGATGGTAAGGATCAACATTACAACATTTAAGAGACTGAAGATGGAAACAAATATAGAAAAACAAGGATAGATTTCTAGAAGATTAAATCAAATAGAAATTGTATCCTCGAGTATGGATGCTCGTAGAAGTCCATGGAGAAATTATCACTGATGGAACTGAGATCAAGCATTGATGAAAAAAATATACGGGTGACATTCCTAGCAAAGGCATCAATACCCAAGTCACTTTTTCTGAGGCCAGCTACACAGAAAAGCCTTCAGTGATGGAAGATGGAGTCATACTGGCACTGAGATCACTGTCAAAAAGGAAGACCACAAGAACTGATACCATTGCATCAGAATTACTGAAAGCAACTGAGTGAGAATCAGTCAAAGTGTTAATGAACCTATGGCAACATGTCTGCAAAAACACTCAATGGCTAACAAAGTGGAAGAGATTGGTTAAATTCCAATACCAAAGAAGAGACCTGAAAGACTGCACAAATTATCAAATAATTTCTCAGATATCACACACTATTAAGATTATGCTAAAGATAATATAGTAAATTTAGATAATATTAATATTTATAAAGGTAAAGGTAAAGGAACTAGAGACATTATTGCAGATGCATGCTGGATAAAGTCTTATAAATCAACATGTGCTTCATTCATTACAACAAAGCTTTCAACTACGCTGACCATGTGACATTACAATGGAATTATGGGCTAAATAAAAATTACATAAATGTTGCAGTCTCTCAACAGCTTTAACAAAGCAGTCTGTATTTTTGAGCTCCCCCTCACCCCATCACATAGATTTATTGTAATGCTGATGTGGCGCTAATCATAAAAATAAAAAAAGTCCCAAAAGTTCAGCTGAATATGACAGTCCTTGAGTGTCCACTTCAAAGCAAAAGGTGTAAAAAGCCGCTGGCCTGGAGAACCACCACCAGACACACTGCCTGTTACCAGAGATGGATGACCCTCATTACAAAGGTCTAGGCCTAGACGACGTCAGCTGATGACGAAACACATCGGGCGGTGCTCACGGTGACGCACGTCGACACGTGGAGGAGACGCGGCGGCCATTTTGTTGGTGGGTTTGGGCAGTAAACAACTGCATGGAGAGGAACATACATGGCCAGCTTTGATTTATACTGATGTAAGTTTTTATGACCGTGCGTGGAAAATAAACACCTTTTATGCAGTTTGCACTATGAGAAGTGTCTCACTTTGTGTTTCATGGAGGTTGAATTGCGAACTCTGTGCCATCTATGAGGAGGATCGTTCCTGCACTACAATGATTTGGCTCATTAGACCTTTGTAATGAGGGTCATCCATCTCTGGTAAGAGGCGGTGTGATTAGTGTGTCTGGTGGTGGTTCTCCAGGCCAGCGGCTTTTTACACATTTTGCTTTGAAGTGGACAATCAAGGACTGTCATATTCAGCTGAGCTTTTGGGACTTTAATTATTTATCTATAGAAATGTATGTGTTTTAGCGCAGCAATGAACCTCTAGTCAGAGGTATCTCAAAGTTGGAGATGACCTGGATACATCGAGTCAAAACATATGTACCGTTTGGACTCAATGTAGACATCGAATTAAATGCGTTTATAGATAATGCTTGACTATATTTAGTTTGTTTTGGGTTCCCAGTTTTAATTTATTATATTTTTTATTTATTTTAATGTTTACTGTTTACAATATACTTATATCACTACAGAACAACCACAATCGCATTTAGTCGATCTATATGCGCCTTTACTCTATAGGACCCTAATGATATCATATGGGTTTAGATTCACTTCACTGGATACTTATGTGTTCATTAATTACTGAAGTATGTTTAACTGGTTCAATACAAAATTAGCTACATATGTAATTCATACTTATTTGAATATGGTTTTCTACTAATTTGGCATGTCAAATAAGTTGTTGTTCTGTTGTGATTTTCAAAGTTTATATCACTGCCATATTGTTTTCTGGCCACTAGATGGTGATCTATCGAATGCCCCAATAGTGGTCATGTTTATTGTTATTTTGTTGTTTTTTTACTATTATATATGTTTAGCCACCTGTGGGGTATCATAACTCCCAGATTGGTTTATAATAAGTTTTTGGGTGTCAATCTCCGGTTGCACGCTTGTTACCGCTCGGATCTGGATTCCCCCACTTAAAATGGCGGAGCGGTGCTCGCTTGCTTCCGGTTTTTGGATCCATCGTTCTGCATAAATAGATGGCGTCAGTACGCCGTCCGCACCTTTGAAAACGTCATCTGTGACGAAACGTCGTCAGGGCACGGCGTACTGACGTCATCCAACAGCGATCTAGAGAGTGCGGGCGAGCGAAGCCGTCCGGCCGGCGGCTGCACATTTCCTGCCTGATTTTTCGTTTGCACTGTAAGTGTTATTCTTTTGTCTTTTAATAAATTGTATGGTTTTACGCTATGGGAGCCTCTTTTCTTCCTTTTTGATTGGCCTTTCGCATGGTTGAAAGCGAGGATTTGTCCCAGAATTCTTGGTTGGACCTTGACTAGTGATTTCCATACACACTTGATTGAATTAAAGTCTGGTAAGAGGCGACCCCTACTGGTGTTTTTCTGACATTGCATCCTGTGTCACTTGGAGATACTTATACACACTTGCTTTTACTTGATTTTGGTAAGAGGCTTGTCTAGCTGGTAATGGTCCAGGCACTTATCTTCACTATTGTTATCATTCACTTGGGTTTATTAGATAATTTGGTCTGGTAAGAGGCAACTCCAACTGGATATTTTTTGCACTTTATCTCACATTTGTTTTGGTACGGTTTCACACTCCAAAAAAATTTTTTTTCTAGCTATCTTGGTGGTAGCTTTTTACACTTTTCCCAATTTCTATTTAAGTCACACTCAGGGTGATACTATTTAGTCGTTGGGTTTTACGCTATAGCGTTTATTTGTATTTTTACATGATCCAATGACCTCCGAGTTCACTGCTTACACGGGCCTGGATCTTCTATCAAATTGACAAGATTAAGCATATCCGCTTCAATTTTACCTTAATCTGGTAAGCATACACTCTTAAGGGAGTCGGGCTCAGGACCCTACCAAGGATACTTTCCATTTGTTATCAACATTGGGACTTTGTGGACTTTATACCTCCATAGATCATATTAGCGCAACTTAATTTACATATTTCTATAGGGTGTGGTCACACTTGAAGTTGCTGCTTGTTTGTTTTATTCCTTCAGCGCTGTTAATTTCCCTATTTTTCCACATTGTTTTTTTGACCTTTTAACTGCTGCTTTAGGTATATTCATATAATAATGGATATTTTCGAATACCGAGCCTCCAGGTTACTCAATACAGATGGAGTCTTTGAGGTCCTTTCCACTGAGGAAACTGATGTAAGTGGGCTTTTTATGAGACTCAAGAACCTACTTGTATCGGAAATCCACACTCAATGGGACATAGCCTTCTTAGATACATATATCAAGAAGACTATGGTCCCCAGGAGCCTCAGATGGGAGGTAGGTTCCCAACAGGGAGAGGTTGAGTTGGAGGACTGGTACAAATATTTTAATGAAGCAGGGGTGAACTTCTTGCGCTTCTTATCAGGTAGAAAAAGTGCCAAACTTTCCAGACTGGATGACGAGATAAAACTTGTCAAAGAGAAATTAGCACCCTATAAGGAAAGCAAAGAGTACAAATCTTCCTCAGCTGATCTCTTAAAAAATCTTGAAAAGGAAGAGAGAGATCAAAAAATTAAGAAACGCAAGAAGTTCAATAGAGACCTCCAGGATTATCACTCTGGTGGCGTTTTTGAGTGGCAAAAACGCTTGATGGCGGAGTTGAGTTCTGAGGAAGAATGTATGGAGGTTTCTTCAGCTCAAATGGACAGACCAGTATCTGTCCCTTCACAAACAGCAAACAATACCAAGAAACCACAAAAGAAGGGTCCTAATCAGAATAGTAGACGCTTATCATACAAATCACCCCATAGGGGACCGAACCCTAAAAAGGGTAAACAACCCCATAACCAATCTAAACCTGCCAACATGTATAATAATCAGGGTTATAACATGAACTGGCAACAGGGTGGGCGTAGTCAATCTAACGCTCCAAATCACCATCAAGGAGATTATATCCACCCAACTGGTTACCCTAATACTCCACAGTGGAGGAGGGGACCTTATAATTATTCAGAACCTCCCCATCACTTTAGGGAACATAATTCTGAGTATGGCTATCAACGTCCTCCTTATGGTGGTTATGACCATAGTCCCTCCAGATCTGATGTCCACTGGTATGATCCACCTGGAGGTCGCGGGAGGGGTCCAATTAGAGAATCTAACTGGCATAATAGATCTGACACTAGACAGGACCATTATCAATATAATGTTCCATTGCAAAATAGATTTTACCCTTTGAAAGATAATGAGGGTCCCAATGACAATCAACCTCCTCCAAACCAGGGCGTCTCACAGCCCCCTAGGGAGATAATATCAGACAACCCAACCCCCCAATGTTCCACTGGCCAAAGTTATCCTGGTTGGGTTTTTCACAAGGCCACTCAAGGAACCAAGCGCCCCGCAGAACCTCAAGAGGAAGCAGAGGAGGCAGGCGCATCCAACTTAAAAAAAGTAAAAACATAGCTGGGGCGGGGGTTTTCAATCTTAGCAAAGCAGTTTTAACTGAACCTGAAAAACTTTTATTAGATAAGGGTTTGAAATATGCTCCCCCAAAACGCTTGGACAAGTTCCATACTTACATGGATGTCCATAAATTAGTGCGGAAGCTTAATATCAAACGCTATATATTAAGCAATCCAGTTAAAGAGAACCGTTTGATCAGCTCTGAAATTCAACACTCCGGGCTCTCAAATGCTTCACTTTTTAATCCTCCTGGATCCCTAGCTCCATCATTGAAAGTCTTTAGGGACGTGGTACTGAGAGATCTTGATAAGATCAAACCGCATAGTACCTCCTTGTCTACTGGCCTACAAAAAGGACTAGATTCCTTGTGTGATAATAAGGATTTGGTCATTAGACCGGCAGACAAGGGGGGAGGGATAGTTGTGCTTGACCGCAGTGATTACCATCAAGAAATGCAACGTATCCTGGGTGACAATCAAACATATGTTCCCATATCCAGAGACCCCAAGGTTTCTTACAAAAAAACTTTGGAGGTTATTGTAGAGAGAGGATACAATCAAAATATATTAAATAAAAAAGAGAAATCATTCTTGATCCCTAAGTGCCCCCACACTCCCGTCATTTACTATCTACCAAAATTGCACAAGAGTCTGACTTCCCCCCCGGGTCGTCCCATTGTCAGTGGTATCGACTCTGTGACGTCCCGGGTGGGGAAGTACATAGACTCTTATTTACAGCCATTGGTGCAAACCACACCTTCCTATATTAAGGACACGAGACAGGTTATCAACCTCCTAACAGGTTTAACTCCCACTGATCAACTATGGATGGTTACAGCCGATGTCTCCTCCCTTTACACAATTATTCCACATAATGTGGGGCTACAGGCGGTCAACATGTATCTTAATAGGGATTCCGACTTACCAACTATTCAGATATCCTTTATCATGGAGCTACTGGAGTTTGCAACTCACCATAATTATTTTTGGTACAATGGACAATTTTATCGACAGATCACTGGGGTGGCCATGGGCGCTAAATATGCCCCGTCACTGGCCAACTTGTTCATGGCCCAGTGGGAGGAGGACGTCATCTATTCCCACCGCAGGCCGCAGATACTGCTCTGGGCTAGATATATAGATGACGTGCTCCTCCTCTGGGATGGCCACCACAGTGACCTTATATCCTTTTTAGATTTTGTGTAGATGATCGGGGTATCCAGCTAAATTATGAGTGCAGCCAGTCATCTATTAACTTTCTTGACCTCACCATCAGCATTAAGGATGGCCACTTCTCCACTTGTACATACTTTAAGACAACCGACAGGAATTCATATATTCCTGTCGATAGTTGTCATTACGCACCATGGCTTAGGGCTATACCCAAAGGCCAATACCTTCGTATTAGGCGTAATTGTAATAACTTCCAGGAGTTTCAATCTCAGGCCTGTATCCTTACCGAGAGATTTCTCGACAAGGGATACAATAAGCAATTTCTTGAGGAAACACTTATGGAAGTTAGTAGATTGGATAGAACTCATTTACTATCTAATAGGCCAAAAGTTGCTAATCAAGACTCCTCATATAATTTACCTTTTGTTACCCCTTTCTCAACCCAACACATGAGTGTAAAAAATATTGTAAGTCGTCATTGGCACATTCTGGGTAATGACCCAGTTTTGGGTAGTTCCCTGCCTGTTAAACCACGTGTGGTATTCAAAGGGGCTCCCACTTTGAGAGATAAAGTGGCACCCAATGTTTTAGAACCCCCTGGCCCGAAACCCACTTTTTTGAGCCAGTTAACAGGATTCTATAAATGCAAGAGATGCCGGGTCTGTTCTTTTAGTTCTAATAAATGTAGGACAGTAAAAGAATTTACATCTACAAGTACAGGTAGAGCACATGCTATCAAGCCATTCATATCCTGCATGAGCACTGGTATTGTTTATTTGCTCCAGTGCCCATGCGGGCTTCAATATATTGGACGAACCAAAAGACCATTACAGGTGAGACTCAATGAACATATATCCAATATACTTAAAGGTTTCCCTAAGCACTCAGTGTCTAGACATTATGCCCTTGTCCATGACAAAAATCCCAGGAATACTTTATTCCTAGGGATAGACAAATTTGTACCCCACTGGAGAGGTGAACCTCTAGTCAGAGGTATCTCAAAGCTGGAGATGACCTGGATACATCGAGTCAAAACATATGTACCGTTTGGACTCAATGTAGACATCAAATTAAATGCGTTTATAGATAATGCTTGACTATATTTAGTTTGTTTTGGGTTCCCAGTTTTAATTTATTATATTTTTTATTTATTTTAATGTTTACTGTTTACAATATACTTATATCACTACAGAACAACCACAATCGCATTTAGTCGATCTATATGCGCCTTTACTCTATAGGACCCTAATGATATCATATGGGTTTAGATTCACTTCACTGGATACTTATGTGTTCATTAATTACTGAAGTATGTTTAACTGGTTCAATACAAAATTAGCTACATATGTAATTCATACTGTGACAGGAAGTCAGGTAAATCTGGGAATGTAGTCACTGAGAGGAGACCCATTCCCACCTGCTTTGAAAAGTTCACTGATACTATAGGGTGTTGGCTGCAAAAAGAGCCAGCAGGAAGTTGAAAACCATTCAGCTGTTCAGAATGAGGAGATCAAGGCCTCTATAATTTGTCCAGAGAAAATCTATTGACTGCTGCCTCCTGTCGCCGTGTGGGCTGGGAGAGGAAGGCAGACATACGTGTACCTCCCGACGCCGTGTGGGCATGGGAGAAGGACTGCTGCCTCCTGTCGCCGTGTGGGCTGGGAGAGGGGGACAGTCGGATGTGTGCCTCCCGACAAGCTGGTGAGCATGGGAGAAGACCCCCTACAGCGATGTGAAGCTAAGGAGGGTAACCACGAGTGAAGACGTCTCAAAGGTGAGAAGACAAAGTGTTCCATGTGAAGAGTGTGAAGAGTAAAGGGACCTGTTAAATGAACTGTGTTCAATGTGAAGAATCTGAAGAGTAAAGGATCCTGTTATAAATGAACATGTGCTGTGTGAAAGAAAACAAAGGGACATGTTCAATGGACAATGTTTGTGCTGTGTGAAAAGCAAACAAATGGACATTTGAGTGTCTGCTGTAGGATCAGCAGTGTCGGCCCAACAGTAGGTTGGGAAGACTTCTTAGGTAGGTTCCCGCGTGAGAAGGTAGCCGCCCACAGAGGCAAGGATTTATTTTGTCTTTTATTTTATTTTGGCTGTTTTGACGCTTGCAATTATGTGAAGTAAATTGCATGAATAAATCAGTCTTGTTTTCAACCTCTGCTCGGCTATCTCTCTGCAAAAACGCACCCCCAAAGGGGTCACCCATACGCCTACCACCGAGCTAATCCTTCACATATGGTGGAGGTATGCAGTGGGCATAAGCAGAGATCCCTGCAAGGAAGTGCAAATGTTTGATGAACTTTATCTGGTGCATGAGATTGCACAATCTATGTGTGCAGGAGAGAAGATCCTGACAGAAAAAAAAAAGTGTTTTAAAGAGACAGCGGTCTCAAAATTATTTGATGAACTTTGTTGTGTCTGGTGCAAGTGACTGCACAAACTGTGTGTGCAGGAAAAGAGATCTTGCAAGAGAGAGAAAAACTACATGTGTTAAAGAGACAGTGGTCTGAAAATTTTTTGCTGGACTGTGAAAAAATTTGTGGAGTTATTGAAGATGGGGCGTTCAAAACGCCTGAAAAATGCAAAGATAGATGAAATGAGAGACCGGATTCTATGGATGGAGGGGATGTTACCGTCTGAACCAGCCCCATCCATGCCTAAAGAGAGTCTACTAAAGAGGAAGGTTGTTGTCCCTAGCAACACTGATGAAACTGCTATGGAGACGCAGTGTGCTCAGATGAAAAGTAAGCTCAAAATGGAGGCCATCGGTTTGGAGGAAACCGAGTATGTGTGCAGGGCTGAGTTGGATGCCTTGCAACGGAAAATGGAAGAAAAGGAACAAGCCTTGGAATTGCTTAAAATGGAGCATAGAAACTTGCAGGAAATGAATGAACTACTCAAGTCTCATGTGTTACAGTGGGAAGAATCCACTGCTCTTCTTTTGGTCGAGTTGCAAAAATGTCAAGACACTATAAAGGAGAAAGATACCATCCTCATGGAAAAGGAAATTGAAATTCAGACTTTGCAGAAGCAAAGTATGTGTGAAATGTTGGAGTTGCGTAATCAGCTGGAAAAAAGTCTTCAGTGTTTGGAAGTTACAAAAATAGACCTGCAGGAGTCGCAGGAACAGAATGTCGCTCTGAAAACGACATTGTCTCTCAGCGACAACGAGAAAAGTGAAAGAGAGGCTAAATTACTGAGTACTGTGTATGAGCTCACCACTTTGAGCAATGTGGTAGACGAATTACGTGCAGACTGTGAAAGTTGGAAAGCTGAAGCCCAACGTTTCCAGCAGCAGTTAAAGGAGAAAGAAGCCTGTGTGGCAGAATTACAGTCTCATTCCCAGAAACTAGCCAATGAGGTGAAGGCTCTTATGCAGGGAAAAGAAGATTGTGAACATAAGAGGGAAAAAGTAGAGGCACAGCTTCTGGAATCGCAAGTCAAGGTGTCAGAAGGTGACCGATTGTGTGCTAAGCTGTCAGAGAAGGCAAACCGACTGCAGGTTGAGTTGGACAATGTTACAAATCAGCTTTCTCAAGCAGACAGCAAATCTAGAGAAATTGCGGAAGATTTTTCTATCTTGGAATCGCAGCTGCAAGACACGCAGGAACTCTTACAGGAAGAGAGGTGTCAAAGGCTGAGTTTTAGCACAAAGCTCAAACAAATGGAAGATGAGAAAAATGGCTTCCTGGAACAATTAAAAGAGGAGGCGGAAGCAAAGAAAAACCTATCAGAGCAAGTCGCAACATTGCAAGCTCAGATAGCGGTTATGAAAAAACGCATGGAAGAAAGCGTTGGTTCATTACAGTGTGTTGAAGATGTGAAAAAGAAGTTTGATCAGATGCTTGGTGAAGAGAAGAATGTGTCTGCAAAATATGCAGAAGAACGCGCACGTGCAGAAGCGGAGGCGCGTGATAACGAGAGCAAAGCCCTGTTCTTGGCTCGCTCTTTGGAGGAAGCTCTAGAGTGTAAGGCTGAACTAGAAAGTGTTAACAAACAGCTGCGTACAGAAATGGAAGAATTGGTCAGCTCCAAGGATGATGTTGTGAAAAGAGTTCAGGAGCTAGAAAAGTCTAAGCGAGCCTTAGAACAGCAAGTAGAAGAGATGAAGATTCCGTTGCAGGAACTGGAAGAGGAATTCCAGGCAACAGAGGATCTGTCCCAAAGAGGGGATAGTGTGCCTGATGCAGTTTTTAAAAGGATCAGAGTTTTGGGGTCTGTCCTGAGTGAGCCTCAGAAATGTGGTGACATGTGGCTTGAATCACCCCTGTGGAATAAACCGTTCCTTCAAAAACTTCAGCAAACAAAGGAGCTGTGTAAGAAATGTGATGTTTTCTCAGTTCAGGCTGAAAACCTAGTGGAGAAAACTAAAGCGGAGAAAACTAAAGCAAGTGATATAAATCTGGGAGAAAAAAGCAAACGCCACCTAGTGGAGAAAACTAAGGCTGTTGATGAAAACGTGAAGCAAATTAAGTTCAAGTGCCTTTCAGGGAATATTTCCAAAATGGAACTGGTGAAAGACAGGTGGCAGAAATTTGATCGTGATCTTGAGATACATTCCATGTGGAATTCAGATAGAGAAAAGGAACTAGGTGACCTTGAGCGGTCAAATAGTTCAGCAGAAAGTGCATTGAAGAAACCTGTAAAAGAATGTGTTGCAGTTCCATGCTTCTTCACTGATGCAGAGAGGAGGTCTATAATGGATACCACCCAGATCGCTGGGTTCAACTGTGTTGTTGCCTTTAACCCCTATGTTGGTGGAAGGAAAGTTGATGATGTTCTGGTTGGCTACTTCTGTGAAGAGTTTGGCAAGAAATATAAACTGAATATCAAATCAAATAGTAGGCCTTTACTGCGACTCGCTCAGGAGGGCGAAAAGTTTAAGAAGTTGATGAGTGCAAATGCTTCAGATCTGCCTATGAATATGAAATGTTTGAATGATATTGATATCTCTGGGAAAAGGAACAGGGGTCACTTTGAAGAAATGTGTGACAGCCTGTTGTCTCAATTGGAAAATCCTCTGCACAGCATCTTAGAGCAAGCAAAGCTCAAGAAGGAAGATCATTCCCTTTTACAACAAAAAGTCAATGATTGTGTACAGCTGTATGGAGAGGCAACTCAAGTCACAGAGGGATGTCAAGAGTCCCTACTTGGAACAAAGCTTAGTGAAGCAAAGGTTCTCAAAGTTTTGTGGAAAACATTTATGGATTGCAGAGAGAGGCGTCTTAAGAATGTTGAAGACATTAAGACTAGCCCAATTGAGTTGCCTATGGATCACGGTCCTCCATGGTGGATTGGACAGACGGTTATGAGGGACAAGCTGTCTGACATTTATGAGAAAGCTGTCAATGAAGATGACAGAAACGAGAAGGAGCAAAATTATGCCAAAAATGCAGTTGAAGAATGTGTATATGAGATGAGAGACAAACTGTGTGGCATTTATGAGAAATCTGTCAGTGAAGATGACAGAAACAGTTTCATCCGGAAGCTTGAGGATAATAGGAGGCTTATCAGTGAGTCAGCAGTGCCTGACACATGCGTGCCTGGAAATATGTGTCCCAACCCTAGGGTTGAAACAAGAGGGGGGGTATGTGACAGGAAGTCAGGTAAATCTGGGAATGTAGTCACTGAGAGGAGACCCATTCCCACCTGCTTTGAAAAGTTCACTGATACTATAGGGTGTTGGCTGCAAAAAGAGCCAGCAGGAAGTTGAAAACCATTCAGCTGTTCAGAATGAGGAGATCAAGGCCTCTATAATTTGTCCAGAGAAAATCTATTGACTGCTGCCTCCTGTCGCCGTGTGGGCTGGGAGAGGAAGGCAGACATACGTGTACCTCCCGACGCCGTGTGGGCATGGGAGAAGGACTGCTGCCTCCTGTCGCCGTGTGGGCTGGGAGAGGGGGACAGTCGGATGTGTGCCTCCCGACAAGCTGGTGAGCATGGGAGAAGACCCCCTACAGCGATGTGAAGCTAAGGAGGGTAACCACGAGTGAAGACGTCTCAAAGGTGAGAAGACAAAGTGTTCCATGTGAAGAGTGTGAAGAGTAAAGGGACCTGTTAAATGAACTGTGTTCAATGTGAAGAATCTGAAGAGTAAAGGATCCTGTTATAAATGAACATGTGCTGTGTGAAAGAAAACAAAGGGACATGTTCAATGGACAATGTTTGTGCTGTGTGAAAAGCAAACAAATGGACATTTGAGTGTCTGCTGTAGGATCAGCAGTGTCGGCCCAACAGTAGGTTGGGAAGACTTCTTAGGTAGGTTCCCGCGTGAGAAGGTAGCCGCCCACAGAGGCAAGGATTTATTTTGTCTTTTATTTTATTTTGGCTGTTTTGACGCTTGCAATTATGTGAAGTAAATTGCATGAATAAATCAGTCTTGTTTTCAACCTCTGCTCGGCTATCTCTCTGCAAAAACGCACCCCCAAAGGGGTCACCCATACGCCTACCACCGAGCTAATCCTTCACAATACTTATTTGAATATGGTTTTCTACTAATTTGGCATGTCAAATAAGTTGTTGTTCTGTTGGGATTTTCAAAGTTTATATCACTGCCATATTGTTTTCTGGCCACTAGATGGTGATCTATCGAATGCCCCAATAGTGGTCATGTTTATTGTTATTTTGTTGTTTTTTTACTATTATATATGTTTAGCCACCTGTGGGGTATCATAACTCCCAGATTGGTTTATAATAAGTTTTTGGGTGTCAATCTCCGGTTGCACGCTTGTTACCGCTTGGATCTGGATTCCCCCACTTAAAATGGCGGAGCGGTGCTCGCTTGCTTCCGGTTTTTGGATCCATCGTTCTGCATAAATAGATGGCGTCAGTACGCCGTCCGCACCTTTGAAAACGTCATCTGTGAGGAAACGTCGCCAGGGCACGGCGTACTGACGTCATCCAACAGCGATCTAGAGAGTGCGGGCGAGCGAAGCTCAGGACCCTACCAAGGATACTTTCCATTTTTTATCAACATTGGGACTTTGTGGACTTTATACCTCCATAGATCATATTAGCGCAACTTAATTTACATACATCTTTGAAGTGGACAATCAAGGACTGTCATATTCAGCTGAGCTTTTGGGACTTTAATTATTTATCTATAGAAATGTACGTGTTTTAGCGCAGCAATATTGTTACACACATAGATTTATTACCTGTTGATCCTGCCAGTAAGTCTGCTTTTTTTTTTTCATAAAATTCCTTTAACCACTTGCCATCCAATGTTTGTATATATACATTTTGGAGAGTAAGTGGTTATATCAGAATCAAGGCTGTAGCTGCGATCGAGTTTCTTGTAAAAGAGGTCACTTTTACAGTACTCGGAAGGGCCCCCCTCCCACCACTGTTTTCAGTGGTTCCTAAGAAGTTGGGCCGGCTGTCCACAGAGGAGATGGAGGAACATCCATTTCCCAATCTCCTCTGTGATGAATGATCCTGGAAGCAATGAGGATTTTGTCACTTATGATTTCAGTGTTGTCATTTCCCCCAGCCATGGAAGCAGTTGATCAAAAATGTTCTGTGTTTGATCATCTGCCTTGGAGGGTAGGGGAAACATCAGGGGCATAATAAACCCCTGATGTCTCCATGAAAAGTACCTGTCACTGGTAAAGGGGCTTGTTCACCACCTGTGATAGCAATGAAGTTAAAAAAAGTGTAAAAAAATTAAATAAAAAAAATTAAATAAATACAAATATTTAAAAAAATGTAAGCACCCCATCCCCCATGCTTATGAGAAACTACAAACTCACACATAGGTCTGGCACTTATACTTAAACAGTGATTTTATCACACATGGGAGGTATCACTGTGAACATCGGTGTGAGAGCAATAGTTCTAGTGTCATAGCCTTGTTTAATTCTGAACTAATAACCTGTAAAGGCTTTTAAATATCCCTATTGGACAATTTTAGGTACCATAGTTAGTCGCCATTTCACATACATGTTCAATTTTAAATCTTGACATGTTTGGTATCTATTTACTTGACACATTATCATATTTTATATTTTACCCAAAATGGGGTATTATATTTTGAGTGCACTAAAGTTCATTTAAGTGTATTTTTTTCGTTAAAATTTGCGTTTCACTAATGGCTGCACAATTATCATGCAACATAAAAAATTGCAACAGCCATCATTTTTTCTCCAGGGCCTCTACATACTGAAAAAAATAATATTATGGGATTCTAAAGAATTTTCTTGCAAAAAGATGCAGATTTTAACATGTATATGAAAAAATGTCAAGCTAGTGGTTAACAGACCAAGCAGTCCAGAAAAAAAAGCAGTTAGAGGGTTGAGACAAACCATCTAACAAAGAGGTGGTGCTTACAGTGGTCAGCTTCAATGCATTTAGTTAAAAACTTTATCCTAAAAGGATAAAAAAAAAAATGTTTTCTGTAACTGCTTAAAAAGTATTATCTGGAGTTAGGCTTTTTAGTCACTTATGTAAAGTCCATCTAAATCTAGTATTCTATCTGACAATACTCTCTCCAAAGGATGACAATACTGTTGTCAAAGGGTGGCTATATTGCTCCATGTTAGATACAGTAAAACGCATATAGCCACCCTTAGACAAGAAGTGTGTTACTGGCTGGATAACCAGGTAAAAAATAAGGGGGGAAAGAAAAGTGTAGTCACTACATCTAAGGATTGGTTGGCTGCAATAAATACAGTTTTTGTTTTTGAGTTGAGATACACTTTAACCGCTTGCCGACCGCCGCAAGTACATATACTGCGGCGGTCAGCCCCTCACAGGCAGAGTGACGTATCTGTACGTCACTAGCCTGTGAGGCTCTGGGGAGCGGGCGCGCGCCGCCGGCGGCACGCTCCCGCGCGGTCACGGACCCCCCCGCGTGTGACCGGCGTACCCGATGTCCGCCGGTCACTCTGCAATCGTCGGGGGAGAGGGAGAAAGGCAGGCGGCTGATGTAAACAAGCCGCCTGTCATTCTCTCCTGTGTAGAAACACTGATCATACGGTTCTACTATGTAGGACCGTTGATCAGTGTTCCTACAGCTCAAGCCACAGCCAATCACAGTTAGAATCACGCCCCTAGGGACACACACAGCCCCTCCCTCTCAAATAAAGTTAACCCCTTCACTGCCAGTGTAATTTTACACTAACAGTGCATATATATAGCACTGATTACTGTAGAAATGTCACTGGTAACCCCAAAAGTGTCAAAAATGTCAGTCAAGGGTCCGATCTGTCCGCCCCAATGTCGCAGTACCGCAAAAAAAATCGCAGATCGCCGCGATTACGCGTTAAAAAAACAACAAAAACGACAAAAATCTTTCCCTTTGTTAGTAAACGCGATAACTTTTGTGCAAACCAATCAAAATACGCTTTTTGCAATTTTTTTTACCAAACATATGTAGCATAAAACAAATTGGCCGAAAATGTTAAAAAATTTTGATTTTTACTTTTTTTGGGGGGGAATTTCATATAAAAAAATGTGAAAAATATTGTTATTTTTGCAAAATTGACTCTCTTTTTTTGTTTATAGCGCGTGATCAAAAATCGCACAGGTGATCAAATACCACCAAAAGAAAGCTCTGTTTGTGGGAAAAAAAGGACGTCAAATTCGTTTAGGTACAGCGTCGCACGACCGCGCAATTGTCCGTTAAAGTCACGCAGTGCCGAATCGCAAAATACCCCCTGGTCTTTTAGCAGCCAAATCCTCTGGGGCTTAAGTGGTTAAAGATTGTCTTCAGGAAAATGGGTGTACTGGAACATATCACTGTTTTATGGAGAGCCTCTATACTGATCAAAAAGCCAGACATGACAGAAAATGAAAACACAGAATCGTGCAATCGAACAGCAAAAAAATTAGACTGGGCTGCATACTTTTATGCTGAACATACGGTATATTGAGAGAAGCAAGCATGAAGAAAGATTATAGAGGTTTCACAACTGCTAGAAGAAACGTCAACAAGCTTTGATATGCTGATGCTACTATGCTCACAGCTACAAATGTAGAGGAGCTTAAGTTCCTTCCAGAGAAAAAAAAGAATAAAAGGATATGGCTTCAGCTACGGATCTAAAAACTTAGGGTATGACAAAATGAAAGAAATAATTCCAAAAACTGAGTCCTGCATAGGCAGAGCTCCAGCAGAAAAGTTGCAACCAATGATCAACACCGGATTTAATATGCAAAAAAGTTTTATTGAAAAATAGACTGGCACATTAAATACAACTGCTAAATAATATTTCCAGCAAGCAAAACCCTATTGCACCCCGTGCAAACACACATTAAACCCAGTCAAACAAAACAACATATAAAACAGGCCCCATGCATCCATTCATACATTCCAATCAGAACCTTTTAACTCTATGCAAATATATATATAGGTGACCATGATCCAAATTATTCCAAAGGTTAGCTAAATAACAAAATCAGATATGAGGTGTGTCACTCAAGTATTGCAATAGAGGGCTCATGGCAGGTAAACAGCTCAAAACAATATTAAACCTCCGGATATTATATTTTTGCTAGCACTGATGAGGATATATATATGTCAAGCAGTGGAGATCAAATCCATGTTCCTTTTAAGGCTTCTGTAGAGATAAAGCCACCTATAGATGGCACAGTCATATAGTCAATTCAGCCTTCAGTATCCAAAAGAGCATAGTGTTCAAGTCAAAAGCAGAACCATGAACAGAAAAATAGAGTAATCCACAACAGAAGCCAGGGTAATACTCATGCAATTCTACCCTAGGGTATTCAGGGTGCAGTAAGTAGTTTAGGGTGGTGGGAGGAAGAAGTAGTGTATGCTTCCTTGATGTACCTCAGCCATGCTAAGACATGGCTGAGGTACATTTACGACATACGGCTGGTATGGGGTGGCACTGTTGCCGAACTTGAGTCATTTATCAATGAACTTAACCAAAATAGTAAAACTATCCATTTGACGTACGTAGTAGATGCAGAGGAGATTCAGTTTTTGAATCCCTATGTAAGACTTAAAGATGGCGGTTTGTCGATGGCTACGTATAGGAAGAGGACAGTTGTCAATACATTGCTTCACGTGGATAGTCACCATCCTAAGTCCCTAAAAAGGGGGATACCGGTGGGGCAGTTTATGAGAATAAAACTGAACTGCTCCAGCCATGGTGAATATCTGGGTGAGGCAGAAAATCTTTATAAACGCTTCAGGGAAAGGGGGGTATTCCCACAGGACCATAAAAAAGGGCATAAAGTCTGGCAGGAAAAAGAACAAGACTAGATCTTCTTACCCCCAAAATAGCTGGAGTTGATGAATCTAATGTTCTGCTAAGAATCATTACTAAGTTTGGGACACAGTGGGAGGAAGTTTGTAAAGTGCTGAGTGACCACTGGCATATTCTGACAAGGTCAGAGAGGTTGAAAGTAATCGTGGGGCCTAAACCCCTGATGGTGGCCAGACGGTCAAACAACTTAAGAGATATGTTGGTACACTCCGAGTTCCAAAAGAAAACAAGTAGGTACTGGCTGACCGTCTTCCCGGCCCTTAAAGGGATGTATGCGTGTGGTCACTGTAGCATGTGTGGCTATGTTGACAGATCCAGTGGCTTTTCAGATTCTACTGTCAACTATGAAATTAGACAGTTTATTAACTGTGCCACGACTATGACCCTGTATATCATAGAATGCTTGTGTAAGAAACTTTACATCGGGAAGACCAAACGGCAGTTAAGAGTGAGATTCGAGGAACATTTTGAAAGCATTAGACTAAAGGAAGAAACTCCCCTTGGCCTACATTCCCCTGAAAAACACGATGGGAACCCCAAGGGTCTGAAGATTAAAGGCTTATTGGCGTTACAATTGTCCCCTTGAAGAGGAGATTTTTATAGGGTGCTACTGATGAAAGAAAAATTATGGATATTTAGGCTTAATACTCTTGCCCCAAGAGGGCTAAATAATGAAATGAGCTTGAAAGTATTTCTGGAACCTTAATCTGATGTGGACATGTCACTATGAGATTCAAGTTGTGCCTTGAATGTCCTCTGTTCCCTTTTCTTATGCTTTGACTTATTTGGCTATATATTCATCTTTATCCTCTCTTCTTCAATTTTCTCTTGTCCAATTTCTCTTGGCTTGTCATGTTGTCAATTTAACCACTTTAGCCCTGGAGGATTTGGCTGCTCAATGACCAGGCCCTATTTAGTGATTCGGCACTGTACCCAAAGGAAATTGATGTCCTTTTTTCCCCACAAATAGAGCTTTCTTTTGGTGGTATTTGATCACCTGTGCGATTTTTATTTTTTGCGCTATAAACAAAAAAAGAGCGACAATTTTGAAAAAATTACAATATTTTTCACATTCTTTTATATGAAATTCTCAAAAAAAATGTAACAATCAACATTTTTTAACATTTTAGGCCAATTTGTTTTCTGCTACATATTTTTGGTAAAAAATCGCAATAAGCGTATTTTGATTGGTTTGCGCAAAAGTTATTGTGTTTACTAACTACGGGAAAGATTTATGTCATTTCTATTGTTTTTTACTAGTAATGGCGGCGATCCGCAATTTTTTTGCGGGACTGCGACATTGCGGCGGACAGATCGGACCCCTAACTAACATTTTTGACACTTTTGGGGGGTACCAGTGACATTACTACAGTAATCAGTGCAAAAAATATGCACTGTCACTGTAAAAATGACACTGGCAGGGAAGGGGTTAACATTACAGGTGATCAGTGGGTTAAATGTGTCCCTAGGGGTGTGATTCTAACTGTTAGGGGGCATGGCTTGTGAAGTAATCACAGAGACATGCGATCCCATATAGCAGGATCACATAGCCTCTGTGATCACTTCAGGGAGTGAGTAACTAAAATCAGGTGTTAATGACTGTGAGTATAAAACATGGAAGCAGACAGCATCAGTACGTCCTGACGAAGTGTACGTGAAGAACGCAAAATGCGTTGACGTCATTGGTGCGAAGGACCTGTGCTCCAATCTGCGTTCCACGCTACAGCTCTCTGAACTTCCGGTTTTGTTTCCTGTTTCCGGACACCGCAACCATGAATTGAACAGTTTACCTCCGGCTGTAAAGGTGCTTCCTTGACCAGAATGGATGATCTCTACCTGGAACCTGACGTGCTTTGTGGGTAGGGGTAAGGGGTCCAGTTCAGAGGAATTGAGAGGCTGTACTGCTAAACGGGTGAATTCCCTCTGATACCGCCTATGTATAAGCATCTGATACTCTGACCCTCAAAAACTGTCCAGTTAAGAATGACTGCCCTACTTGCAGGAACATAGCGGTACCATCTCAGTTAAGCACCTATGAAACTTATTTTGTTGGAGGACTTTTATTCTACCCAATGGGCTTTAAAAGACAGTATACATAGGGGTCTTCAAATATAGGACTGTATGCTAAGACTCCCAGATCACTGGGTTACAGTCTGAAACCATCATTAATGGTCTATTTGAAATCTTGACCACACAAATTGTCTTACTGCACCCTGAATATCCTAGGGTAGGATTTCATTAGTATTACCCTGACTTTTATTGTGGATTACTCTCTTTTTCTGTTCAAGGTTTTGCTTTTGACTTGAACACTATGCTCTTTTGGATACTGAAGGCTGAATTGACTATATGACTGTGCCATCTAGAGGTGGCTTTATCTCTACAGAAGCCTTAAAAGGAACATGGATTTGTTCTCCACTGCTTGATTTATATTTATCCTCATTAGTGCAAAAGTATAATATCCGAAGGTTTAATATTGTTTTGAGCTTTTTATGTGCCATGAGCCCTCTATTGCAATACTTGAGTGACACACCTCATATCTGATTATGCTATTTAGCTAACCTTTGGAATAATTTGGATCATGGTCACCTATATATTTATATTTGCATAGAGTTAAAAGGTTCTGATTGGAATGTATGAATGGATGCGTGAGGCCCGTTTTATGTGCTGTGTTGTTTGACTGGGTTTAATGTGTGTTTGCACTGGGTGCCATAGGGTTTTGCTTGCTGGAAATATTTTTTAGCAGTTGTATTTAATGTGCCAGTCTATTTTTCAATAAAACTTTTTTGCATATTAAATCCGGTGTTGATCCTCGGTTGCAACTTTTCTGCTGGAGCTCTGCCTATGCAGGACTCTGTTTTTTGAATTATTTCTATAATTGTAATAGTCACTGAGGCTCCCGATCTAAATTGACCGAACGGTAATAGTATTATTAGGAAAACCATCCTCAATATTGATTGAGTTTTTGAATGGTATGAGGATTCCATGAATTTTTACCTTTATGACAAAATGAAAGAGCTGTTGATGGTGAAGACATGGAAAACATAGACAGTTTTCCCTCTTTGGAACTGTAATTTTCAATTAAGTTTTTAAACAGTAAAGGGATAACATACAGACTGGTCCATAGAAGAGCAAGGATGAATGTCCTAGAAAAGATCATTAAAAGTACTAATGTGTCTATAAGTACAAGGATCTTAATGGTCCATGCTAGGGTATTTTTTGTCACTATCTATGGATGTGAAAGCTGTACAATGAACAATCAGAACAAGGAGAGTATTAATGCCTTTGAACTTTGGTGTCGGTAAAGAATTCTATTGACACCGTGAACAGCAAGGAGAACAAGCAAATTGGATCTTCAAAAAATCAAGCCCCACCTTTCAATAGAAGCCCAAATGACTAGGCTGAAGCTGCCTACTGGACCACTGAAAAGGACAACTATACTTGAAAAATTAAAAGGAAAAGAAGAAGAGGAGAGCCAGCAAAAAGATGAATGAACATGCTGTTGTGAAGACCAATGACCCAAACAGAAGACAGGTCATTCTGGAAAGACACTACCTATGTGGTCACATGAATTTGGGGAGACTTGACAGCACATAATAATTTTATTTTAATAATAATAAAAAAAAAAAAACTGACATTGTCTTTTTATTAGCTTTGTTCCAATAACACTGAGGGTGGGTCAACACAATGAAACAATTAAGGATTTTATTGGTTTTTACAATTATGTCAGCTAGGCTAGGTTCACACTAGTGCAACAGCAATTTAACCTAATTTTCAGTGTGATTTTGTAATGCAATGTGGTTGTATTTTTGACGCATTTTTGATACTACTACATTTTGGAGTGTGGAATTGGTCATTAGGTAGAGGCAGTTTTTTTTTTTTTCTTGTGTCAAAGCTAGTCCTCTGACAATTGATCTGATAACTGGAGAGGTAAATTCAAGAAGCAGTAGGATAGATGTAGGAAGCACAGTTCCACAAAGGGATTGTCATACAGTGCAGAGGTTCCTTTCCAGCAAGCACAGCAGCACAGTAAAGACATCACCAGATTTTACTCCAAACTTCATGAGACTAAGACTGGCTATACATGGAGCAAATTTCCATCCTGCAACCACCGGTCGCAGGAAAGAAATTATCTTTATTTCCCATCAACACAGACAAAGTTGATGCGGTAATCTCTCCTGCTGGGCCATTGTCTGCTCCTGGCGGGGGGGGGGGGGGGGGGTGATTGGGGTGGGTCAGCAGGGGGAAGCCTTCCGGCTGAAGGCTTCCGGCTGAGATTCATACCGTGTATGGCCAGCCTAACAGTTAGGGATGATTGAACGGTTCGGGTCGACCATTGGTTCGACCCGAACATTGACTGTTCGATGTTCGGCGAATTCCGAACTTTTTGCTAAAAAAGTTTGGAATTCGGCAACCAGAACCGACCAAAATGCAATGGGACAGGAACTGGGCTTTAAAAGCCTGTGATTGGACCAAAACCATCAGTAAAAGCCAATTGAGGGGCAGAAGAATGCTAGGAATGTGATTGGAGTGACTAGGGGGTCCAGAGGCCAATCATTAGTGAATACGCCCCCCAGTATATAAGATAGCCCCGCCAAATCTCTACCATTTTAATACAGGGCTGTGGAAGAGAGTGGAAGCAGTTCTGTTACTTCTGCTTCAAAGTGTCATTTAGCAATTATTAGTGTGAGGAAAGGGATATCTAGTGCAGTTAGGGTACTATTTTCCACTATAGTTAGATTTAATAATCTAGTTTCTGTAGGGAAAGTGTTAAGTGTAAGGGGACCGTAGTGTAGTGTAGGGTTAACTGACTCTGACTGCTATGGCAGGGTGACAAAACCCTTCCATGTCAGGGTAACCGCTATAGAGAAAAGATCGTTTCTCTTAGAACACTTATTCGCCCCTGTCACCCTGATTTTTGTTGCAGGCATTTATAGGGCTTTTTTGAGGACATGTTTGGAGTCAGGCATGACATCTGAACTTCTGTGTAGGGGTATATATACACACACACATGTATGTATATATACACATACACATATATAGGTGTGAAAGTAGCAGAAACTTATGCTTGCGCTAATGAAATAATTAACACCCATATGGCTTTTCTGCTATAACACCTATATATGTGTATTTGTATAAATACATATAAGTGTGTGTGTATATATACCCCTATACAGAATTTCAGATGTTTTGCCTGCCTCCAAAGACCCCCAAAAAATGCCCCAAAAAAACGCCTGCTTCAAAAACACACCTAGGCGTTTTTGTAGCTGGTGTTTTTTTGGGCATTTTTTGGGCGTCTTTGGAGGCAGGCATAACATCTGTACTTCTGTGTAGGGGTATATATACACACAAACATGTATGTATATGTACACATACACATATATAGGTGTGAAAGTAGCAGAAACCTATGCATGCGCTAATGAAATAATTAACACCCATATGGCTTCTCTGCTATAACACCTATATATGTGTATTTGTATAAATACATATAAGAGTGTGTGTATATATGTATTTATGTACATACACACATATAGGTTTTATCGGAGCGGAGACATATGCCTGTTAATTATTTCATTAGCGCAAGCATAGGTTTCTGCTACTTTCACACCAATATATGTGTATGTGTATATATACATACATGTGTGTGTGTATATATACCCCTACACAGAACTACAGATGTTATGCCTGCCTCCAAAGATGCCCAAAAAATGCCCAAAAAAAACGCCAGCTACAAAAACGCCCAGGTGTGTTTTTGCAGCAGGCGTTTTTTTTGGGCATTTTTTGGGGGTCTTTGGAGGCAGGCAAAACATCTGAAATTCTGTATAGGGGTATATATATACACAAACACTTATATGTATTTATACATATACACACATGTAGGTGTTATAGCAGAGAAGCCCTATGGGTGTTAATTATTTCATTAGCGCAAGCATAGGTTTCTGCTACTTTCACACCTATATATGTGTATGTGTATATATACATACATGTGTGTGTGTATATATACCCCTACACAGAAGTTCTGATGTTATGCCTGCCTCCAAAGACCCCCAAAAAATGCCCAAAAAAACGCCTGCTATAAAACCGGCAAGGTGTGAAAATAGCGGAACCACTATCCTGTTCTATTGCAATTCTAATACAAACAAACTTTTTTTTTCTGGTTCTGGACATGCTACAGAGCTGAAACTTCACAGGTACACTTTTTTGACCCCCCAGACACTAAATCCAAAGGAATCTAATTTTTTTTCAATAATTTTTTAAATAATTGGCTCTCTATCAAAAATGACAATTTTTAAGAACTTTTTTTGTGTGATTAATAGTCCCTGGGGCATGACCCAGAACCCTAGGCACTTTTTAGGGGCATTTATTGGGTTTTAGGGCTTCAAAATGGTATTTTTTGAATACCGAAGTTCGGGTTCCATTGATTTTAATGGGGTTCTGAAATCCGGGCCGAACTTTCGGGAAGTTCAGGTGTTCTGGTCGAACCGAACTTTTGAAAAGTTCGATCATCCCTACTAACAGTCTCAGATGGCAGTGCCTCAAAAATAGCAGCTATATAGCTATATAGGCACAGGAGAGCATAGGCACCCTTACAGGAATTCAAAACAAAAGTATATTTGTCATTGTACAATTATGTTCTTTTATGTAAGTTGTGCACGATAACAGTGCAAATCTTTAAATTCTCAGTTCAGGTCCATTTTAAGGTAAATAATAAGTGAGGTATATATTGTATACTGAGGTCCGGAAATGTATTTATTTTTTTTGCCTGTAGTTTCAATTCAGGTACTTAAGACTGATTTAAATTTGTCCCTTGACCTATATCTTTCTATGTCTCTTCCCTCCTTAAGGTGATTGATGTGATAAAAATAATCTAAATGCCCCAGCAGTTACATTGCATTTCAAACACATATGCAAGATAATGGCACTGCAGCCCAATAATCCCAGATAGCAGAGATAACTTGCCACACATGTGTGGCAGTGTTGAATTGTAAGTCTATTAACGTGCTGCACATTTTCACTGGCAAGTTGTACACTTGCCGAGCACGTTTCCAATTTGTAGCAAATTTGCATGGTAAGTCTTTAGCAGGAGCAAAGTTGCAGTGCTGTGTCTACAACATAAGCTCTGTATGAAAATTCCACCACAGTGACCCCTGAGGTGGGATGACTATTGCACAACATAGCTGAAACCTGAGCTTGCAGCAGACTTGCAGAATGTTTGCATGAAAAGTTGATCTGAAGTCATGCAATGCGGACTTGTGCAATAAGCCTGTGAGGCTTGGAAAGTCTAGCAATAGCTTAGCAAGTCATTTTCAAACTTACAGCACAACTGCTTGCTATCTGAGATGCAATCAGTGCTGGCAAGAGCTCTCAGTTTCCACTCATCGTGCCTGACTCGTGGTCTTCGCCCTGCAACATAATAGTCCTTCAATGTAGATAAAGTCAGCAACCAGGTGAGAATTTCTCTTTATTTCATCCTAGGAGTAAACATGTTTCAAACAGAGATCTGTTGGCTTTATTTGGAAAACATGTACTCCTTGGACGAAATAAAGAGAAATATTATTTATCTTCACTTGGTTGCCGACTTTATCGACATGACATTTCAGCCCCAAGTCTTCTTCTCTTTTGTTTACTTCCTGCTTGGAGTCCTTCTTTGGGTGTCCACGTCATGCAGGCAGTGACACCTCCAATCGGAGGTGGGTTCCACTCAGGAGAGAGAAGTAGACTGATGTAATTTCAGGTGTAAGTGATGGGTGGATTGTGGAAAGTCATGGCAGCACTTGTTTTGTGGTCCCTGCACCAGAATTGGCAGCAGCAAGGGGCCACAATGGGGTTTTCTTTTCTGGCTTCACAAGGTAGGGGGGCAAAAAGACTATCCTTGAGTGGAGCTTTAACATATAATGCATGTCAATATGCTGTGTGTACATGTATGTATGTATATACAGTATATTAAAAAATCTACTTTGTCTGCAACAATTTTGGTTTCTGCATGCTTTCTCAGAAATAAGCATAGTTTAATTGCTACAAAACAGAGCCAAAAAACAGAGCCATATTAGATAAAAAATCAGCAACAATCATAAAATCCAACGGCTCTTGAAATGAATGTTTTGCTACAGGCTCGCATGTGGGATTTGAAGCACACACATCTTTACCAGCTGGTTTAACCCACAGTAATTCAGCTAGACATCAGTGTACATGGTGTTACAGCTTACACTAATTCTATCAATTGTATAGGTGTTTTTTGGTCCTTGTCCTTCTTTTCACTGTTCCGTTTGCCCAGCTGGGACGCCCACCATTGTTAAATTATTTAGCACAGTTATTGTCAGCATGTGGGTGGCGTGGAGATCAATGCAAGCCTGCGATGCTAGGCTCTGTTGGAGAGAGATGACATCCAGGACACAGTCATGTGACAGCACAGTGTGTGCTGCCAATAATGACATTATTCCAGTGATAATCCAAAGCGTGGTGACCAGCAGCACTAAGATCAATGGGACTGTGGCAGCAGCATCATTGCCATGGGACACAGAGGAGAGTAACTAAAAATGTGTGATAAAAAGGACACTGACATGAATTTTATGAAGAAGACAGCAGTAATCAATAGTAAAGAAATAGAGATAATGCAATGAACCAAGCCACAATCTACAGATAATGAAATATACACCGCAGCAGAGGGGACTGAAATCCCTGACCAATAACTGCTTAACTAACTATATATCTCCGTGGCAAGAGCTCTTTTATATGGTTAGAGATGTACAATAAACAATGCAGGAATAGCGTTATGTAACTACATTTCATGAGTCGGGAAAGGTACACATATACAAGCACCTCTGTTAATTAGGGAAGATGATACCTTTAGAAGATCTTCGCACATGTATATTATTCAGTGCATGATGGTTGAGATTCTCATAAATAGGAAACCTCAGCTCCTGCTCATCATAATGCTATCAATACAGCACCAAGAGAAATGATATGAAAACTTCCAGTCAATGTAAAAAATAACTTTTAATGTAAATATTTTGTTAACAGTACACAGTCAGGGGAGGACTGGGCCAGGGGTCAGGGGGGCAAATGCCCCCCCCGGCTGCTCTGATGCTCCCTTAAAAAGGCTGAACCGCTTATGCCACAGACATGCCTAAAGGATTCCTGGTGGAGAGAAGTAAAAAGTCCCCACTGCTGACCTACTGAGTGCAGGATGAAGACAAGGACAGAGCGCAGACCTCCCCCCCCCAGCATGGATGGTGTACACTGTGTCTGAGAAGAGGCCAGTTCCATGCCCCGCTGGATGCTCGCCTCCCCCAGGCAGCCCCAACCGAGCTGCCCTAGCTCCCCCCAACTGCCCTCTGCTGGCTAGGTTGGGAACCCCGGATTCGGCCGGTGAGTAGAGAGTACCCAAAGTGGAGCTTCAGCCAGGAATGGGGGCCAGGAGCCTCCCTTCAGCTCATTTTTCCTATTTTTCTGTGTGTGTTTTTGAGCTTTTTGTTGAGCTCTTTCATGCTTTTTCATGCCTTTTCACGCTTTTTTGTGCGTTTTTTGGCACTTAGGTGTTTTTCTGCTCGAAAGCTCCTCTCAAAAACAAGAGTTTGGTGGGGGTTTTTCTGTTTGTGAGAGCATATTCCTATGAACTCCTAAAAAAGCCAAAGTGTGCCTGGACACATTGGCTAACCTGGAGGGGAGTTTCTAGGCAAAAAAAAATGAGAGCTCCAAAAAGCTTAAAAGCCTGTAGGAGCAGCTTCTTTGAGATCCAGTGTGCATTAACGCATAGTGTTTATAACCTCTATTGCACCCTGTAAATGACAACACTGAAAGTGTGTTGTAAAGCTTTGGATAGCAACCTTTAAAATATTTTTTTCCTTTCTGCACAATCAAGCTAAAATGTGGGTGCTCTAAACATCAACTGCTTTTAATAAGCAACACCATTTTAAAAGGAAAATATCACAAGAGAAATAGGGAGACTGCCTTTGCTGAAATCCTTTTAAAAATTATAACCATAAGAAAAATAATAACCAAAAAATGCTGTACTTTACAAAGAGAGGCACTTGTGCTTAGTGGTAGTGATACTTTTGTAAAAAAAAAATTACCCTGCCTGTGTCAGGAAATGCAGCAAACAAAAATAATAAAACACAAAATCAATAATTAATCAGCCTCAATTGAAGCCAAATCTTTCCAACAATACTAAATGATAGCAATCCAAGAGTAAAAAAAAAAGAGGTAGGCCTTTTTTCAATTAGACAATGATCACAAAGGCAGGCCATAGATTACTTGGTTTTCTTTCCTTATACCATAGGTGTTGATGGGGAAATGCTTCCCGCAGTGCTGTTGTACTCTGGCAGTGGGGGGACATTGGGAGCCTTCCAGGCTGGTAGAATAAAATGGTTACTGCTAGCGGTTATAGTCATAGTCAACCAATGGATCAACTTGGGTACAATGAGCCTGCCCATACATGGATCGAAATGAGTCTGGTCCCTGCTGAAACGACCAAATTTTGATCCATGTACGGCTGGCCTAAGGCTCCTATTTATAATGGAGAACAGACACTGTTATCTACTGGGAATTGCAATGTTACTCTATACCAAGGCCGGAGTGGGACTCATTTTTAGCCCTGGAGTTTCATGCCTTAGACCGGCCCACTTTAGTTCACGTCTGACTATATTAAAATAATGTAATTAAAACCTCAGAATATAAGTTTGCAATGGTGCCACCTCAGTGTCTGTAATTTTCACAGAGACGTGAATGCAGCCTATTGATTGGAGGCCTCTGGCCTCCCACATATCCAGTGCAGCTTATAATTTACACATAACTAAAGAGATAAGGACTGTACCAATAGCAGGCAATGGGGGGGGGGGTAGAAATCAGGGGATTAGTAGCCTATCTCAGGACGGGGTAGTATTGATCTTCCTCTGCTCCCTGAACACTGAGCTCCCCTGGACCGCTATCTATGTGTGGGTGACACAACTGATGTGTATATAGCAGTCTATGAGATATAACGCCATATACAGATACGGAAAATATGTAGTTGTATCAGCGCTGCTCATAAAAAATTGTCATAACATGTGCTGTAAAAATATTGCTCAATATTCCAAGTGCTACTATTATGACAAAATATTCTATTCACCTATTTAAATATTATAATTATTAAATAAATGTACAATCATATAATAATGTGAACAACTCTCTGGTACAGTGAGAGTGGTGAGAGGAGCTTCCACCACGCGGAAGAAGAGTGATTTCTTTACTTGGTTTTATGTAAGTGGATTACTTATATTGAATAAAGCTTTACTAGACATATTACACTATGGAGGATCTTCTCTCTTTTATGGCATTCCTATTGGGGAGCATTATATAACCAGAGAATCTGGAAGCTATGTTACCTGTTAGGAATATTGTGTGAGCCCACCCCACATATACCCGGAGTCTATCTGCAGAGGAGCCCTGTACAGCTCAAGGATTTTATATCTACAGGCGCTCATATAATTATGACCCACTGAGTGAGGGACCGAGAGGGTTAGCACCTGGCACAGAGCACTGGTTGTGTGTGCACAGAGACTTTATGTGGAACTGCTATCATCAATTTTTGGAATACTGAGCACGGTGCACTTTTTGTATTTATGGGATAAATCCCTGTGGGACATTATTTATTTATTTATGGTCACTTATATAATATAATATATTGGTTTACATCACTTGACACTTTATATGATTGGCACTTAGCACCTATTGATATATTGATATTTATACAGAGAGTTGTTCACATTATTATATGATTGCACATTTATTTAATAATTATTATATTTAGATAGGTGAATAGAATATTTTGTCATAATAGTAGCACTTGGAATATTGAGCAATATTTTTACAGCACATGTTATGGAAAAATTTTATGAGCAACGCTGATACAACTACATATTTTACATCACAAAAAGGAAGCCCCCTTTTTTTCTCAGCAGCAGCTCACTCCCACATAAAAATAGTAGTATATATGTTGATATTGTACAGCACAAAATCATAAGCGCAGGTACTTACACATATTTTAGTTTATATACAGATACGGACCACACCTCCCCCATCCCTCTGTCATTACAGCGGGGATACTCCATGCACCGGCACCTACTGTCTCCCCTGTGTCACCCACCAGCAGGAAACTCCGGAGGGATACTCCATGCACCGGCACCTACTGTCTCCCCTGTGTCACCCACCAGCAGAGAAACTCCGGAGTCCCCCATTGACACGAAGCCTCAGATCACAGCCAATGGCGGACCTGACCGAGACACCGCCCTACTGTACCGGTCTGACACAGTCACTGGCAGCGCTATTGGATGTCACAGCACTAACTCCGCCCAGCCAGCCAAGGGGGTGCAGGGACCACAAGCACATTATCAAACAAGCAGTGCAGGGGGAGGAGCGGAATAGGCGAGGTTACATGACCATGCCCCAGAGCCCGCCCCCAGCTGGGATCAGAGCTCCGGTGTCCCTGTACTCAGTGATCTGCCACTGGAAAGAATATTGTTCCAGTGCCATGACAACGGCCCTCGCGGCCAAAAAATCGACCAGCCCACCGGAAATTCTCCCGGTGCTCCCGATTAGCCAATCCGGGCCTGCTCTATACCAAAGTCTATATTTCCCTGTCCTATTTAAAGCCTAACTCCAGGTTTTATTTGCTTTAAATAGTTAATTTGGAGTAAGCTCCTCTAAATTACGTATTTTCATTACTAAGAAATGTGCCCATATCAGGCTACATACAGAATACAATGCTGTGTTATGCAACAGTACAGGGACATCCAGTCCGGTTGCCAGGACAAAATCAAGTCAGGCGGAGTGAGTTCTCCTTAGGCATTTACATAAAGGTTTGTATTTTTATTTGATTGCAAGGCCTTCTCTGATTAGAGGAGAGGCTGCTCACATGACTTTGACAAGTTAGGTGACTGGACTTTCCTCTTCCCTGTGCTTTTTTCTTCATCATTGTTATAATTGGTGCTGCACTTGCTTTAAGACTTCAACACATCTTTGTACAGCACATCTACAGTATGTATTATATTATTATTATTATTATTATATAGTATTTATATAGCGCCGACAATTTATGCAGCGCTTTACAACTTGAGGGTAGACAGTACAAATACAATACACTTTAATACAGTAGGAATCAGAGGACCATGCTCGTTAGAGCTTACAATCTAAGAGGGACGGTCAAGAGATACAAGAGGTAATAACTGTCGGGGATGGGCTGATGGAGATAATTAGAGTACAATTGTTAGGTGGTTGCCAGATAGGTTTCTCTGAAGAGATGTGTTTTCAGGGATTGTCTGAAAGTAGACAAAGTTGGAGATAGTTGGACAGACGGGGGTAGATTATTCCAGAGGATGGGAGAAGCTCGGGAGAAGTCCTGGAGGCGAGAATGGGAAGTGGTTACAAGGGAGCTAGAGAGCAGGAGGTCCTGGGTGGAACGAAGAGAACGAGTTGGTTGGTATTTTGAGACCAGATTAGTGATGTAGCTGGGCGCCAAGTTATGGATGGCTTTGTAGGCTATGGTTAGTAACTTGAATTTAATTTGTTGGTTGAGTGTGTGTTTTTTTTAGCAGAAGTATGGTCATGGAAAGGTCATGTGAATGCTTTTAAATGAGGCCCTAAAAGGTATACTCTAAGACTGGGTGCTGCAGTAATATGTTAGTGCTGAGAGTCGGATTACTTACGATATTGTAAAACATGTAACTAAAGATGTGGTATATTTACTAAATTCCGTCTGGTATTCTTAAAAATTTTGGATTCAGCAGTGGGCTGAAAGCAGCCTAACTGTACCTCAACAGGAGTGTTTCTCTAAGCACAGAGTGTATTTGCTCTGCCACATATTGTTTAAGATTGCTTCAGCAGGGTGTGCTAGAGAGATATGTTTCTGTGTTATTAAGATCTGATAGCCTAGCCAATTAGTGGACCTAGGAAACTTACTAATGTATGCTGGGAGAACTAATAAATATCTAAGCTACATGCTGTTCACTTTCTTTCCTCCTGGGCTTTTGCTCTGTGGAGAAGTAAGCTCAAGGAAGGATGCAGGAATCTTCTCACTTTGGCGAAACCACTGAAGGTTTTGACTGCGGAAAGAAAAAACTGTAAGGCCTAGGGTAAGCAAAGCTGAAATAGCCCTCTACATTTAGACATGTTTTGAGATATGGATGACTGGGAAATTATACAGAGGAACTTTTCCAACAATGAAATACCATTTAAACCACAATCACCAGGAAGCCCAAGCTCTGCAAGAAAAAAACATTTACCAATAGAAGAAGCGCCAGACCAAATGGTAGCACAGTCCAAATTAATATATTTACACTAAAAGACATCCAACAAGATTTGAGGACCAGGAAAAACTCCATATTCATCAGAGCTTCAGTTAAAGTGGTTGTAAAATCAGATTTATAAATAACTGGCATTCTTTCTGTTGTAGCCAAATGTACTGTAAAGTACTGTATGTCAGTTTCTTTTAAATTATAATCCTAAATACCTTCTTACACAGAGCTGCTGTGCGGTCACGTGACCTCCCTTCGTCCTCCTTCCCCAGTCTAAGGAAAGCAGCAGGAGGGGCTGAGATTCCCCTCTGATGTATGACAGCCAGCAGAGGAAAGTCACATGATCACAAGCACTGTGCAAAAAAAGTATTTAGGGTTGTAATTAAGAAAAAAACTGACCAAAAGTAATTTATATCTTGCTACAATAGGGGGATGCCAGTTATTTATAAATCTCGCTTTACAGCCGCAGGTGAATAGCAGCAGGAGGGGAGGAGCAGGTTTGGACATTGGTTCTCACAAACAGACTAGGAAATGACAGGCAGGGACGAAGGGATGTAAACTGACCGTTATATCATGGATCAGCAGCCATGATTACAGGGGTCATAGGGGGGAAACATAGGGGGGCATAGGAACAGGCAGGATCAACCAAGTATTTTAGAATGTAGAATTGGACAAATTACACTGCAGAGGCACTGTGGTATTGATCATGCTTTAAAGGAACAGAAGCTTTTTTTTTTTATTGATGGTTACAAACACTTTAAAGTCAGAAGCCTGAATGGACTTATAATGGAGCTTTCCTGTGTAAATGTCTGTAAGGGCGTTACTTGCTGGACCAGGAGAGTTACCAGCCAGCAGCATCCAGGTAAACGGCAGTAAAGATAAAGGAGCTCTGCAAAAGTCCACCTAGCACAAACTGTAATTTTTTCAAGGAAACATTGGGAGACTTTAGAGAGAAATATCTAAAAGAAATCATTATGTGGTCTAGAGCTTAAAGTCCAGAGGGATATTCTCATCTACACCTCACACTCCTTCCCATATTGCCATGTGCTAAAAAAAAAAAAACACCTTTTTCTGTTTTAAAAATCTAGTACATTGAATGGCACCAACTTTTTTCAGCATCCAAGGAGTTTATTTACAGTAAGTAAATAAACTTAGAGCATTCTTAAGGTAGCTGTTGTTAAGTTGCAGATCAGTATCCCCTAAAAATATGTAATCTAGTTACCAATAGCAGAATAATAATATAAGAAAGCAAAGTTGCTCAAATCCCCATTGTGCAACAATTATTATTTTTCTGCAAAGAAAAAAATGCACATCCTGAGTATTTATTATTTTTTCATTCATAGAGTAAAATTGCACTCACAAACTTTCAGTGTGTAAGGCACATCAAAGGCTTGCAGCACGTAAATTTCCACCAGAGTACCATCTGCTGCCGAAACCAGCAGCTGGGCTGTGATTGTTGGTATTCTATAATCCACCATTGGTGCCACTGATAAGAAGACAATATCTGACGCTGCCCACTTATCCCTGCAGTGCATTCTTGGTTACTAACAACTACAACCCAGCCACTGGCCACCTAGCCATAATTCAACAATTGGGGATTAAAACTCTAAAAGCATTAAGCTTTTCACTCTGCAAGTCTTTGATGTGTCTCATACACTAAATCTTTGTGAGTTTTTTTTAACTCTATGAATCAATACATAAATATTAACTGCACTATAGTGGTTTACACTGTTTCACTCCCTTTTATGAAAATATTAACTGGAACCAGTACTGTCACTGGAATCAGTACTTTCTAAGACCCTCACCCATCACATGCCGCTAGTAAAATAAGAGTAAAGTCAGAATTCCTTATTAGTATCTTAATCCCAGCAAAGCACTGAAAATAGACGATAAGCATGAAAGTCAGAGTGAAAGAGGTCTGCTATTTCAAGTCTTTTTTAAAGAAGAACTCTTGTCAAAACCATACCTTTTCTTTAGTTTGTGCTAACAAAGCAGCTTAGATTTAAAAAGTTAAACTTGTTAACAACTTTGTCTCCATTTTTAGGCACACAAATAGGCAATTAGCCCAGGATGAAGGTGCTACTTATGTGGAAGAAGACCGGTCTAGCAACACGGAGGAGTAGAGAATTGGGTAAGTAAATCTTCTTTCCCATGCCCCTAGACCTAAATAAGCAGGTAACTAGAGTTGAGCGAACACCTGGATGTCTGGGTTCGGCGGGTTCGGCCGAACTTGAAAAAAAAGTCTAAGTTCGTGAACTGGACTTAACCCGAACTTTACCCCAATCCCGAACGCCATCGAAGTCAATAGTGACCCAAACTTTTGAGCACTAAAATGGCTCTAAAAAAATCATGGAAAGGGCTAGAGGGCTGCAAATGGCAGAAAAACCTTCTTAAGAGCATGGCAAGTGCTCTGCAAACAAATGTGGATAGGGAATAACTTAAAATAACATAAAAAACATAAAAATAAAAAATAATTATCTTGATCTAGGAGGACGAGGCCTATATAGAGTAGGAGGTTGAGGTGATGGTGGATGTGGCGGTGTAGGTGGAAGCGGCAGCAGTGGAGGAGGAGGACGAGGTAGCCAACACTGGTTTTGGTTTTTAATTTTATTTTTTTTTAAATTGGGGTACACCCCAAAATAGTAAGAAAATATACAACAATGGCTGGGTAAGGCCGGTATACATGTCTATTATGCATAAGTCCTGTGGGATCCATGCCTGGTTCATTTTAATGAATGTGAGCTTGTCCACATTGGCTCTGGACAGGCGGCTGTGCTTGTCTGTGATAACGCCCCCAGCCGTGCTAAATACCCATTCATATAATACACTGGCTGCAGGGCAGACCAGCACCTCCAAGGCGTAAAGGGCAAGCTCAGGCCATGTGCCCAACTTGGAGACCCAGAAGTTAAAGGGGGCAGATCGGTCATTTAGTACGTCTGGGCGTGTGCACACATACTGCTCCACCATGTTAGTGAAATGCTGCCTGCTGCTAAGACATTCCATATCAGCTGGTGGTGCTGCTGCTTGTTGTGGCTTGCTGACAAAGCTTTTCCACATTTTGGCCATGCTAACCCTGCCTTCTGAGGTGCTGGCGGTGCCCTGGCTGCATTGGTGACCTCTTCCTCCTCCTCTGCCTTGGCCTTGTGCTTCCACTGTGCCCCCGCTGTCAGGTGGGAATGCCACCAGCAGCGCGTCTACCAGCGTGCGCTTGTACTCACGCATCTTCCGATCATGCTCCAGTGAGGGAATTAAGGACGGTACGTTGTCCTTGTACCAGGGATCCAGCAGCGTGGCCACCCAGTAATCAGCACAAGTTACAATGTGGGAAACTCGGCGGTCATTTCTGAGACACTGCAGCATGTAATCGCGCATGTGTGCCAGGCTGCCCAGAGGCAACGGAAAGCTATCCTCTGTCTGAGGTGTATCCTCAGTATCCCCCAAGCCACGCACCAGTGATGGCCATGAGCTGGCCTGGGTGCCACCCTGCTGTGAACATGGTTCCATCTCCTCCTCCATCTCCTCATCCTCGTCATCCTCCAGAACTGTGCCCCTGCTGGACAATTGTGTACCTGGCGTTTGTGGGTGCAGGAACCCACCCTCAGAGCCACTTGTGAATGACTGCCCTGAAAGCCTTGGAAATGATACCTCTTCCTCCTCCTCATCCTGTGCCACATCCTCTTCCAACATCGCCCGAAGTGTTTTTTCAAGAAGGCATGGAAGTGGGATAGTTAAGCTGAGAACAGCGTCATCGGCACTGGCCATGTTGGTGGAGTACTCGAAACAGCGCAACAAGGCACACAGGTCTCGCATGGAGGCACAGTTATTGGTGGTGAAGTGGTGCTGTTCTGCAGAGCGACTCACACGTGCGTGCTGCAGCTGAAACTCCACTATGGCCTGCTGCTGCTCGCACAGTATGGCCAGCATGTGCAAGGTGGAGTTCCACCTTGTGGGCACGTCACATATGAGGCGGTGAGCGGGAAGGCCGAAGTTACGATGCAGCGCTGACAGGCGAGCAGCAGCAGGGTGAGAACACCGAAATTGCGCACAGACGGCCCGCACTTTCTGCAGCAGCTCTGACATGTCAGGGTAATTTCTAAGGAACCTCTGCACCACCAAATTCAGCACATGCGCCAGGCAAGGGATGTGTGTCAAACCGGCTAGGCCCAGAGCTGCTACGAGATTTTGCCCATTATCGCACACCACCAGGCCGGGCTTGAGGCTCACTGGCAGCAACCACTCATCGTCTGCTGTTCAATGCTCCTCCACAACTCCTGTGCGGTGTGGAGTTTTTCCCCCAAACAGGCAAGTTTTAAAACTGCCTGCTGTCATTTACCCCTGGTTGTACTGAAGTTGGTGGTGAAGGTTTTACGCTGACCGGATGAGGAGGCGGTAGAGGATGAGGAAGTGGAGTAGGAGGAGTTAGGAACAGGAGGCAAACTGAAGTGCCCGGCAATCCTCGGTGGTGAAAGGACATGTTCCAAACTGCTATCTGCCTCAGGCCCAGCCGCCACTGCATTTACCCAGTGTGCTGTTAGGGAGATATAACATCCCTGACCATGCTTACTGGTCCACGTATCCGTAGTTAGGTGGACCTTGCCACAGATAGCGTTACGCTGTGCACACCTGATTTTGTCACCCACTTGGTTGTGCAGGGAAGGGATGGCTTGCCTGGAAAAGTAGTTGCGGCTGGGCACAACGTATTGTGGGACAGCCACTGCCATAAGGCTTTTAAAACTCTACATCTCCACCAGATGGAATGACAGCATTTCAAAGGCCATGAATTTTGAAATGCTGGCATTCAGGGCCAGGGATCGTGGGTGGGTAGGGGGGTACTTCCTCTTCCGCTCCAGTGTTTGGAAGATAGAAAGCTGAACGCTTCCACAGGACATTGTGGAGATGGTTGTTGGTGACCCAGGTGGTGGTCACTGTTGCTGGCAGATCCTCTGTTTGCGGGATGGCAGGTGCCACTGTCACTACAGAGGTGGATGAAGAGGCCAAGACTGCAGCAGCAGAAGAGGAATCAGGAGGAGCCAGAGACCTTTCTTGGTTTTTGAGGTGTCTACTCCACTGCAGCTCATGCTTTGCACTTAGATGCCTGATCATGCGGGTTGTGCTCAGGTTGAGAAGGTTTGTGCCTCGCTTCAGGCTCTGATTGCACAGCGTACAAACCACTCGTGTCCTGTCATCATCACATTGTCTGAAGAACTGCCACGCTAGGGAACTCCTTTGAGCTGGCTTTGGTGTGCTTGGTCCCTTGCTGCGTTGGGCAGTAGCATCTAGGGCACGGCTGCTCCGCTTTTGCACCCTGCTCCCTTTTCTGCTGTGCTGGTGGCTCTGTGCGACCACCGCCTCTTCCTCCAAACCACTCAGGTCACCTGCATGACGTTCATTTCATGTGGGGTCGAGGACCTCATCGTCCTCCACATCATCTTCCACCCAGTCTTCACCCTTTCCCTCCTTGTGGGTCTCCACAATTCGGAATTCCGCAGCAGTTGGCACCTGTGTTTCATCATTATCTGAGACGTGCTGCGATGGTCCTCCCATGTACTCATCTTGAGACATAAGTGGTTGGGAATCGGTGCACTTCCACTTCTGGGGCAGGGCTAGGTCGATGGCCCTGAGAAACCATGCTAACAGAGTCATCAAAAAGAAGAAGAGACTGCTGCATGACTTGGGGCTCAGACTGCTTGGCAGATTTGCAAGGGGGTGAGGTTAAAGATTGATGGACATCGGCTGCAGGTGCCAACTCTGACCTTTCAGCAGTTGACTGGGTGGGAGACAATGTGAAGGAACTGGAGGCACTGTCAGCAACCCAATCTACTATCGCCTGTACTTGTTCTGGCCTCAACATTTGTAGAGGCTCATTAGGCCCTGCCAAATACTGCTGCAGGTTCTTATGCCTACTCACACCTGAGGAAGGTGTTTCACTTGTGCGTGTAGCTGGCACAGATCGACCACGTCCTCTCCTTGCAACAGGAGCTCCACCAGCAGCACCACGACCCAGCCCATGTCCCTTATTTGACCTTCTCCTCATATTTCTCTAATTTAGGATCTTCCCCTAAATAGGTGTTTATTGAACAGCGGAATAGAACAACAGTATCCAACGGGCGTATCTCACAGTAACATATGCAGACTAGGCCGCAATTTTTTTTTTCCCTAAATGGGTTTTTATTGAAAAGCGGAATAGGACAACAGTATCCAACGGGTGTATCTCACAGTAGCATATGCAGACTAGGCTGCAATTTAATTTTTTTTTTCCTTAATGGGTTTTTATTAAAAAGCGGAATAGAACAACAGAATCCAACGGGTGTATCTCACAGTAACATATGCAGACTAGGCTGCAATTTAATTTTTCCCCTAAATGGGTTTTTATCGAAAAGCGGAATACAACAACAATATCCAATGGGTGTATCTCACAGTAACATATGCAGACTAGGCTGCAATTTAATTTTTTCCCCTAAATGGGTTTTTATTGAAAGGCGGAATACAACAACAGTATCCAATGAGTGTATCTCACAGTAACATATGCAGACTAGGCTGCAATTTAATTTTTTTCCCCTAAATGGGTTTTTATTGAAAAGTGGAATACAACAACAGGATCCAATGGGTGTATCTCACAGTAACATATGCAGACTAGGCTGCAATTAAATTTTTTTCCCTTAAATGGATTTATATTGAAAAGCGGAATACAACAACAGTATCCAATGGGTGTATCTCACAGTAACATATGCAGACTAGGCCGCAATTTAATTTTTTTCCCCTAAATGGGTTTTTATTGAAAATCGGAATACAACAACAGTATCCAATGGGTATATCTCACAGTAACATATGCAGACTAGGCTGCAATTTAATTTTTTTTCTCTAAATGGGTTTTTCAATTGAAAAGCGGAATAGTACAACAGTATCCAACGGGTGTATCTCACAGTAACGTATGAATGAAATTTTTTTATTTTTCCCTTTAATTGGCGCTTTTTGAATAGCAGATTAGAACTGCAGTGTCTAAACGCTGTATGAATAGTGTCACAGTAAATATGAATGAAAAACTGAAAAATAATTGTCCCCTTAAATCGGTGCTTTTTAAATATCAGATTAGAACTGCAGTGTCTAAACGCTGTATGACAGTGTCACAGTAAAGTATGAATGAAAAACTGAAAAATAATTGTCCCCTTAAATTGATGCTTTTTGAATAGCAGATTAGAACTGCAGTGTCTAAACGCTGTATGACAGTGTCACAGTAATGTATGAATGAAAAACTGAAAAATAATTGTCCCCTTAAATTGGTGCTTGTTGAATAGCAGATTAGAACTGCAGTGTCTATATGCTGTAAGTCACAGTAAAATATGAAGGAAAAAACTTTTTTTTTTTAAATCCAGATTAAGCAGACACATATGCACTGAGCTTGCATTACATGGCCGCCGCACGTCGCCCAACAGACTGATAAAAGTTTTTTATTTTTCTCCCTCCTCCTCACTGGGCTCAGGTCAGGGCAAAAAGATCGTGCACTGCACCCCCACACAATAAAATCAATGTAGATCGCTGCCTGATTAAGAAAGCTTCTTCCTATTCTTTCCCTGAAAGTAATCTCCAGCCTGCCCCTACAATAATCTCCTATCTCTCCCTCAGCAGCAGCAGGAACCTCTCCCTACAGTAGTTAGAGCAGAGTGACGTGCAGCGATACGTGACTCCAGCTTATATAGAGGCTGGGTCACATGCTGCACTGGCCAATCACAGCCATGCCATTAGTTGGCATGGCTTTGATGGCTTCTAAAGGCACACTAGTTAAACGCTTGCTGATTGGCTGCCTTGCAGCTGTTGAAACCGCGCCATTAAAACCGCGCCAAAACATGAAATAAATTACCGAACAATGGACTGTATCCCGAACATACAGTGAAATGTTCGGGTCCGTGTCCGGGTACCGAACACCCAAAAGTCCGGTACGATCCCAAACAATACAGTCCAGGTTCGCTCAACCCTACAGTTAACCCTTGAAGTATGGGCACAGCCCCACTGCAAAGCAGAATTTTTTAGATTTTCTGGAGTTCAGCTTTAATGCTACTTTACTATAATGCTACAAGTTAGTAAGAACCAGGATATTATTAATGTGTGCTTCTCTGTCCATGCATTTAAAAAAAAAAATAAAGAATAGTAAAAGCTTTAATGGAAAAAAGGCAACCAAGAAAAATGGGCTCATGGAAGTGGATGTGTTATGAATGATGAAGATGATAAAGCCACTTTAATTGCTAGGATGGCACAGAGGTTATAAGATAATGCAGAACTTGGAGAGAAATATGTTCAGAAGCAGATAAATACGAGGACAGATATATAATGTGTATTGTTCCTAGTGTATTGTCCTTGTATGACTTGTCGAGTAGCATTTAGTTTCAGCTGTCTCTCCTTTGGATATTTTTCTTATTGAATGCTGTAGTCACTGTTTGTATTCCTGTTGTAACAGAGACAATTTTCCATATCAGTAAAAAGGTTCATGACACATAAATTATTGTGTACGTTATTTCTCTGTTTGCATCTGTATGGAGGGGGAGCTATCCTTGTGTCTGTGTTTGTGTATATCTAGCCAAACAGACCTTAATCAAAGCTTTTCTCAGACATGTGAGTCATTCATAAATAATGGATCTTTAGTAGAATCTGGTTAGAGTATCTTCAATTAGCAGGAGTAACAGTGCACATGTGTACCCTACAGGTATGTTATGGCGGGAATGCCTCTACCCAGATGTGTCAGTACAAATGTGCTGGGGCTGCATAGCATCACAAAGGTATTTTATAATATATATATTTATACATATATACTGTATATATGTGTGTGTAGGTGTTCACTTTGCCTGTGTTTAAGTGAGTTTTGGTAGGTAGTAGGAAGGCACAGTGGTGGACAGTATTTTGCGACCACTGATGTTGTGTTCTCTATTCTCAGCACAAGGGGAAGCAGGCCTTTTTCTTGGTAAACTTGGATTGAGTTTCATTGCTTGGCACCTTCCTATATGAGACTGATTTCCATACACACAGCTTACTAAGTTAATTACCGTAATGTTCCCCCCCCCCCCACCCCCTAAAGTACCACAATAAGACCTGTTTCAGTGCCCCTGCATTTAAAGTGTCTGCAAAATCTAACAATTAATTTCTCTTATTTGACCCCTTTATGTCTGCTAAATATACCATACAAAGCTGTTTGTTAGCTCTATTGGATGTTTGCAAAAATACCTCTTGATTTTGCAAAAAATGTTGTGGAATGATAACTTCCATTTATCTGTGCTTGTGTACAAGCAGTTGTTTTATAGATAAAGAGTGGGAGGAGATGAGGAGAGGTTTGCATTTTTAGTAATGTATCAGAAGATAAATAGGGGGAGCTGACAACATGAGCTTGGATTTCAGATCCCAAGTGTTGTAATGTCAAAGAGGAAGGTGAGAGCACACTATATTTCTACCCCATCAACGGTTGTTTTTTTGTACTTACAGCATGCTTAAAGAGATACAATTTAAAAAATCTATTTTGCCTTGACATATGTTGAAGGGCAAGACTGGTTTGTGCCATTTTGAATGTGGAAAGACTCCAGCAGGGTTCTACTGATCTTTCATTTTGTTTGCTGGTCACAATATAGTGTTAGTATTTTAGATAGCATTTTGCCCCATAAACCCAGAGGGTAAAGTGTGACCGGAAGAAGAGCATTTTTTGTTTTTTTGTTCAATGATCACAGTTAATGGCTTTGGTGGTGTTATGGTGAGCTCCCCTCCTTGAGATAAATTGTACTTGGTCTGTGGGGAATCAAAGGTAGCAAGAGATTAACTGATACTGTATCTTAGTATGGATCTTCATATCCACATTTAGTAAAGAGCCCTCTTTTGGAATAACTTTAATGTGATCCTCCAACAAGTAGGGAGATGTTGAGATTGTGTCCTTAGGTGGATCAAATTGCTTCAGGAAATAATGTGATAGGGTTTTTTTTTTTTAAAGCTTTATAGCTGTGCGGGCCTGTGCTTTTCCCTGGCCTAGCTAACAGAGAGCTTTTTGCACCCCTTCTAATTAGTTGAGGGTTTCTATGTCTTCCACATGTCCTCAGTGAGTTTCTTGGGTGCTAAAATGTTGCTGCTTTTATTATTGTGGCCATAATAATAATAATAATTGCATTGTTAAGTGAAAACTTTTGAAATTTTTGCTTTTATGTGCTCTAACAGTTTCATGTGTGCCTATGTTAATTTGTGCAAGTGGGAGTCTAGAAGTGATTTTTTATGTAGGCTCTTAAGGTTTTCAGTTTGCCAAGTGAATGATGCTATGCGTTTTTGTGTGTCAGCTTTATTTGCATCTGGAATTTTAGAAATTTACCCATAATTAGAGTTGAGCGAACACCTGGATGTCCGGGTTCGGCGGGTCCTGCCGAAATTGAAAAAAAAGTCCAGGTTCGTGAACCGGACTTAACCCGAACTTTACCCCGATCCCAAACCCCATTGAAGTCAATAGAGACCCGAACTTTTGAGCACTAAAATGGCTGTAAACAAACATGGAAAGGGCTAGAGGGCTGCAAATGGTAGCAAAATCATCTTAAGAGCATGACAAGTGCTCTGCAAACAAGTATGGATAGGAAAATAACTTAAAATAACATAAAATACATAGAAATAAAAAATAATCAACTTGAATGATGTAGGAGGAGGACGAGGCCCATATGGAGTAGGAGGTTGAGGTGGTGGAGGATATGGCGGTGTAGGTGGAAGCGGCGGCAGTGGTGGAGGAGGAGGACGAGGCCTATATGGAGTAGGAGGTTGAGGTGGCGGTGGATGTGGCAGTGTAGGTGGAAGCGGCGGTGGAGGAGGACGAGGTAGCCAACACTGGTTTTTGTTTTTAATTTTATTTCTTTTTAAATTAGGGTACACCCCAAAAGAGTTAGAAAGATCAAATACAACAATGGCTGGGTAAGGTCGGTATACATGTCTATTCTGCACAAGGTACGGACAAGTCCTGTGGGATCCATGCCTGGTTCATTTTACACGTACAGATACAGACTAGGCTGCAATTTAATTATTTTTCCCTAAATGGGTGTTTATTGAATAGCGTAATAGAACAACAGTATACAATGGCTGTATCTCACATGTACAGATACAGACTAGGCCGCAATTAAATATTTTTTCCCTAAATGGGTGTTTACTGAATAGCAGAATAGAACAACAGTATAGAAAGGGTGTATCTCACAGTAAAATATGCAGACTAGGCTGCAATTTATTTTTTTCCCCTAAATGGGTTTGTATTGCAAAGTGGAATACAACAGTATGCAATGGGTGTATCTCACTGTACCATATGCAGACAGGGCCGCAATTTAATTTTTATCCCCTAAATGGGTTTTTATTGCAAAGAGGAATACAACAGTATGCAATGGGTGTATCTCACTGTAACAAATGCAGACAGGGCCGCAATTAACTTTTTATCCCCTAAATGGGTTTTTATTGCAAAGGGGAATACAACAGTATGCAATGGGTGTATCTCACTGTACCATATGCAGATAGGGCCGCAATTTACTTTTCATCCCCTAAATGGGTTTTTAGTGCAAAGCGGAATACAACAGTATGCAATGGGTGTATCTCACTGTAACATATGCAGACAGGGCCGCAATTAACTTTTTATCCCTTAAATGGGTTTTTATTGCAAAGCGGAATACAACAGTATGCAACGGGTGTATCTCACTGTAACAAATGCAGACAGGGCCGCAATTAACTTTTTATCCCTTAAATGGGTTTTTATTGCAAAGCGGAATACAACAGTATGCAATGGGTGTATCTCATTGTACCATATGCAGACAGGGCAGCAATTAACCTTTTATCCCCTAAATGGGTTTTTATTGCAAAGCGGAATACAACATTATGCAATGGGTGTATCTCACTGTAACATATGCAGACAGGGCCGCTATTAACTTTTTATCCCCTAAATGGGTTTTTATTGCAAAGCGGAATACAACAGTATGCAATGGGTGTATCTCACTTTACCATATGCAGACAGGACCGCAATTTACTTTTCATCCCCTAAATGGGTTTTTATTGCAAAACGGAATACAACAGTATGCAATTGGTGTATCTCACTGTAACATATGCAGACAGGGCCGCAATTAGCTTTTTATCCCCTAAATGGGTTTGTATTGCAAAGCGGAAGACAACAGTATGCAATGGGTGTATCTCACTGTACCATATGCGGACATGGCCGCAATTTACTTTTTATCCCCTAAATGGGTTTGTATTGCAAAGCGGAAGACAACAGTATGCAATGGGTGTATCTCACTGTAACATATGCAGACAGGGCCGCAATTATTTTTTTATCCCCTAAATGGGTTTTTATTGCAAAGCGGAATACAACAGTATGCAATGGGTGTATCTCACTGCAACATATGCAGACAGGGCCGCAATTAACTTTTTATCCCCTAAATGGGTTTGTATTGTAAAGCGGAATACAACAGTATGCAATGGGTGTATCTCACTGCAACATATGCAGACAGGGCCGCAATTAGCTTTTTATCCCCTAAATGGGTTTGTATTGCAAAGCGGAAGACAACAGTATGCAATGGGTGTATCTCACTGTACCATATGCAGACATGGCCGCAATTTACTTTTTATCCCCTAAATGGGTTTGTATTGCAAAGCGGAAGACAACAGTATGCAATGGGTGTATCTCACTGTAACATATGCAGACAGGGCCGCAATTATTTTTTTATCCCCTAAATGGGTTTTTATTGCAAAGCAGAATACAACAGTATGCAATGGGTGTATCTCACTGCAACATATGCGGACATGGCCGCAATTTACTTTTTATCCCCTAAATGGGTTTGTATTGCAAAGCGGAAGACAACAGTATGCAATGGGTGTATCTCACTGTAACATATGCAGACAGGGCCGCAATTAGCTTTTTATCCCCTAAATGGGTTTTTATCGCAAAGCGGAATACAACAACAGTATGCAATGGGTGTATCACACTGTAACATATGAATGAAAATCTGAAAAATAATTGTCCCCTTAATTGGTGCTTGTTGAATAGCAGATTTGAAATGCAGTGTCTAAACGCTGTAAGTCACAGTAACATATGAAGAAAAAAAGTTTTTTTTTCTTTTTTAAATGCAGATTAAGCAGACACATATGCACTGAGCTTCCATGAAATGGCCGCTACACACCGCACGCCTAACAGGTTGGATACTGTTGTTGTTCTATTCTGCTATTGAATAAAAAAAAAAAACCCATTTGAATGAAAACCTGAGAAATATATATTTTTTCCTTAACCACTTGCCGACCGCCGCACGACTATCTACGTCGGCGGTCAGCCCCTCACAGGCAAACTGACGTAGGTCTACGTCGCTTGCTTGTGAGGGTCTAGGGAGCGAGCGCGCGCCCCCGGAGGCGCGCTCCCGCTCCCGCGTGGTCACGGACCCCCCCGCGCGTGTGACCGGCGGACCCGATGTTCACCGGCCACTCTGCGATCGGCGGGGGAGAGGGAGAAAGTCAGGCAGCTTGTGTAAACAAGCTGCCTGTCATTCTCCTCGGTGTAAAGACACTGATCACACGGATCTACTATGTAGATCCGTTGATCAGTGTCCTTACAGCTCAAGCCACAGCCAATCACAGTAGAAAGCACGCCCCTAGGGACACACACAGCCCCTCCCTCCCAAATAAAGTTAACCCCTTCACTACCAGTGTATTTTTACAGTAACAGTGCATATGTATAGCACTGATTACTGTAGAAATGTCACTGGTAACCCCAAAAGTGTCAAAAATGTCAGTCAAGGGTCCGATCTGTCCGCCCCAATGTCGCAGTACCGCAAAAAAAATCGCAGATCGCCGCCATTACGCGTTAAAAAAAAAAACAACAAAAATGACAAAAATCTTTCCCTTTGTTAGTAAACGCGATAACTTTTGCGCAAACCAATCAAAATACGCTTTTTGCGATTTTTTTTACCAAACATAGGTAGCATAAAACAAATTGCCTGAAAATGTTAAAAAATTTAGATTTTTACATTTTTTTGGGGGGGAATTTCATATAAAAAAATGTGAAAAATATTGCTATTTTTGCAAAATTGACGCTCTTTTTTTGTTTATAGCGCATGATCAAAAAATCGCACAGGTGATCAAATACCACCAAAAGAAAGCTCTGTTTGTGGGAAAAAAAGGACGCCAAATTCGTTTAGGTACAGCGTAGCACGACCGCGCAATTGTCCGTTAAAGTCACGCAGTGCCGAATCGCAAAATACCCCCTGGTCGTTTAGCAGCCAAATCCTCCGGGGCTTAAGTGGTTAAATACTGAAAAATAATTATTTTCCCCTTACATTGGTGCTTTTTGAAGAGCAGGTTAGAAAATCAGTGTCTGTCTAAACACTGTATGTCAAAGTGAAATATGAAGGAAAAAGTTTTTTTCTTTTTTAAATGCACGCCTAACATGTTGGATACTGTGGTTGTTCTATTCCGCTATTGAATAAAAAAAAAACCCATTTGAATGAAAAACTGAAAAATATTTTTTTTTCCCTAAATACTGAAAAATAATTATTGTCCCCTTACTTGTGCTTTTTTAAGAGCAGGTTAGAAAAGCAGTGTCTGTCTAAACGCTGTATGTCAAAGTAAAATATGAAGGAAAAATGTTTTTTTCTTTTTTAAATGCAGATTAAGCAGACACATATGCACTGAGCTTGCATTAAATGTGCAGCACCGCATGCCACCCACCTAACAGACTGATAAAAGGTTTTTTTTTCTCCTTTCTCCTCCTCACTGGGCTAAGGTCAGGGCATAAAAATCGTGCACTACACCCCCACACAATACAATCAATGTAGATTGCTGTCTGATTAAAGAAGATTCTTCCTATTATTTCCCTCAAAGCAATCTCCAGCCTGACCCTACAATAATCTCCTATCTCTCCCTCCGGGCAAAAAGATTGTGCACTGCATCCCCACACAATCAAATCAATGTAGATCTGTCACGTAACTGGTCCTGAAGCCAAAATGCTGAGAGGGCTCTCCTTGCGGCTGAGTGCTCGGTGTCCCTGAAGGTGGTAACAGGAAGGTAACATGGGCAGCTCCTTCCAAAAGATATTGCCATTCTTCTAAGGCTGTTTTAATAGCCAGTAGCTCCCGTTCACCGACATCATAATTTCTTTCTGCTTGACTCAGCTTCCGAGAAAAAAAGCTACCGGATGGAGCAAGGATTTAGACAAGATTGCCCCAGTGGCGACCTCTGAGGCATCAACCTCCAAGATGTAAGGCAGAGCAGGGTCTGGGTGCCGAAGTATTGGAGCAGAGGTGAAAAGAGCTTTCAGTTTATTGAAGGCCGCCTGGGCTTCCTGGGACCACTGGAATCGGGAATGTTGACGTGTGAGCTGGGTAATGGGAGCAATAATGGATGAGAATCCTTTAATGAATCTCCTGTAAAAGTTGGTGAACCCCACAAATCTTTGGATTCCTTTTTTATCCACTGGGGCAGGCCATTCCAGGATGGAAGACACCTTTTGGGGGTCCATAGCGATACCATCAGTGGATATGATCAATCCTAGGAACTGGATGGTTTGTTTGTCAAATTCGCATTTCTCTGCCTTGGCGTAGAGTCCATGTTTCCTGAGGGTAGACAAGACTTTCTTTACGTGCAAACGATGCAATTCAAGAGATGCAGAGAAGATGAGAATATCATCAAGATAGACTATAAGGAAGGGATCCAGAAATTCTCTAAAGATGTCATTTACAAGGTGTTGGAAAGTGGCTGGGGCATTGCAAAGTCCAAAAGGCCTCACAAGGTATTCAAAATGTCCGAAACGGGTTCGGAAGGCCGTTTTCCACTCGTTGCCTTCTCTAATTCGGATTAAGTTTTATGCACCTCGTAGATCCAGTTTAGTGAAAACTCGAGCAGCTCGGAAACGTTGAAACAGTTCTGGTATGAGAGGTAGAGGTTAGAGGTTCTTGATGGTAATTTTATTTAATTCCCTGTAATCTACACAAGGTCTGAGTGTATGATCCTTCTTTTGAACAAAGAAGATTCCTGCTCCTGCAGGGGAAGAGGATGGACGGATAAATCCTTTTTCCAGATTCTCGTTTATGTAGAGTCGTATCGTAGAGCCTCCATCTCTATTTCTGATAATGGGAAAATTCGACCAAAAGGAATTTCTGCACCGGGAAGTAGCTCAATAGGACAGTCATCTGCTTTCTTCTTATCGAACACATCCAGGAAGTCATGATAGCTGGTAGGCACATACTGACCGATATCTGAGACTGCCTGAACAGTCAGGCAGCTGGGAGAGTCCAATGGTTCAGGAGCAAAACAATGCTGCTGGCAGTAGGCTGAAGAGAACATGATCTCCCCTTTAGACCAGTCAATCTTGGGATTATGGGCCTGCAAAGAGGGAAGGCCGAGTATTACCTGAAACAAGGGGGAGTAGAGGACATCTAAACATAGGAACTCTTGATGTCCAGAGTCAGTAATCGTTAGAATTGGTTCAGTTTCTTGGGTAATGGGCCCCGACTTGGGAATGGTGCCGTCTGCCAGGTGAACAGTAAGTCTCAGTCTTTTAGGTCTAAGCGGAATCTGTAATTTCTTAGCTAATGTAAGATCCAGAAAACAACTGCAGGCGCCTGAATCAACTATGGCTCGGAATTTGACTTCCACTTTTGCCACTTGCAGTGAGACAGGCAAGATGATATGAGCGGGGGAGGATCCAGCGACCAAGACATATGTGGGACGAGAGGACAGGAGCTTACTGGGTCTCACAGGGCAGTTTCGAAGAAAATGTCCAGTACCACCACAGTATAGACAAAGGTTGGCTTGCCACCGGCGGATCCTCTCTTCAGGGGTCAGGGAAGGCCGCAACAAGCCGAATTGCATGGGCGTAGTGGTGGTTACTGGGGGTTTGTAAGATTGAGTCCGTTCAAAGCGTCGCTCCCGTAATCGACGGTCAAGCTGTATAGCCAACTGTATAAGGCGTTCAAGGGTAGTGGGAGCTTCCACCCGGGCCAGTTCATCTTTGAGCACCTCGGACAGACCAAGCCGGAATTGGTACTTGAGTGCGGCTTCATTCCAGTCTGTATCTGCTGACCATTCAACCGTATAGTCCTCTACAGGCCGGTTCCCTTGCTGGAGTGTGTGCAGGGCTGCTTCGGCAGAAGCCATTCGCTGGGGATCATCATAGAGTTGTGCCATAGCTCCAAAAAAGGCTGAAACTGAGTTTAGGACCGGGTTACTTTGTTCCATAAGATGATGGGCCCAGGATTGAGGTTCTTCTGTGAGCAAGGAGATGATGAAACTGACTTTGACGGTTTCAAGGGAGAAAGTCCGTGGCTGCAGAGCTAGGTATAACTGACAAACATTTTTAAATGCTCTGAATTTTCTTCGGTCCCCGGAGAAACATTCGGGTATGGGGACTCTTGGTTCAGGTGGAGGTACCACTACCGTGGGTGTGACAGCGGTGCGTTCAAAAACAGCAGAAGCTGGAGCAGAGACCTCATGTGCAGTATTCTGGTAAGCAGAAGAGGACATAGAAGGTATGCTGTGCAGGCGACCTTCTAGTTGCATATAGCCTTCTTGTAGATTCTGTACGGCTTGTGTGAGGGCTGTAACTTGTTGGCACAAAGCCTGTAGCGGAGACGCACCTCTGTCGGCTTCAGACATCTCATGGCTGACTGGTACTGTCACGTACCTGGTCCTGAAGCCGAAATGCTGAGAGGGCTCTCCTTGCGGCTGAGTACTCGGTGTCCCTGAAGGTGGTAACAGGAAGCACGAAGCCCAAAGTAGCAGGGATTGCCAGCTGTGCCCAAGATGAGGGTTGGTGGTAGGTAGATCTCTCTGCAGGTGAACACCAGAGGAGGTGAGCACTAGGACCCAGGAGTGCTGTGGAAGTTGCAGACTGCACACAGCTGGAAGTAGTTTGTAATGGAGAGTGCAGCTGGCAGGATCAACAGGTAAGTACTGGAAGCAGGTTCTGCAGGCTGGGTACAGCAGGCGGGTACCAAGGCAGATCACAGCAGACAAGGCACAGCCGAAGGCGTAGTCGGGGACAGAAGCAGAGGTCAGTAAGCCAGTGGTCAGCAGATCGGATAGCGGAGTCGTGGTTAGGCAAGCCGGGGTCATACACAGGGCAGATGACAAGAGAAGATCCGTGAACAATCCGAGGTCAGAGCTGGGAGCAAGACAAGAGGAATCCAAGAACAAGCTGGGTTGACATCAGGTGATCCGATGCAGCAGCAAACACAGGAAGCAGAAATCAGGAAACAGGAAACAGGAAGCTGAAGACCAGTCAGCAATGTTCATGTGCCACAGATATCCTTTTAAAGGCCAGAGGGTGCTGGGATTGGACATCCACTTTGTGCGCCAGCACGCACACGTCTTCGCCCTAGCGGACGTGCGATTGCAATACGTGTGTGCGTATTCATGCGGGGGCGGCCATGTTGAGAATTGGCTAATGTGTCAGGTCTATGAGTGTTTATTCTCTGGCTAGTTCCCTGACAAGATCGCAGTCTGATTAAAGAAGATTGTTCCTATTCTTTCCCTCAAAGCAATCTCCAGCCTAACCCTACAAAAATCTCCTATCTCTCCCTCCGGGCAAAAAGATTGTGCACTGCAACCCCACACAATCAAATCAATGTAGATCGCTGTCTAATTAAAGAAGATTCTTCCTATGCTTTCCCTCAAAGCAATCTCCAGCCTGACTCTACAGTAATGTCCTATCTCTCACTCAGCAAAAGTATCAGGAACCTCTCCCTAGTATAGTTTGAGCAGAGTGACGCGTGGCGCTATGTGACTCCAGCTTATAAAGACTCTAGGTCACATGCTGCACTGGTCAATCACAGCCATGCCATTAGTAGGCATGGCTGTGATGGCTTCTAGGGCACACTAGTTAAACACTTGCTGATTGGCTGACTTGCACCTGTTGAAATCGCGCCATTAAAACCGCGCCAAAACATCAAATAACATTACTGAACAACGGACAGTACCCAAACATACAGTGAAATGTTTGGGTCCGTGTCCGGGTACTGAATACCCAAATGTCCGGTACAAACCCGAACAATACAGTCCGGGTTCGCTCAACCCTACCCATAATTACACATTTGTGAGCTTTCCATAGGGTCATTAGTGAGGTGCTTGGTGCATTGTTATTAGAAATCTAATTTGCTGGATGTGAGTTTGGTGAATGTTGTAGTTTGGTCTCCAGAAAGTAGAGTGCAGCTTTGATGGGGAGAGGACAAGAGGGACTTACTGATCAGCACTGGATAACTGTTGGTTCAATGATGATTCCACCCAGACAAAGCAGATCCCAGATAAAAGAGTCAAGTCTAGAGTATCTATCATGGTAGTCTCTGCCATCTGGGTGTAAGAATCACAAGATGCCATACAGGCGTAAGGATAAGAGTTGCTTTTTAATAATTCAGAGGCTCCTGTAGGGTGGTGGGAAGGATCCAGTATATGTGTCCAAAGCAAAGACCAAAGGGACATTGAAAACTGGCCATAGTATTAAAATTCCATTGTATTTTCCCAAGTCTTAGTGATCACTTTTCTGGTATAACACCTTTCAATTAAATGGAAGCACATTTTCACATGAAAAGAAAGGGGGGCAGGAAAATAAGGGTAGGGATAATGATAGGAGTGGTACCCCATGTGTTATGAGCAGAAGAGTTCAGGGATATTAAAGCTTAGCTGGATGCCAGAATTACATGGGAGCTTATTTGCAGTTGTGCTTTGCCCAATTTTCTCAATTGTGGTGAGCTGAGTACTGCCAGATCACTAAGGATTACTCCTTGTGTAATTGATTTCTGTTTTCATGCATCTTGGTTGCAAGCCAGTCCATGTCCCCCAATACTTTATACATTTAATAAAATAGTTTAAAAAATGTATTATTGGATTCTTGTTTCTCTACTCACTTGTACAGTCCCGGTGTCAGAGAAACGGCCATGCTGCAACTGGCAACTCCGCCAGTACTTCCAATGGCCGCAATGGACTCAGGCCATAGACTCATTGTCAGTGAAATGGCTGTGCTGCAACTGGCAACTTTGCCAGTACTTCCCATGGCCGCAATGGACTCAGGCCATAGACTAATTCATTGGCCTATAAAAGGACTCTGCTCAGCCCATCAGATTGCTGGATTGTCTTCAGCTCTTCCTGTTTCCTGAGCATTGCTACTTCCTGGATTCCAGTTTGACCCGACTTGTTCCTGACCTGTCTGCTTTCTCTCCTGGCTTTGACCCCCGGCTTCATCTGACCATCCCTGCTCCAGTTTGGCTCTCCCGTTATCTGATCTCGGCTTGGCTTACGGACTTGCTTCCTGTCTACCTGCCCTCCAGTACCTGATCTTGGCTTTCCCATGGACTTGTCTGCTTCTGGCCTTCCTGCTATACCTTTTGGCTTGCACCTGTTGCAGCTTCCTGCCGAGCCCTGTGTTTGACCCCCGGCCGGTCTTACACCTACTGCCTGGTTGTTCCTGGTTCCTCCTTGGACTGTCTGGTGTATTCCTGCCCAGCACTCTGCTAGAGACCGCCTGTCTACCATCAGGACCCTGCCGGCAACCAGTGCTTCTGTGGGCGCTACACCCTCTGTCTCAACCCCAGGGGTGTGCCGCACTCAGCCGCAAGGGGAGCCCTCTCTGCATCTCGGCCTCAGATCAGATACGTGACACCCGGTCTCTTCTTTAAAAAGAATCATGTGAAAACTTACCTTTGCAAAAACAGAGATTCTCTACATCTTTACTGACCAACTTTTAACTCCACATTAACTGATTCTAATGGAGGATCATAGCAGTAACTGAACTGTGGGGTTCTAAAAAAATCACAGTTTTTTCCCCATACTTGGTTAATTCCTGCAGTTCGATCCTCTGTAGTTACACTGAAAAAAATGCAGTCATAAAACTTCTGGCTGAATGAATGAATGTACATTGTATTACGTGGTATAGCATAGGAACCCAGGTATGGAAATCAACCAATATCCAACAGTTCAGTTACTAGACTGATTCTACTATACATATAAAAGAAGTGGCGTTAAATAAATATATTAACCCTATTCCAAACAAAGTGCTCAGTGATGAATTGGCACTATTCTTTGTGCCCATGAAAAAACACAGTGCTACATAAATTTCACAATCTATGATCAAGTGTACTTGTGTTTTAACATTGCAACAGTTTTTCTGCAAACTTTACACTGCTGATGTAATACACAAATGTTCTGCACCTTCCATGAGTGCTCTTCAAAACTACAGGTGACTTGGTGCAGTAGTGCCCACTCACCAGATATTTACGACCTCTTGTAAAAAATAAAAAAAAACAGCGAAAGTGCACTTAATCGTGCCTAAAAGATCTCCATTCCTCCTTAGACTCCAACACCCATTATCCAACACCCATTATGCCCCAGGATACTATCCTCCTCTTCTTTCATTTGCAACTCAGTAACATAAACCAAAGGAAAAGCTTCATTGTGCAACATTTATTGAAAGTGAAAAGCCACATATAAACAATAAAATGCCCACTCACATTAGCATGTGCCTTATCAGCACACAAAGTTACCAGCCTCTTGGTATTCCAGAACACCACTGCTCTGCTGTATCCTAGAGCCCATGTGCATTCCAATAACTGCATATGACATTACAGTGAGTGAGCGACCAGAGGTCTTGTCTCTACGCGTTTCGTTATCAGACATCTTCAGGAAGCTGATGTAATGTTGAAACACAAGAAAACTTGAGCATGGATTATTCATTTATGTAGAACTGTTTTTTTTTTTTTTTGCAGGTACAAAGAATAGTGTCAATTCAGCACTGAGCAATTTGTTTCAAATAGGGTTAATATATTTATATAGTGCTGCTTCTTTTATATCTATAGTAGTTTCACAAGTGCAAGAGGGAGTGCTGTGAAGTGGCAGCTGGGATATTGTTAGAAAAAAAACATATTTTTTACTCCTTTTCACAGAGGGGTTTAATCATTTTTCCAGTTAGCACAGGACTACATTTGTATTATAAGGTTTAGCACTGGACAGATTTTATATCACTATTAGATATCATAGAGCTGGAAACGCCATAGTACAAACTGTTACTTTAGGCATCATAGCAATAGCAACATCACCCCGGGAAGTATTTATATAATTTAGTGTTTATTATTTTATTTTATTTTTTTACAATTAAACAGTTCCTTAAAGTAGAATTTTCTTTAAAACAAAATCATAAGGGGCTTATAACAATTTTGCCATGGCAGTAATTTATAATAATGCGTTTAACCTAGCCCTACTGTGTTCCTGTAAATAAGCTGGTCTGCAGCATGAGCTGCTTTGTGTACCAATACACCTTGATAAATGAAATTATGGACTCAGCATCAATAACTTTGACTGTGACAGAATCTGATCATTGCTACTCAAGTGACCAACTGATCAGTCTGCGTTACTCCCTGGATCACAGTATATTTGTTATCTGTTAGCAAAATAATTTGTGTTTTTAGTTTTTGGCCAGGGTTACCAGTCCTCAAAAATTGTACATTTTACTGAAAACTTGGAAAATATACACAATGATTTTTTTCACTGACATGTTCAAATGTAGTTAAAATAAGTAATAATAATTCATATTGCTATTAAAGGAAACATATTTTAATAAATGTACAGTGTTCCACAATATAGGCTGTTTGATCAGTATGACCTTGTTCTTTATTTAAACTGCTGCTGCTTTGCAGTGCTAGAGTCCCGGGTTAAATTCTCACAGGGTCTCTATAAACAGTAAGCTTTTACATTCAGCATGTGCTTGCACGGTTGTGTCCTGAGTGTTCTAGCTCCCACCCACAACCAAGATTATATTGCCAGGTTAGCTGACGTCAGATCAAAATGACCCTCAAATGAATATATGTGATTCTGGTGGGAGTATCAAAGAGTAAGCAATTCTGTAGTGGAATAAATATGTATGATTGTGGCATTACAGAGTAATCTCTTCTGTAACAAACAATATGAATGGTTCATTCTTCTCTATAAAAAAACGGAGGGATAATTCAGAGCTGTATATTAATAGTATTTGTGATGGTCATGGAAATAATCATATGAGAAATGATTCAGTCTTTGAAACAGAGACTGATGTAAAGTACTGTTTTTGTTTGTACAGCTGTAAGAAATAACGATATTAATATATAATTGTAAGGACATTGGAGGGTAAGCTTCATTAGAGGAGAGACTAAGAATATTTTTTAGCCTCAACATTGGACCCGAATGTCCTGAGTTTGAAGGGGTTATACCAGGATGATGCCTGCAGCTACAGGGATCATCCAGGTATCTTTTTTTTTCAGCTGGTGATGGGCTCTAATGTAAAATAAATCCTAGTGGCTAATTAGCTGCAGTATCGCTTTTACAGCAGGAGGAAGGAGATCCCCCCTCCCGCTGCTTTACTGTCCCACCTGGGAGCTTGGGACTAAAGCCAGCAGTTCTGCCCACTGACCATAGAGATGACTAAGGAACAAAACATCCCAGATCATCTCTATGGTCTAAGAAACAGAAGTGATGAGTATTTTGTCACTTTTGGTTTTGGACTAATGTGAACAGGCCATTATTGGCCTGTGAAATCATCGGATCAAACCAATATTGGTTTGATCTGATACTTTAAGGGCAGTGGAGAGATATGGTGTCTAATAGACCCCAGATCTCTCAGTAAAGAGTACTTATCACTGCCCATGCTATCACATGGAATGCTGTTCATCCCTATCATCAATAAAGCTGATAAAAAAAATAAATAAAAAAAATAATCATTTTTTAAAGCATCCCTGTCCCCCTATGCTCATGCGCAAAGGCAAACACATTAAAGTGTCTCCTATTAATAATTTAACGCAGCAGACCTCCTGTGTAAATGTAAAGTGGTAACATGTAAAGACTTTGAAAGGGTCGCCTATGGATAATTTATTCAAACGTAGTTCAAGGGCATGCGCAGTTTTAAAATGTGACATGTTTGATATCTATTTATTCAAAAGTTGGGTATTATATTTTGCTTGTTTGTGTGCACTAAAATTCAATAGAGTGTATTTTTTCCCCAAAAAAATTTGCATTTGAAAAACTGCTGCTCAAATACTGCATGACATAAAAAGTTGCAAAAGTTTATTCTCTAGTGCATCTGCTTTAAAATATATATAATGTTTGGTGGTTCTAAGTAATTTTCTACCAATAAAATGTAGATTTTTACATTTACGTGAGAAGTGTCAGAATTGGCCAGGAGGCCAAAGTGGTTAATAGTAGGTGGAATCTGTCCGTTCTGTAGTTGGATACAACAGCAGCAAAGAATTGTCTACAAAAATCCTCATCAGTTTCCTGGTGTAGTTATCTGTCTAACCACAGAGTAAAGCTCCATACACACAGGCCGAATGCCGGCCAACATCGGCTGACATGTGGCCTGTGTGTAAGGCACTCGGTCTGACAGAAGCTGGCTTCTGTCAGGCGAGCATGCTGGATAACCAGCAGCTGACCGGATCCCGATCAGTGCTCTCAGCCAAGGGAGGAGAGCGCTGAGCTGATTGGTGTGTTCTGGGGGGGCTATCCCCCTGTCAAAACACAACAGTTTAGCAGGGGAGATTGCTGTTCTAACGTCGGATTGTTAGTACAGCAACTCAGACCGGAGCTGACAGGTTTTTTTTGTTCAACCCAGAAAAAAAACTAATAGTGTGTACCAGGCTTAAGCAAAGTTTGACTTAGATAAATATATGTGTGAATGTGTGTAGTCAGTGGAGAAGGGAGGAGAAAAGAGGTTACCGCACACACTTTTAATATCACAGGAACATACAACAGCATTTGGGTTAAGTGTGCCAACCTAACTGATCCCTCCCCCCAACAATGGACAGTCAGTAGCTGTGCGTGAAAAATATTAGATAATCACCCAGTCTGGCCAAAATTGGTTAAACAGTCATTTCATTTTTATGAAAAGCTTTATTCATATATCCATCTTTCCTTCTATTTCTGACATGCATTGTCCCTCTCTCAGCATATTTTTAGTTTCTAAACCATCTTGCAAAGCTTGTGCAATTAATCCTTTTTATTAGGTTTATGAGCACAATTAAAGTCTAATTATTTGATTTTTATTTTTAATTTCCTCTGTAGTAGTTTCTGTTTCTGTTCACATACCATTAAGCTCCTGCTGTTCTGTGCCTTGTTGTCATTCTCTCCTCACCTTGAGGACCTACTTGTGTCTTCTCCAGCACAATGTAATTTCTGGCTGGTACTGTCGAAAAACATGCCCAGATCTCTCTTGGGTGTGTTTATTCAAACCGATATCAGATGTCAAGCATGAAACATCTGATGAAAAATTCTGCTTTGTATATCCCCAATAATACTTCTGGCTATGATAAGCAACCATACAATCTCACCATCATCTACACTCTGATCCTGCACAGATGGGTCTCTTATGGTGTAAACACAACCACTGCTGGTAGGTAACAGGACTTGTATCAGGATAGTTTGGCAGGAGACACAATGCAAATGTTTTATAATTGGGCTTGAAATACTATCATCTATCTATCTATCTATCTATCTATCTATCTATCTATCTATCTATCTATCTATCTATCTATCTATCTATCTATCTATCTATCTATCTATCTATCTATCTATCTATCTATCTATCTATCTATCTATCTATCTATCTATCTATCTATCTATCTATCTATCTATCTATCTATCTATCTATCTATCTATCTATCTATCTATCTATCTATCTATCTATCTATCTATCTATCTATCTATCTATCTATCTATCTATCTATCTGTCTGTCTGTCTATCTGTCTGTCTGTCTGTCTGTCTGTCTGTCTGTCTGTCTGTCTGTCTGTCTGTCTGTCTGTCTGTCTGTCTGTCTGTCTGTCTGTCTGTCTGTCTGTCTGTCTGTCTGTCTGTCTGTCTGTCTATCTATCTATCTATCTATCTATCTATCTATCTATCTATCTATCTATCTATCTATCTATCTATCTATCTATCTATCTATCTATCTATCTATCTATCTTTTCATATGGCTGTAACATAGTCATTTAAAATTCATTTTAAAACACATTATTGAAGTTATATAAACAATATTGATTGAATGTACTGCTGTAAGGTGCCATCTTTTATTAAACTTGTAATTTATATTAACTATGTGGCTGATTCATGCAAATTAGAGTGAAGAAAAAGAGCACAAATTTAAACTTGCTGCATCAGAATCCCTGATTGGTTATTATTTGACAAATTCCAATATTGTTCTCATTTATTTATTTATTCATTACGGGTACTTAAATAGAGGCGTCAATTTACACTGCGCTATACATATTTCCTGGCTAACCTCACGTCAGCACACCACGGGTTAATCCGCCATAGGTAACCCTTTAGGACCATCTCCAATAGCTAGAATAAAAGGTCCTCCCTCCTGATCCATGGTGTTCTTCATTTTTGGTCACTCCAGGCCACCTGCCAAAGGTTTCTGAATTGGATGGATGTTGGTGAGCTGTATCCCCCATACCGCACCTCTCCCCAGGTTCTCTGCCTCTCCTGGATTGGAAGACTCTGTGTGTGGATGGTAAATCCCCCTAAAGCCAGGGTACCCTTGTGCCTGGGTTGTGGGCATCTGTTGCTTAAAAAGCACATCATTTACTGCCCTCTGGGGTGCTTCACAGGGACGTTGTGGCTGCAATCCTTGTTTTCTCCCATGCTGTGTCTCCTTAGAAGTGTGCCCTGCTCTGTCTCTCTTCATTATCTTCTTTGGAGGGCAGGCTCCCATCACCCGGCAAATGAGTAAACAAAAGGCAGAGAGCCAGATGGCCAGGGCGGCTGTACTTCCTACCTCTCTGCATGTCCATTCCAGGTAAGACAGCCTCTCTCTCTCTTGCACTTTTCTTGTCAGAGAATGAAACCTGAGTCTTCTTTCTTTACTCTCAGTTTTCAACTGGTGACCCACCTGTGGACTTAGCCAGCCGCCCTTTAAACCCTGCTGCCTTCTCTCACTGTAAGCTTCTTAAAGGGGACAGGACATATTAAAAAAAAAAAAAGGAGAGAAAACAAGGGTGGGAGGAGAGTGTTTTCTCTGTGGTCCCTTTCTCATGCGATGATTCTTGTTTTTAGATGAGCAGACTGCAGAGGTCAGAGGCACAAAGATCTAAAAAAAGTACGAGGGGGCGGCATGGGATGATGGTGAAAAGAGTGCTCACCGTTTGCTCATGGTATTTTGTTTGGCTGTTTTGCAGGAGCCGAAGCCCAAAGCATAGACGCTCATCATAGCACAAGTCCCGCCAACGTTCTGTGTGACCGCAGCGCCATTGATCCCGTCTATCTGCACAGAGGCGCTCGCGCTCTCCTGGCCCACATGAACTAGGGGCCCAGGCATCTACCTCGGCCCACACACCAGCACAACACCCTGCACAGGGCCGATGCTGGGTCTGCAAACTCCCAGCTTCACCTGGAAACTTTATCTGCAGTTGCCTTGGAGAAGTGGCAGCAGACAAGGAGGAGGATGCAAGGCGATTTAAATTCTATATCCACGAGGCAGTACTGGAAAGCCTCCAGGTCATGGCAATTCAAACAAAATGCTCTTCCCATAGTTCTACACAGCCTAGGTCATCTTGAGCCTCACCTGAAGAGAGTGTATCAGAGCTATCCTCCGATCCAGAGGATGCTGGGCCTGTGACCTTTAAATACAGTCTGGTAGGCCACTTGGTGGAAGCCATCAAGTAAGCCCTGGTATGGGAGCCAGAGTCACTCCCACCACAAAAGATCCGTAGGTTTTTTCTGGACCTAAAAAAGGAGGGACCTACCTTCCCAGTCTTTCCAGAGATTAAAGAATTAATAAAAAAATGAGTGGGAAAAACTAGATAAATAATCAAATTGGCAAAATAGACTCTCAAAGCTGTACCCTATGCCTACTTCAGATGCTAGTTTTTGGGAGACCCCACCGGTTGTGGATGCAGATATACAGCATTTGGCATGGCAAATGTCCTTACCACTGGAAAATTTGGTTACCTTCAGGGATCTGATGGATTGTCGGGTTGACGCAGATATCAAAAGAATTTATTCCATGGCCGGGTTGGCACTTCATTCAGCTATTGCTCTGATGACCTTGTCTAGGGCTTTGAAGACATGGCTCACTAACATTGAGACTGCCTTAAACTCAGGGATTGACCCCTCAAGAATTGTTACAGCATTGGAGGAGCTGAACTTACCAGCAGATTTCCTTGCAGTGGCATCAGTGGATCTAGTAAAGCTGTTAGCCAAATCCATGGCCAGTGCAGTTACAGTGAAGAGGGCCCTGTTACTCCGTCATTGATCAGCAGACCGAACTTCCAAACAGGCCTTATGCAGCCTACCATACAACGGCAAACTACTGTTTGGAAAGACCTTGGATGATGCCATTAAAAGAGTCACAGGAGGTAAATCGGCTCCTGTCCCTCAGCCTAGCCAAAATAAACAACTTGGATGGCCCAGTCAGTCAACCTACAGATGCTTCCGGGAGGCGAAAGCCTACAGGCCAGGACTGGATAGACCTCAGTGGAAAGGGACTCAAAGTTCCTTTCTCTGGGGCATCAAGTCTAGGGCAGTACAGGCAGCCAAGACGAGTGAAAAGTATTTTTGAAGGTGCGCCCACCCAGGCTTGTCCGGAGGGAGCAAGGCTAGCCTCCTATTGGAGGGTCTGGGCAGCGAAGGTTACGGACTGCTGTGTCCTGGACACTATAAATAATGGTTACTCTATAGAATTCATACACCACCCTCCGAATTCCTTTGTGAGGATTCAGTGGCCAGGTTGTCCCGAGAAGAGACAGTCCTTACAGACCAATATAGACAAACTCTTGTGCAAAGGGGCCATCAAGCATGTTCTGGCAGAGGAGAGGAGGAGAGGTTTCTACTCCCCAATCTTCCTGGTGCCAAAATGCTCAGGGACCTTAAGACCAGTCTTGGATTTAAGAAGAATAAACAATTACATCCTCAATGGGCGGTTCAACATGGAGACACTCCTTACCATAATGAAGATGGTCCAGGAGGACGACTGGCTTATTTCATTGGGCCTTTCAGATGCCTACCTGCATGTCCCCATAAGGGAGCAACATCAGAAGTTTTTGAGGTTCCCAGTACGCGACCACCAATATCAATTCACATGCCTCCCTTTCGGCATCTGTACCGCACCGAGGGTATTCTTGAAGATCCTCCTCTCCATCATTTCCCTAATTCGCCTGGAGGGAATAAAGATATTTCGTTACTTGGACAATATTATCATTCTGGGAAACTCCACTCAACAACTCAGGGAGCAACAGGACCAGGTCCTTCTAACCCTGAGAAGTTTCGGTTGGATAATAAAAGCCAGCTCTGCTCCTTCCAAACAATGGAGTACTTGGGAGTAATTTTCTCTACTTTTCAGGGACAGGAAGATCCATCAACTATGCCAGTGTACCCTAAGTACAAGGAGGTCTACTTTTCTCTCAGCTGAGGACTGCATGGTCCTAATCAGGATGTTTACTGCCACAATTCCGGTAGTCCCATGGGCCAGGTGGCATATGAGGGAATTCCAGTAGACCTTCTTGAGCCAATGGGATGGGTCATTCAAGAATTAGAAAATATACATACCAGAGGGAGTATGTCGAGAATGATCTAGCTTGGTGGACCGTGCCGGAGAATCTATCCTGGAGGTACTCCTCAATCTAGGGGACTGGACTATTGTCAAATCAGATGCAAGCCTTCGGGGTTGGGGGACCCACTGTCAGGGGAAACAAATCCAGAACCGTTGGGACTCATTACACAGACAATCAAATTTTTTGGAACTCCAGGCAGCCTTCCTTGCTCTACAGTCTTTTCAGGAAGATCTTCGGGGAGCACGGGTCAAGATGTTACTGGACAACAAGATTGCAGTAGCTTACCTTGCCCGCCAAGGGGGGACAAGGAGTCTAACCCTCCTTCACCTTTCAGCAGACATCTTTGCTTGGGCAGAAGAGCACCTTCTGACAGCAGCATATCTTCAAGGAAGCCAGAATCAGCTGGCAGATTAGCTGATCAGACATTTTCCCGAACACAGCGACTCCAACCAAAGTACCTCAAATCAATTTTCAGGAAGGACGCCCCCAGTCAACTTAATGGTAACCCCTCAAAATGCTCAGTTGCCTCTGTTTGTCGCGAGATACAGATGTGCGGGCACACTAGCACAGGATGCTTTTTCGATCCGCTGGGTTTTTCCAATGGTATACATCTTTCCACCAGTCCCGTTACTAATGAAGGTTCTATTGAAAATCAGAGCGGAGAAGGTTCATACATTGTTGGTGGCTCCCCAATGGCTGAGGAGGCCTTGGTTTCCTCTGATCATGCAGATGTTGTCAGCCCCGCCAATCCTGTTTCCAGCCAAAGAAGATCTTTTGACCCAGAAACAGTGGCAACACTCCAACTCGATGAAACTACGACTAGTGGCATGGCTGTTGAATAGGCCCTATTAAAGACTCAGGGACTTTCCTCCCAGGTGGTACAGGCGTTAATGAAAGCCAGAAAGACCTCAACCATCCTCACATATGAACATATTTGGAGGAAATTTGTAGAGTTTGCTCAATGCAAGCACTGTTCTCCTGAGTCTCCTTTTTTGCCCAACGTACTTGACTTCCTGCAATCTGCCTTAGATAAGAAATTAGCATGTAACTCCATCAGAGTGCAGGTCTCTGCCTTGTCATCTCTCACGGGGCATAGGTGGGCTGAAGATCCTCTAATTAGGCGTTTCCTGCAGCCGGCAATTCACATTAAACCACCAAAAAAGTGCCTTATACCTGGGACCTCGGTCTGGTCCTCAGGTTGCTTATGCAACCTCCATTTATACCTCTGGACACTTGCTCCTTATGGTTTCTGACCTTAAAATTGGTGTTTTTGGTCGCCATAGACTCAACAAGAAGAGTTTCAGAGTTGGTAGCTCTGTCCTGCCTGCCCTGTCTTACTGTGTGATCCTTCCACAAAGAGCCATTCTCTGACCTGCGCCAAGCTTGAGGTGTAAGGTCTTATCTAGCTTGCATGAAAACTGGGAGGCAATCCTCCCAAGTTTTAATCAAGCATCTCCATCCTCTCTAACAGGAACCTTAGATATGCTGCCCTCCTGGGCAGCATATGCTAAGGTTCCGTTAGAGGACATCTTTAGAATGGCAAGTTGGAGTTCTTGCACAACTTTTGCTCGGCACTATAGCCTAGATATTCAGGCCACAGCATCTGCATAATTTTATACAGCAGTGGTCTCAGCAGCATTACAAGAGAAATAAAATCTTGTTTTCCTTGTTATGCAGCATACCTTGACTGAGAGTCCTTTGTTTCCTGCCCATATTTTCTTTTTGCTAGTTAAATCTCCCATGGTGTGCTGATGTGAGTTCAGTCAGGAACACGGAAAATTGTTGCCCCATACCTACCGTAATTTTCCATTCCTGGCGTATCCTCATGTCAGCACAACTTTCCCACCCTGGTGGCCTGTCGCTATCTAGTTAAGAGAACACCACGGATCAGGAGGGAGGGCCTTTTACTCTAGCTATTGGAGGTGGTCCTTAGGGTTACCTATGGCGGACTAACCCATGGTGTTCTGACGTGAGGATACGCCAGGAAAGGAAAATTACGGTAGGTAGGGGGCAACGATTTTCCGTAATATTGCACATTCACATCAGTCCCTATCTCACATTCAAACATACATATTCTGGGGCCAATTTAGACAGGACACAATTAACCTACCAGCATGTCTTTGGAGGGTGGGAGGAAACCGCATCTTTTTTTTTTTTTAATTAACCATATATATAGTCTATATATATTCTAATATCAGAAATCTACAGAATAGCACCTGCTCTCTGATATGGTATTTGATTCCACCATGGCCAGACAGCATGATGTAAACTGTATATCTGACCCACACTAATTCTCATTAGTACAAGAAGCTGGAATGTTACATACTTTACAGCTATACTACACTATACATGCAACTTATGAACTATACTTTGGACTACATGAGTCCCCTCACAATATGATTGAACATGGAATACTTTTAAATTATACAGATACTGTTTGGCATTTTGATGGCAGTGACTTGAAGGTTAGAATATTGAGGTTAATATTAGAAAAATGTGTAACAAAAAAGTATTTAAAAACCTTTAAAGTGTATGTACAGTCAACATTTTTATTTTTTTATTTTTCGATAGAGTGAGAAAGGTTTATAACCCCTGGCGGGTTTTTTTTTTCTTTCCATGTTCCTGCTGGGAAATTTCCTGAATCTAGATTGCAGAGCATTGTGCTCCAGGCAGAATGTCATGGGAATTTCAAAATTGTAGGCCCTGATGCACACTGTTGCTCCTAAACTGGGTTCCTGAATGCACCTCAATAAAAGCCCATGCTTTTAGAGGAGTTTAGGAGCAGCCAAGTTTAGAGGCAGTCAAAACTTCTTCTCCTGAACGCAGAAGAATCACGATCAGGAAAGGAGCTGTAGGACATAAAATATACGAAACGCTGCTAAATGCAGTTAAATGAGCTTAAACACTAGGTGCGTTTTGCTCTTCAGCATTTATTTATTTCAATAGCCGGAACAAATTTAAATTCTGTCTAATGTAATGCATAAACGCTCAAACACTGCTAAACTCTGCTGAACTGGTTTAAAAAAACACAGCTAGTAAATTTTTATCGCTGATTTTCTCCTGTCAGTAAAAACAGTGTTTTCAATAAACCAGTGTGCATGAGGCCTTAGCCCGGGTTCACACTGCTGCTGTGCGAGTCACTGCATGTAACTCACACTGGAATCAGAGCACATTCCTGTGCGAATTACATGCGGTGTCTGTGGGGTGTGATTTGAGCCATGGATTTGTATGGCTCAAACCGCACCGCATTTGCACCAAACTAGTGCAGGCCCCTTTTTTCTTCTGCACCCGAATCGGATCGCATGGGTGTTCACACCCATGCAATCCGATTCCGAAAAATCCTGCTGCATTTTGCAAACTGATTGCGGGATGTTGTTAACCTAACATACACTCCTCAATCACTTTGCATGGACGGGTTGCGATGTAAATGGGGTTCCGAATCCGCAGCAAATTTGCTGTGAATTCGGACTGCATCCAGGGTGAACCTAGGCTTAGAGTTATCACCAGAACAGAAGGTAAAAGAAAATCTCCTAATGTAAACAACTGTTTCAGTAACAAGTGTCTTTGAGTAGAATTCCCCTAAAATTTCATTTCCACAAGTAAGAAAGGAAGCAAAGGGAAATCAGACAATAAAAAAAAAAAATGATGCAGGTTTTACTCTATCCTACCTTATCCAAAACTAAAAATGGCTTTACATAAACTTTAACACCAATAATAATATAAACCACTCCAGACTGTAAAATTAACCAATGGCTGTGCCTGGCTAAGTAACAATCAGTCTATTGCTATCATTTCATCACCTATCCAACCAATTCCATAGGTTACACTACCTTGCAATCAACTTGTGGCTACGCAATAAGCAATAGGTAAAGAGGTAGGGACACCTGATGTGGACAAGAAGACCTGGATCGCAGTCTCCACTCTAATTCATGAATATGAAGAGAAAGTGGCCGCACACCAAAACAATGACTTGATAGTAGCAAAGATTTATTTTTACAAATCTGGATACAAGGTACAACAGAATGAAAATGGAAGATACATTTCTACCTTTGTTAGTGAACAAGCACGCTGTTGGTCGTGTGAAAAGCGGCTACCAGTTCCATTCTGTTGTACCTTGTATCCAGATTTGTACAAATAAATCTTTGCTACTACCAAGTCGTCGTTTTGGTGTGCGACCACTTTCTTTTTATGTTCCTGTTATCTGGTGGTGATCTGAGGTCCAGCACCCATGGCTGATAATGGATATAGATCCACCTGAGCGGTGTACATCTTCTTTCCACTCTAATTCATCCCAAAGGTGTTCTATCGGGTTGAGGTCAGTCCAGTTCCTCCACTCAAAACTTACTCATTCATGTCTTTATGGATCTTGCTTTGTGCACTGGTGCGCAATCATGTTGGAACAGGTAGGGGCTATCCCAAACTGTTCCCGCAATGTTAAAAGCATAAAACTGTCCAAAATGTCTTGATATGCTTACAGCTTAACAGTTCCCTTCACTGGAATGGAAATGCATGGCGAGTTGAAATACTGGCCATGCATGTATGGGTTCATGGCAGTGTAATGTTCCGGTACCTTTGGTACCCTAAATTACACTTTCCACAAGTGTATGCGCCCCACCATTTACTTTTGGAAAGGTGCGCATACACCTTTAAGACTGGAGCTGTCATCACCCAGCGCCGGACTAGATGGCTATTTAGGGCGTCGGTTCTCACTCACATGTGTTCGTTCAAACACCCTTACTTGGATGCTAACCTTGCTTGAAGCTTCCATGCTTGCAAGCTTACTTCGCTGACGGAACCTCGCTGCGCTGATCCCTTTATACCGCTACTGGATCATCCGCCTCTCCTGAACCACCCTTCGGCTGTATCGCTAATAGTGCTAAGTACCCCGCAGGGGAATTCTCTATAAACTTATACTAAGCTTACACTATCTAGCTCTGCATAGTAAAGACTGTTTATTACATCTGCATAAACTAGATTGCTAGCTCTTGAGACTACTGCTACTTTTCTGCACTGGGTTGATCTCTTTTGTATGTCCACCTGCTATTCTATCATCTGCTATCATACAACATTGCTAAACCTCCCTGCATCCATCTGCTACTGTCTCACCTTCAAGTGTCTATCACCTATCACCTCCACTCAACCTATCCCTCAACCTTCATCATTGTGTTACCACATACATAAAGTCATTCTAGGAACCAGCTTGCTAATTGTGTGTATTTACTGGCTGAAATAAGACCTTCCACACATGATGAGTCATTGAGGTTGGGAATGGTATCTCAGCATATCTCTTACATGACTACTGACGTGGAACTATTTCTGCAGCTGAAAATCCACACCATATAAGAAACGCAGGAGCGTTACAGATTGAACGAACCCAAAAATGGATTCAGCAGAAATAACCACTCAGGTGACACAATTAAAACAGCAAGTATCTGCGTTAATACACGCACTTGCTGAATTAAAAGAAGACAATCAGGCTCTGTCGCAGCAGGTAATTAGACTGACACAACTTACCTCTGCTCAGTCCCCTGAACCCAAGATAAATCCCCCTTTGGTATTTACAGGCGATCGCAAAAAATTTCGCGAATTTAAAAACGCATGTGAGTTACTTTTTTTGCTAAAACCTCGTACCTACCTTACTGATCACATTAAGGTTTGTACTATTATTTCTTACCTATCAAGCGATCCTCTAGCCTGGGCAGATTCTCTTTTTGAGAAAAACGACCAGCTTCTCAACTCCTATGCCTTGTTCCTTGCAGAGCTCACTAGCCTATATGATGACCCCAATAGGCAGAGTACTGCTGATCTTCAGTTAAGATCCTTGAAACAAGGAAGGAGGCCTGTAGAAGACTTTGTCGCAGAGTTCAAGAGATGGACCCTTGATTCAGAATGGAATGATGCATCTCTGAAAACCCAATTTAGGCTTGGCCTATCAGAAGCCGTTAAGGACGAGCTCGCCCGAGCGGATCTGCCAAAAACCCTGGATGCATTAATACAACTCAGTATTACCATAGATAGAAGACTACGAGAAAGAAAGGCTGAAAAGATGGGAATGCCATTATCCGTTTCCTCTCGGAGTCTGGCCGTTCCTATGGAGGTAGGAACCATTCGCCCACCGCTATCAACTATGGAAAAAGCCAAAAGACAAAATGAAAATCTCTGCTTGTACTGTGCATCCCCAGATCACAAGATAAACGTCTGTCCCCTAGTCAACAAAAAGAAGGGTGAGTGTTCACATGTCTCTCTAGGAGGATCGACAACTTCATTCACTAACCCCTACATTTCTGTTTTTTTGACATTACAGTGGGACCAGAACAGGATTACTACTAAGGCCATGATTGACACAGGATCTTGTGGAAATTATATGGATATATGTTTTGCTGCTTTAAATAAAATTCCTATTATTTCTAAACTCAAACCTGTCTCAGTAAGTCTTATTACCGGTGTTCCGTTATCCTCTGGTCCGATCACCGATCAGACACAAGCACTTCTAGTCACTATTAAGAAGTCTCATAGGGAGACTTCTACCTTCGATTTAATACCATCACCCCACTTTCCCATTGTGTTGGGACTTCCCTGGTTGCACACACACCAACCAACCATAGATTGGAAGAAACGGTCCTTGACCTTCCCTTCTTGTTATTGCGAGGAAACGTGTAACCTCCCGTTTTCCGGGAAGATTCTGTCTGTGGTGACAGATGAGATTGCACCACTATGTTATCAGGATCTTTCTGAGGTTTTTCTTGAGAAAAATGCTCAAGCATTACCTCCTCATCGAGACTATGATTGTAGCATTGATCTACTCCCAAATAGCAAATTGCCATTCGGTCATGTTTATCCTCTTTCACAGGATGAACTTGCCCATCTCAAAACCTATTTGGATGAGAACTTGGAAAAAGGTTTTATTAGACCTTCCACTTCTTCCACAGCAGCAGGACTCTTTTTTGTTCGCAATAAAGATTCAAGTCTCAGACCTATCATCGACTACAGGAAATTGAATGCTATCACAATAAAAGATCGCTATCCTCTACCCCTTATCCCTGAGCTCATTGAGCAGGTGCGTGGAGCTACCTATTTTTCAAAATTAGACCTGAAAGGAGCATACAATCTCATCCGAATCCGTGATGGACACGAGTGGAAGGCTGCATTCAGAACTAGATACGGATTGTTCGAATATCTTGTGATGCCATTCGGCCTATGCAATGCCCCTGCAGTTTTCCAACGATTTATAAACGATATTTTTAAAGACTTACTAGATGTCTGTGTTGTGGTATATCTGGATGATATACTTATATATTCACGGACCCTGTCTGAACACATAAGACATGTAAGACTTGTATTATCGAGATTGCTTGCACATAATCTTTATGTGAAGCTGAAGAAATGCTTGTTCCATAAAGATGAGGTACTCTTTCTAGGCTACATCATATCCAAAACAGGAATCGAGATGGACATGAGTAAAATATCCTGCATTCAGGATTGGCCTACACCAACTACACGCAAGGCGCTACAGCGATTCCTGGGATTTTCAAATTTCTACAGGAAGTTCATAAAAAACTTTTCTGCTATTGTGAGACCCCTCACACAGCTCACTAGCATAAAAATACCATTTAAATGGTCAGAAGAAGCAAATAAGGCTTTCCACTTGTTAAAGACAAGGTTTACTTCCGCTCCCATATTACGCCATCCAGACCCATCCCTCCAATACATTCTGGAGGTAGATGCGTCAAACATGGCAGTAGGAGCAATACTCTCTCAACGACCTACCCACACTTCACCACTTCATCCAGTCGCCTTTTTTTCTAAATCCCTGAGCAGTCCCGAGATAAATTACCCCGTGGGTGAAAAGGAACTGCTTGCTATAAAATTGGCTCTGGAGAATTGGCGACATTTACTCGAAGGCACCCAATTACCAATAATTATATACACGGACCATAAAAACCTCCAATATCTTCAGACTAGCAAAACTCTCTCGCATCGACAGGTACGATGGTCACTATTCTTTCTAAGGTTTAACTTCCTAGTGACCTACACACCTGCAGATAAGAACAAAAAGGTGGATGCCCTATCACGACTAACTGAAGAAAACTACTTTGAAATCACTTCCGTTCCTATAATACCTCACAAACGCATTATTGGAGTTGTCCGTTCTTTGAAGGAAGAGGTTCTGCATGGTATAAGTTTGGATTCACCCCCACCACAACTAAATACTGATGCAGAGGGCTTCCTCTACTACAACGACAAACTTTACATACCACCTACCCTACGCACCAAGATCTTGGAATTATCGCATGATGTGCCTATGGCAGGACATATGGGTATGACAAAGACTTTCAATTTGATTTCTCGGCAATTCTGGTGGCCTGACATGAAAACATCTATACAAAAATTTGTCTCTTCATGCAATGTCTGTGCCAGGTCCAAAATTGACACTACGAGACCATCCGGTCTACTATGCAGTCTACCAATACCCCAAACTCCATGGGAGGTTTTGTCATTGGACTTCATCGTAGAATTGCCTCCTTCCAAAGGATTTAATACCATCTTGGTGTCAGTGGACCATCTGACAAAGATGGCACATTTCATTGCTATTCGCAGACTACCTTCGTCCAAACAAACGGCAGAACTCCTGATGAAACATGTCTTCAGATTACATGGAATCCCAAAAACTCTTCTGTCTGACCGTGGATCCCAATTTATTTCTAAATTCTGGCAAGAACTATGTCACATACTACGGATTGAGCGGAAGCTCACTTCTCCTTACCATCCGCAGACCAACGGACAGACTGAAAGAGTCAACCAATGCATCGAGCAGTATTTACGTTGTTACACTTCTTACCAACAGGATGATTGGTTGGATCTTCTCCCCCTGGCAGAATTTGCCTACAACAACGCAACTCACAGTACAACCAAGCAGAGTCCGTTCTACTTGAACTAAGGGTTCCATCCCTCTATTCTCCCTCCACGCATCCTTCCTTCAAATAACCCAGTAGCCTCAGACTATCTTACCCAAATAAAGGATTCTCTGGGTTTACTAAATACTACCATTGCACACGCTCACAGTCAACAAAAGAAGTACTATGATCTTCGTAGAAGACCTTCTCCACAGTATACTATCGGGGACCTCGTTTGGCTCTCAACAAAAAACTTGAGACTGAAGATCCCTAGCAAAAAGCTTGGACCTCTGTTCTTGGGACCTTTCCCAATCAAGAAACTTATTGGAAAAGCTGCAGTGCAGCTTACATTGCCCATGGACCTAAAAATCCATCCCATTTTCCATGTGTCGCTATTAAAACCCCATGTTCCGGACCAAGGAATAAGGCCTAATATTCCACCTCCCCCTCCTGTACAAGTTGAAGGTGGAGAAGAATACGAGATAAAAGAGATTCTGGATTCTCGTATCTACAGAAGAAGACTTCAGTACTTGGTTAGATGGAAGAACTATGGGCCCCAAGACGACACCTGGCTAAACACCTCTGACATACATGCCCCTAGATTAATCCGCAATTTTCATGCGAGATACCCAGACAAACCAGCTCCAGAGGCCTTCAGGAGCAGGCCTTAAGGGGGGGGTATTGTAATGTTCCGGTACCTTTGGTACCCTAAATTACACTTTCCACAAGTGTATGCGCCCCACCATTTACTTTTGGAAAGGTGCGCATACACCTTTAAGACTGGAGCTGTCATCACCCAGCGCCGGACTAGATGGCTATTTAGGGCGTCGGTTCTCACTCACATGGGTTCGTTCAAACACCCTTACTTGGATGCTAACCTTGCTTGAAGCTTCCATGCTTGCAAGCTTACTTCGCTGACGGAACCTCGCTGCGCTGATCCCTTTATCCCGCTACTGGATCATCCGCCTCTCCTGAACCACCCTTCGGCTGTATCGCTAATAGTGCTAAGTACCCCGCAGGGGAATTCTCTATAAACTTATACTAAGCTTACACTATCTAGCTCTGCATAGTAAAGACTGTTTATTACATCTGCATAAACTAGATTGCTAGCTCTTGAGACTACTGCTACTTTTCTGCACTGGGTTGATCTCTTTTGTATGTCCACCTGCTATTCTATCATCTGCTATCATACAACATTGCTAAACCTTCCTGCATCCATCTGCTACTGTCTCACCTTCAAGTGTCTATCACCTATCACCTCCACTCAACCTATCCCTCAACCTTCATCATTGTGTTACCACATACATAAAGTCATTCTAGGAACCAGCTTGCTAATTGTGTGTATTTACTGGCTGAAATAAGACCTTCCACACATGATGAGTCATTGAGGTTGGGAATGGTATCTCAGCATATCTCTTACATGACTACTGACGTGGAACTATTTCTGCAGCTGAAAATCCACACCATATAAGAAACGCAGGAGCGTTACAGGCAGGACCACAACAATAAAAGTAACAGGATTGGCCAGTTAAGCGGGTAATGCGGATAGGTAAATTTTTCTAAATTTTGAGGATTGGACAATTAATAAACGGACAAGAGGATTGGCTAATAGTTTAAAATGTCAAACCTTGAATACCTATAAAAATAAGGCAAAAATCTGTTGGTAGCATCAGTCAGCGGGAGCAGACCAAGAGCTTGTCCCGCCCTCCCGCCCCTTATGTCAATTTTATTTGTCTCTTTCTTTTGTTTTATTGACTTTGCTGAGGTTGTTTGTGTTTATTTATTAAAAGAGTAATGGGTAACTTGGGCTTTAGGGCTAAGTTACATATTGAGTTATCTATGTGTTAATAGTTCGAGCTCTAGGGCTGAACTAAGTTTACATTTTTTTTTTGTGTTAAACTTAAAAATAAAAGGCCTCGGCTATTTGTTACCACAATGCAAGTCTGTCAGTCATAGTTATTTATTTTAAATTAAGTAATAAGTTTGTTGTTGTTGTTCCTCCTATGGCACCACTAAGGGGCTAAGCCCAACCCCTGAAAAACAACCCCACATTATAATTGCCCCTCCACCAAATGATTTGGACCAGTGAACAAAGCAAGAGTTGAAGCTGTTATAGCTGCAAATGGTGGGCCAACTCAATATTGAACCCTACAGACTAAGACAGAGATGCAATTAAAGTTCATGTGCGTGTAAAGGTAGGCGTCCCAATAGTTTTGGTAATATAGTGTATATATTGTTAAATGCTTGGTCTCCTAAATTCCCATGGGGTTATTTTTCTTATTGAAATTGCTATTAGCTAGCAATACAGTAATACAGCATACTGAATAACTCTAGCAGCTGTAAAGAACATGCAAAAAAGGACTTCAGTCAAATGTGTTTCTGGCATTGTTTGAAACTGAAAGTCTTGGAGATATGTTTGTGCTCATGCTCGCAAATTACACAGTAAAGTGCTTTCAGACACAGGCATTACCAGATTGTTATATCCCAGAAATATAGATGTATTATAATACAGTTTCAGCCTCTTTCACTTAACCTACTTTTTTACAAAGGAACATTAACCCAACATTTATTATAGGGACAATGCACTTAAACATACACTCCAGTCAAACATTTTCATTTGGTTTTTACTGAAATGGCATCCGCTCTCTAAAAAGTTTAAAATTTTTATCTCGGAATTAATTTCTTACAGCAGTGTGTCTCTCTAACTAAATTCTCTTAATTTATTATATGACCCTGAATCTGGCCTTGTGACATTGTGAGTCCATGTGTACCTCTCTCTTTGGATTAAATAATATGAAAATAGTCTTAAAGTAAACTGAAGGTAAAACCTTTTTAAACCTTTTGAATAGAGTAAGAGATGGCTTTAACCCCTGTAATTTTTTTTTTTTTAAACCCTGCGTCTCTAGGCTCAGAAGGGAATCACGAACTTAATCTTGGATCCACCCAAATGCCTAACAGGCAGCTGGGTTAGCCTTTCAGAGCGTCTCTAAAAGCCTGAACCAGTTGTTAACATCCCCCCCCCCCCCACAGCCCAGTGCTCCAGGGAGCACTGGAGTGGCAGAGATGCTGTTAGTCACCGACTCCCTGCTTACTGAGGACCGAGAACCGAGAGTGATCAGCTCAGTTCCTGGTCTTAGTACTGGTTGGGGACAGATACAGCATCAGTTTGATGCTGCATCCACCTAGGTGAGTATGTAAGTTTATTTTTTTACATCCTGAACTTCATGTTTAAGGTAAATGGAATATATTTTATGATTTGGCACTGTTATAATATTACCATTTCATTGTCTGGCGTTTCATAGTGCCTGACGTTGCTCTTGGTTCTCTAGTTAGGATTATTATTTCTGAGTGGCATCCTGAAAGTATGCAAGCCAAGGAGTTGTATTTCCTCTAAAGGTTTTACTTCTGCATATGTGACTGCTTTACCCCTTGTCCTTCTCTGAACACTGAGCATGTGCACATGATGGCAGAGGCATTTACTGTAAGTGTGTGGGGATCTGCTGCCCTTTACTGTCTGTACGTGGCTCTTCTGCTTAATGTTCACAGAGATTATTTACGTACATCACTTCCAGTCTCCATGTGTCTTGATCAGAAACCCCAAGGAGGAGGAAGTGGAGAGAGAGAGACAGAAAAGTGAGCCACATGACCTTATGCACACAGGTACTGCTACTGCTGCTGTATTTTCACCCAGATCAGAAGCAGAGACTATTAGGCAAGTATTCATATGTTCTAATGATTTAACTGCAGCTGCCCTTAGCTTCTTGATTGTGTATATAAATCCTTGTGACAGACTTATCTCAGTCGTATTGTTGTTATCTCACATGCCCAGTGCCTAATATCTAGGTCTGTGCTACTGTCAGTGGCGGAACTACCAGGGCCGTAACAGTCACACATGCGTCACTGGGGGGGGGGGGGCTGCCACCAGAAGGTTCTTCTGCTAGTTACCTAGAGGTGATGATGGGAGAATGTACTATGAACGCACAGTGGACCGCTCACCCAACATCTCCGCCAATTGAGTTTGCAGCTGCATTGTGTATTATCACCGACATAGTAAATGCATGGCAGACCGCTCACCCAGAGCCACTGAGTTTGCAGCTGCAAGCCCCTTAGCCATGGAAGGCAGAAACTGGTCACTCTTGCCAGCTGACCAGGTAGAGTGAAGGGGGAGATACCAGCAGAGGTATCCGCCATCTGAGGAGACCCCATCTTGGGATAGTGACCTGGAGACATGTGGAGGAAGCCGGAGCATACACAAAACATGGAACATAGAGTCCCAAGCTGACACTGAGAGAGCAAGTGAGTGCCATAGATCCCACCCCTACCAATGCTGCTACTGATCCCATCACCCTCCAGCACTGCCACTTTCCCCCATTCCCCCACACAGCACTGGCTCTGCTCCCATCCCACCACCACTATCATACTTATCCCATCCCCCCCCCACCAACAGTGTTACTCATCCCATCCCCCGGCACTGCCACTGATCACCCCCCTGCATCTGCCACTGATTCCATCCCCAACACCCCCCACCATCTGCCACTGACTATTCCTCCTCCTCCCTCCCAGAGCTGTCATTGATCAGTCCCCCTTCCCCCCATCATTGCCGCTGATCCCATGACCCATCACCACCAGCAATGCCACTGATCCAATTTGCCCCTGCCACACCAGCACTGCCATTGATCTCATCCTCCCAGCACTGCCACTGCCCCCACACAGCACTGCCACCAGAGGTGTAACCACAGGGGTTACAGTTGTGAGTTGGCCACATGCTCTAGGGGGTCCATGCAGTTCCAGTCAGTGTACACCTGGATAGAAGGAGCAGAGGGGGCAGCATATAGAGGAACCGTTCCCCTCTATTTTCCTCCTGCAGGAAGAAAATGGAGAGAATGTTTCCTCTATATGCCCCCCCCCCACCACTGCTCCTATTATCCAGCTTCTTTCTGCTGCCCCTGGGCCCCTGTGCTGTCTCCTGCCCCCCCCCCCCCCGCTCCTCCCCCGCAGCACTGCTGGAGGATTTGTTAGAATGGAGAGCAGGGGGCTCTCTGAATGAACAGTCAGTTATTGGTACTGATCACTGACTCTGTTCATTCATACCTGAGGCATAGTAAACTATCTTTAATATGCTTCAGTTTGTGAATGAAAGGAAATATTCTGTACAGGTGAGGATGAAGAGATGGAGATTGAAGGCTGTGTCCTCAATCTCCTTTCTCTGTCTGGCCAGGGGTCAGAGAGGCCCTTCATAGTTTCTTTCACCAGGGCCCTGAAGGTTCTAGTTATGCCTCTGGCTACTATATTTTTGTAATGGTCGTTTTCCAGTATATTAGTAGGTGAAACAGTTTATATGCAACTCTTGTTATTTTAGTTAAGCCTGTCCCTTCTGGTCTGGGAATCTATAGCTAATTTTAACTTAGGGCTCAAAAACCATCATAGTCTAGAGCCAGGTTAGGCATCCGATGGACACTTCTGGTAGTTAGAGATCTGTCTGGAAGCATGTCTAGTGCACTGAGTAAATAGACTGACTCTGAGTTCCAGTACAATACCATGGTTTCTATGTATAAGAGGATATATTCCATGTGGATTGTACAATAGCTGGAGGGTCTCCCCATCACTGCAGACCTTGTCTTCAGGTCTCCACCACCAAGACAAATGCCACATCACAGTCATATTTAGGGGTCCCATGTGACTGGACTTTGTTGCAACATTCATCTGGAGCTATCTTGGTTATTAACTATATATACTGTTTATACAGTATATACCTTGGTATATGTGCACAATTCCACCAAGACTCCTATTGGGTCATTTTCTGATAATACCTGTTTGTACATCGGATGTTTGTACTATTATCCATCTCTTATTATGTGAAGCTTGTATTATTTCTATATGGGTGTGTATCAATATACTTGTGGTTAAGGTTTTATGCTGGTGGAAGTAGATCTTCTGCTTCCAATTACTTTGTTTAAATTATTGATTAGTATTCCAGGAGGAAATTCATTTCTTTTCACAGAGGTCCTGTCCTGGGTGGAGGCACTGCCAACTTTATTATCAAACCCACTCTTCCATTTAGCGAAGGTTCTGGTTCTCTTATTTATCTACAGGTTTAGCACAATATTCTGTTTTGTGAGGGCCATTTCTCTTAATTTCCCCAAAAGAAGGATACATTGAATAGAATCAAAGTATAAAGGTTGCCATAAATATACTTTGTTGAATGATGGAGACTGAGTCAGAAGAACTAGTGATATACAAACTTTGGAATTGCCTGATCATGTGCATACATATTGGCCTGAATAGTATGATTACAAGTTAGAAAAAAAATCTGCATGCATACATTCAATGCGTATGCCAGAATTAAAAAAAAAAACAACATGGGGTTTCCCCCAAAATCTATACCAGACCCTTTTGGTCTGGTATAGATTTTAAGGGAAACTCCACACCAAAATAAAAAAAAAAACGGCATGGCCCCCCCCCCCCAAATTCCATACCAGCTCCTTATCCATACCATACCAGGAAAGGGGGAAGACGAGTGAGTGCCCCCCCCTCTTGAACCATGTGGTATCAGAAAGCGGGTGGTGCCACCGGGTGATGTATCCGGGTGGCCACGCCCTTTGCCTATAAAAAGAGCTGCCAAAGCTGAAGAACGGCATATGGCTAGACGCCTCAGAAAAGTCGAAGCGTTTTTGAAATGTTTTCTATTTTTTGGGTCAGCGGGCATCGTGATTGACGATGGATTTACATCGAGGGACACAATTTTTTTTCTTTTTAATAAAGGACTTGTCAAAAACTGTGTTCGGTGGTTTTTCCATTTTTACACTTTTTTGGTGAATGGGTAAGGGTAAGATGTACCCGATACCTATTCACTTGGGGGGGCGGGATCTGGGGGGGCGGGATCTGGGGGCCCCCTTGTTAAAGGGGGCTTCCAGATTCTGATAAGCCCCCCACCCGCAGACCCCCACAACCACAGCCTAGTGTTGTCGGGAAGAGGCACTTGTCCCCATCAACATGCGGACAAGGTGCTCTGAGGGGCACCTCAAAGTACCCTCCATATGTTGAGGGAAAGCGGCCCTGGATGGTTAAGGAAGGTGGGTGCTCGCTCCCCCCCCCCTATCCTAGCCTTCCAGGCTGCATGCTCAGATAAGGGTCTGGTATGGACTGGGGAGGGGGACCCCATGCCGTTTTTTTCATGTTTTTTTAATCTGTATTGCCAGGAGCCAGTAATACATTACAGCCGCAAGCAAATTTCATCATTAAAACCACTGCTCCTGTAAAAACAATCATTTAAAAAAAAAAAAATTGCATTGATACATGTCCCCCCAGGGCAGTACCTGGGTCCTCATACACTTTTTATGGCAATAGCTTACATACAAGCCTTTAAAATGAGGACTTTTGATTTTTCATGTTCGTGTCCTATAGACTTTAATAGAGTTTGCATGTTCGCTAGAACTTTTCCCCTGTTGCAAACCAAACAGGGGGGTGTTCGGCCCATCACTAATAGAGACATTGGGTCTATTAGACCCCCCAGTATCTCCCCTTCCATCCGATGCAGCTATTTGTGCTGGAATAGGTGCATCCTTGGTTATGACCTCGGAAGTGACATAATACACGTTGCTTCGGGGGTCATTAATCGCAGGAGAGAAGCAAATATTCCCCGAATTCCTCCTGCTTTCACAGTGAAAGCAGTTTCCTGTGGTTCCAGAGGGCACTCCTTTCAGAGCGCTGTAAATGTGATCAGATGGCTTTAGAGCTGCCCTATCACTTTTATTGGAAAGTCCTTTCCGATTACTCCGTTCACATGTAGGCGTCCTGGATCGCGGATGAAATTTCTGCGATTCTGGAACTTCTTTTGGGCGACAGGCGTCCTGCGGTTCTTTTTGCGTGATTTTGACGACAATCACGGAAAAACTGAGCCGTGATCAGGGTGCCATTGGAAGTGACAGGGATTGTAAGCACGTCCCACGATTTGCAGCGATTTGGGATCGTGGACAAAAATCGCAGCGATTCCGCCCAGAATCCGGAAAGCCTACATGTGAACAGAGCCTTAGTTCTTAAAGCCAGTATTAAACTCACAGCTATAGCAGGAGCTGTGCGCTTTATTTAACCACTTGTCTACTAAGATGTTCATAGACAATATATGCACCTAAACACATGGTGTGTACTAAATCAATTCAGGTTCAAGGATTTTTAAGAGTCATATATAACAAAGCAGTAGAAAATACAGAATTAAAGCAGTAATCTATACAGTGGTGTATTTAGGCTTTGTGCTGCCCTAGTACTGACTAAACTTGGGCACCCCTAATTTAAATATGACCCACCGCTTCCTATAAAGGCCACACCCCTTCCTGTTTATGACCCACCCTGTCATCTGTAAACCACAGACCACAACCACGGTCTATTAATGCCCATCAGTGTAGCCTCATCAGTGGCCATTAGTACAGTCCCATCAGTGCCCACCAGTGCAGCCTATCAGTGCCCATTAGTGCATTATATCAGTGCCCATCAGTGCACCTCATCAGTGGCCATCAGTGCAGCCTATCAGTGCCCATTAGTGGAACATATCAGTGCAGCCCCAACAGTGAAACTTATCAGTGTGGCCTAATTAGTGCCCATCAGTGCAGTTTATCAGTACCCACTATCGCCGCCTCATCAGTGGAAATCAGAGCAGCATACTAGTGCCCATCAGTAAAGCCTATTAGTGTCCATCAGTGCAGCATACCAGTGCTGCCTTATCAGTGTAGCCCCATCAGTGAAGCTTATCAGTGCCATCTCATCAGTGCCTCCTGGACCTTGCCCTCTGGCCAAATTTGCCCCATAGGACTGGCACTATACTAAAAGTGTAGCGCAGGCCGGCAGGGACCCTTTTCATACGGAAACTGGGAGGAGGCTGTTTTTTTTTTCATGTGGGGGGCAGCTTTTTGCTGCCCCCCTTCAAAGTGCCGCCCTAGGCCTGGGCCTTGTTGGCCTAGGCCAAGATACAGCACTGAATCTATACTAACCAAGCAGTTTTCACAATTTATCAGCTTTTAACATTAAGTGAGAGTAGCCTCTTTGCTGCTATGGGTCACTGCATTTTACATATTGCTTATTATTACCATTTTAGACAAACCTGTAATTGGTACAGGCCTTTTTTACATTTATGTTGGCGTCCAAAATTATCCAAAACTGAATATGAAAATAAGGCAATAACGAACATCATCATAAGGCAATGGTGAGTTTGTTATCAGAGATCAGAGAATAGCAGAATGCATTCACTACACTGGGTTTAAAAAGAATGACATTTCTCTTATGATTGCCACCTCTGCTTTCATGAAAAAAGCAGACAAAATAAAAGTTATTTTTGGTTCAAGTCATAGCATCACGGGGCAGATTAATAAATGTACGCTTATCTGTGAGTTCAAGCAGCCATCACAAAGATCAACCTCCGTTTACTTTTTAATCCATTGCCAGAGTACGTAACTTGTGCTCATGTTATTGTGGGTGGCCTTGCTGACCCAGCTAGGTGGTAAAATGCAGAAAATGTCTCCTGTGCTGGCCTGCATGACATAAGATGAAGAAAAATAGCAACTGAACCCAGTGGAACCACACATCACTCTGTACAGGAAAACAGAACATTGTCAAAAACATTTTCAATAAAGGAAGAAGAAGCTGAATATCAGAGCTCAATGAGAAAGAGCAGATTGCTGCCCATTATTTAACCACTTGCTGCCTGTCCACCATCAAATGATGGCAGAGCAGTGCAGCTCTCCTTCTGGGATGACGTCATATAATGGTGCCCCAGAGCGCCCGATCTCACGCAACCGCGATCTTCATAAAGAGCCAATGACGCGGCTCTTTACCCATGTGATCGGCTGTGTAAATGCGGAAGTGCCATTTATTGGCGCTCCTCGCCTCACACTGTCAGATAGCGTCGCGAGGAGAGGCGATCAGTGGCTCCTCCTCGAGGAGGTGACCAGGACAGGTAATTGGGGCACTGATTGTCAGTGCCCTGATTACAGCAAAGCCCCAGCATTGCTCATCAGTGACACCAATCAGTGCACATCAGTGACACCAATCAATGTCCATCAGTGACACCAATCAGTGCCCATCAGGGACTCCAATCAGTGCCCATTAGTGCCTGCTCATCTGTCCTGCCCATCAGTGCCCATCACTGCTGCCCATCAGTGCCCATCAATGCCACCTATCAGTGTCCGCCAGTGCCACCTATCAGTGCCGCCTATCAGTGCTGCATATCAGTGCCACCTATCAGTGCCCATAAGTGCAGCATATTAGTGCCTCCTCATCAGTGCCACCTAATCAGAGCCCTTCAATGCCACCTCATTAGTGCCCATCAGTGCAGCCTATCAGTGCCCATCAGTACCGCCTCATCAGCACACATCAGTGAAGGAGAAAAATTACTTATTTAAAAAATTTACTGACAGAAACTTAGAAAAACTTTTTTCTTTTCTTTTCTTTTCAAAATTTTTGGTCTTTTTTTCTTTTTTTTTTTGGAAAAAATAAAAAACCCAGCAGTGATTAAATACCACCAAGCTCTATTTGTGTATATATATTTTTTTAAATTTGGATACAGCATTGCATGCCCACGCAAATGTCATTCAAAGAGTGACAACGCTGAAAGCTGAAAATTGGCCTGGGCAGGAAAGGGGTGAAAGTGTCCAGTAGGCAAGTAGTTAAAATGGAGTTCCACCCATTTTTAATAAATTGGATTACATAGATGTATGCAATCCCCTTTAAAACGACTTTTACCCATGGAAAGTTTTTTTTTTTTTGTTGCTAGTAAATACCTTATTTTCTGCTTTATATCCTCTTCTCACTTCCGGGTCCGGTCGGCGATTACGTCATTCGGCGATTCGCAGTGTGTGCTGGGATGGCATGAAATCTCGCATTATTACACAGGAGATGAGCTGCACTGTGTGCTCTGCCCCGCCTCTGCCCCACCTTCTCTCAGTGAGCTGTATGTATGTAGTGTATTGAGGTTGTGCTCCGCCCCGCCTCCGCCCCGCCTCCTCTCAGTGAGCTCAGTGAGGATATAATGCTTTCAGTCCTCGCTCACTGAGAGGAGGCGGGTCGGAGGCGGGGCGGAGCACGGCCTGAATACACTACATACATACAGCTCACTGAGAGGAGGCGGGGCGGAGGCAGGGCAGAACACACAGTACAGCTCATCTCCTGTGTAATAATGCGAGATTTCATGCCCTGAGATAAATCCCAGCACACACTGCGAATCGTCGAATGACGTAATCGCCGACCGGACCCGGAAGTGAGAAGAGGATAAATAAAGCAGAAAATCAGGTATTTACTAGCAACAAAAAAAAAAAATACTTTCCATTGGTAAAAGTCGTTTTAAAGGGGATTACATAGATCTAAAGTGAAAAAAAATGGGTGGAACTCCACTTTAAAGTAGTTATGAACATACATGGGTTGATTTACTAAAACTAAACAGTGAAAAAGCTGTGCTAGTAGCCAATCAGCTTCTAACCTTAGCTTGTTTAACCACCTGACCTCCGGAAGATTTCCCCCCCGCCCCCCCCCGTCTTGACCAGTCAATTTTTTACGATATGGCACTGCGTTACTTTAACTGACCATTGTACCGAAAAAAAAAAATGTATGCCCTTTTTTCCCACAAATAGAGTTTTCTTTTGGTGGTATTTGATCCTCTCTGCGTTCTTTATGTTTTGCCCTATAAACAAAAGATTTTGGAAAAACAAAAAAAAAAAACAACATTTTTTACTTTCTGATAGAAAAGATATCCAATAAAAAAAGTTTTTGGTAGAAAAAAAAACAATAAGTGTATATTGACTGGTTTGCGCAAACGTTTTAGCATTTACAAACTATGCAATATTTTTATTTATTTTTTACTAGTAATAATTAGCAACTTGTGGCGGGACTGCAAAATTGCAGCAGACAATTTGGACACTATCTGACACTTTTGACACTTTTCGGGGTCCAGTGACATTAATACAGCGATCAGTGCTAAAAAATATGCCCTTTTACATTACTAATGATAATGACACTGGCTGGGAAGGGGTTAACATTAGGGGCAAACAAACAAACTGTGTGCCTAGCTAGTGATTTTGTGTACAGTAGCCAGGGCCGCTGTTATAAATCACAGGGCCCCATACAGCCTACCTGATGCCCCCCAAGTCCCAGTTCCAATCTCCCCTCCCAGCACAAATCTTTGCCCCCACCCTCCAATCCCACCCCCAGCTCAAATCCAACCGTAATCCCCCCTACTAGCACACATCTCCTTCTCAAACTTTCTATCTTAGCACAAATCTTCTCCCCCAAATCCCCCCACTCCCTCCTAATAACCCAAATTCCCCACCCCTCCTGGTACCCCTGTACTGAACAATTGGCAGACGTCGAATCCGTGGTACCCACTGCTGGAAGCGAGCTGCCAGCGGGGTGCGTGTGCATGCCCTATCCTTAAGAGACAGATCATGTATATATATGAGATCCGGTGCACAGGTGACTCCCTGTATCAGTAAAACTGCTATAAGGCGGACCTGAAGCAGTTAATTAAGCTTTTAAAAAAAAAAAAAAATCTGGAAGCCGATTTTTCCTGTGCAGAGCTGCTCCAGATGTTGCACTCTCCAGTTTTAGTAAATTAACCCCACAGTTTTATAGACATTTCTAATACAAGTACTTACTTGATTTTGCTTAGCTCCAGCAATTATTTTGTTTGCCTTTTTGTAAGGTTAAAAAGTTCTCTGTGACCATCATCTCTTCTTCCTGATAGTAGAGGCTGGAGTTACAGGATGCTGTTCAGACACACAGTGTGCCTGTATTCCACAGTCTGTTCAGTCTGAGGCAAGATGCAGGCTGTGCATGAGCAGGGGTCATGTTCAAGAGGAAGGCTGTGATTGGGAGGGGTGTGTGTGCCAGAGGCAAGCTGTAATTGGGAGGGGGGTGTGGTGGCAAAGGAGACATCTGCACAGTCTCCTGTACCTTTGAATAGCTAGCCAAACGATGAAAACTGACCATATTTACAGATCAGCTTCTGTGCTTTGTGTGGTCAGCTTAGAACAAGAAAGAAAGGTGAATGGCAGGATCAATCAGGTACTTCAGATGGAAAAAGAACTAGAAAATGATAGACACTATTATTTACAATATACGCATACGTGTACACAAACCTAAAAAAGAAAAAATATTTAGGGTAACACACTTACAAGTCCTCCTTAGTTTGCTGATTTACTCAACAGTGCCCAAACAAGGCCCGACAAAATACAAAAAGATAAATAAAATTAAAGTCTAACATCAATATTTATTTTTAGGCCTCATTCACACTGGACAGTATAAAAACGCCAGTAGTGTTAGCTGTAGAAAGCTGTAGCTGTAGAGTTAGTTTTTCAGCATTTTTGCAGTAGCGTTTTCCAGCGTTTTTTTAGCTGTTGCATTTTTTACCAAAACTATATTTCCACAAAAGCTTATGGCTCAAAAGGGTTAATAAACGCAGAATAGCCACGCTTTTCAGCATTTCTAAGCTTTTATCAGAGTTAGAGCATGTTTACAGATGAAAAACTCCCCTTAAACCCACTAGTTCTGTTTTTTTTACCCAGCCAGAAAATGCCCCTACCAAAAAAGGCTGATAATGGCCTATGTGTGCATGGACACATAGGATAACATGCTGGAGAGTTTACTGGTTCCCTTAAAGCATGGTTTACAGCACAGTTCTTGTGCTGTGTAATTTGGCCCCCTGTATCACCTGAAATACCTGGCTGATCCCCTCTGTAAATTGACCACAGTGTATCATAGCTGCTGAGCCCTGACACCGTGGTCAGTTTACGTGCCTTCGTCATCTGCAGCTCTCCTTTCTTTCCTGTCCTTTTCTCCCCCACTCCTGTGTCAGGGCCCGCCCCCTCCCCTCTTGCTGTTGAAATAACATATCATATATAATCCTCCTTGACCCCTAATGATAGGTCCTCCTGTGTCTGTGTTTTATAAAAAAAAAAAATGCAGTATATACCGAAAGGTGCTCACGTGACCGACCGGCTCTCTCCTCCTCCCCTTCTGACTGACGTCAGTGGGGGAATCTCGGCCCCACTCACTGCATCTGTTAGACGGGGAGAGGAGAGAGCCGGCTGGTCACATGAGTGCCGACCGGCGCTCTGAAAAAAGGTATATACTGCTTTTTTTTCTAAAACACAGACACGGGAGCACCTATCGTTAGGAGACGAGGAGGATTTTATAAAGTTTTTAGAGTGGGTTAACAACCACTTTTAGTACTAGTAATGGATTAGCCATACGTTAACCTGCAGCTGAAGCCTCTGTAAATTATACGTTTTTTTGTGACAACCAAAGTATAAGGAAAGAAAACATTTTAAAATAACACACTTTAGAGATTCCTTGCATTTATATATTAAGAATCCAGAATGTAATTGACCCCTTCCAGGATTTTGCCACTTCTGGACAGGTGTATTAATGGGAGCTGCCATATAAGTAACAGATGTAAATCCTAAGAGCCAAGAGCTTGAAAATACACATCAATCATAATAGGGTCACCACTGAGCTATAACAGCTAGTAAAAAAAGCTGCAAGCTTGTAATATCCCTTCCATACATTGACAAAACATTTCACCATCTACTGTTAGAAAAACATAAGCACACATTATAGTGAATGTCATTAGTGAATTTTTCATGTTTCACTGACTATTTTAATTGTTATTTCTCATACAGAAGCAGGTTTCTACAAAGCTAACAAGAACCAGTGCGCCAAGCTACATATTAATTACAGCACAAAGGCAGTTAATCATACCAAGAACAACATTTGAAGTGTCATTGTATTCCAATACCACCCCACATATGTTATACATAAATTATAGTGTTAAACTAGCTATTATTTCTACCAGCAAATTCTCTGGAGAGTCCCAAGCCCAAATGGGCTCCTACAATATGTTTGACACAAGAAAAAGAGTTTTTAAAAACAGTATAAAAAGTATAAAGTATAAAAAAGGTATAAAAATCAGGAAACAGAAAAACTAAATGCAGATTTTTTGTAATTATTTTATCAAATGTTCATTTTGCAAATCCTATTATTTTTGACACTATGGTGGAATCCCTTAATGATTTTTTTTTTTTTTTTTTTTAATTTCCGGACCTAGTCCTGCAGAGCTGGGGAGCTTTGTTCAATTCCCACTGGTACTGTATTCTATCTGCATAGAGTTTGAGTGTTTTTTTTTATTATTCATTTGACTGGTTTCTAAATATATACACTATGTTGTCAAAAGTATTGGGACACCTGCCTTTACACGCACATGAAATTTGATGGCATCCCAGTCTTAGTCTGTAGGGTGCAATATTGAGTTGGCCCACCCTTTGCAGCTATAATAGCTTCAACTCTTCTGGGAAGGCTGTCCACAAGGTTTAGGAGTGTGTCCATGGGAATGTTTGACCATTCTTCTAGAAGCGCATTTGTGAGGTCAGGTAATGATGTTAGATGAGAAGGCCTGGCTCACAGTCTCAGCTCTAATTCATCCCAAAGGTAATCTATTGGGTTGAGGTCAGTACTCTGTGAAGGACAGTCGAGTTTCTTCACCCCAAACTCGCTCATCTTTGTCTTTATGGACTTTGCTTTGTGCACTGGTCCAAACCATTTGGTGAAGGGAGGATTATGGTGCGGGTTTGGTATTCTGGGGTTGGGCTTGGCCCCTTAGTTCCAGTGAAGGGAACTCTTGGGGCGACAGCATACCAAGACATTCTTGACAATTTTATGCTCCCAACTTTGTGGGAACAGTTTGGGGTTGGCCCATCCTGTTCCAACATGCACCAGTGCAGAAAGAAAAAGCAAGGTCCATACTGACATGGATGAGCAAGTTTGGGGTGGAGGAACTTGACTGGGCTGCACAGAGTCCTATCCTCAACCTTTGGGATGAATAGGATTGGAAACTGTGAGCTAGGCCTTCTTGTCCAATATCAGTGCCTGATCTCACAAATGCTCTTCTGAAAGAATGGTCAAACATATATATCTAACTATGATGTTCAAGTTCTATTTATATATACAGTATATTCTAGTTCTTCTCTCCACATGGAAAAATGTGCTAAAATGTACAGATCAGTTCAGGAGCCATTCTTTTTTTTTTTTTTCACAGGCAAACACCGAGGTCAATAGATGATGATTCACATAGATCTTGATTACCGTTCTACTGTTCAAAGATTATCACCTCTGGCAAGGGACTCTCTAAAAGATGGACGGGGGAGCACAAGAAAAAATGGTTGACAGAATTCTCATCTGACTGATGGAATGGCCAAATAATCTTTAAATAAACACAAGGTCATGGCTCTTTGCAGAAAACACATCACATAAACTCCAGATAAATTCAAGGTTCAGCAGGGGACAGCTGGGTCACTGGTAATTTCAGTTTATCAGTCGATAACATATGTTACAATGCATGGATATTACCTATTAATCACTTATGAGTCATGCTGAACGCACTCCATAATCTATGTGTATTATATTTTACAACGCATGGACGGATGCATGTTGGTGTGCGCTGTGATTTGTGCTCTGCTGGGGGCGCAGCAGCAGAAAAAAAACATTTTCCGTCACAAAAGATAACAAAAAAAAAAAAAACAACCAAATGAGATTCTGTGAAATTACTCATGCTGGATTGCAGGCCAAGAGGATATTGCTGCCTGTTTAGAAAAAAAAATCTTGATAAGGGTGGAGAGAGACAGAAATCTTGTTCTGATAAATGGTTGATAATATCTGATCCCAAAGGAAAGGAGCATGTGAGGGAATCTAAAAATCTTAACAAGCTTGAAATACTGGTAGCAGAAAGTCTGCAGAGAATTTTGTTAGCTAATGAGTTCCCCTTGTTCAGCTCCGGGAAACTGTCTGATGACAGCTGGCTTCAAACCGAAATGGGGACTCAGTGCCGCTCTGCAACAGAGGCGTTACCATATGACTTGTTGCCTGCACATATCTGAAGAATGACAAGGCCCATGATAAAAGATGCTATTTGAATTTCATGATTTACCAAAGAAGAACAGAAATGCACAGAAAGAAAATGTTTTTTTACAACTAGAAAAGCTCAAATCCCAGTACTTAATCTGGACCTTTTATACAATATGATATCTTATCGTAACAACAGCCTAATAAAAAAAAAATCTGAACTTTCCTAGCAGAGTTGTCAGAAGACATATGACAAGAAAACAGAGGATTTAAAATGAGATGTGAAATAATTAACTTGATCCCCTATGGAAACTTCTAATCTGAATTTTTAATCAAGGGAGTCATGTCATGTAAGGTTAGAGACTTCTAATGTTGAAACAAATCCATATTTTCTAGCATGGTTTGCATTGATCATCTTCATACTTGTGAGACTTTTTTCAATGTTTATTTGCAAGCCACTGATTAAGCCGTTCAGATATATTGGAAGTTGTTAACTGATACTGTGAGTTTAAGTAATGATAGATTAGACTGGTCAGGGGACTAAACATTATAATTTTCCTTGGGTCCTGTTATGCTGGTTATATGAAAAAAAAAAAACAAAAAAAACAAAGGAAATATAATTTTTCTTTTAATTTTATAAGACAATGAAGCAAGCAAGTCAGTAAAAATGATGTCATCTGCCTTGATGTATTTACTGCGCTAGCAGTTATGGGGTCAGCAAGCTGAACAATTCATCTCCTTGCTTGGCAATGGATTTAAGCACCCCCTGGGTGATTCCTGAAGTTCCCAGGACAATTAGAAGAAATATTTTATTCAGTGAGTTCAGGATAAGCTCTGCCTAAAAAAGCTCCAGCAGGAGACTCCTATAAATATCTGCTTACATGCCCTGAATTTCTTAACATCCTTTTTCATTTAAAGCAGTACTTTTTCAGAGTTGAAATGTGTTGGGTAACAAAACGTTAACGCTCAAGAGGTGAATGCTACCCCCAGGATATCCCACCTTTTTATAATTAACAGAAACTGTTTAATTGGTATTCAGTAGTTTTTGCTACACTTTCAACTGTGCAGTTGTGGTTCTCACACATAGAAGCATAGGTGAGTGCAGCCTATTTCATTAGGGTGTGCACACAAAAGCTCATTAAAGGATAGGATTGTGGAACATCTTAAATCCCATGGATTGCAAGATGAAAAACAACATGGGTTTACTTCAGGGAGATCATGTCAAACAAATCTTATAGATTTTTTTGACTGGGTGACTAAAATAATAGACGGTGGAGGTGCAGTAGACATTGCATATCTAGATTTTAGTAAGGCTTTTGACACTGTCCCACATAGAAGACTTATCAATAAACTGCAGTCATTGAGCATGGACTCCCATATTGTTGAGTGGATTAGGCAGTGGCTGAGTGACAGACAATAGAGGGTTGTAGTCAATGGAGAACATTCAGAACAAGGTCATGTTACCAGTGGGGTACCTCAGGGATCTGTACTGGGACCAATTTTGTTTAATATCTTCATAAGTGATATTGCAAAAGGCCTCGATGGTAAGGTTTGTCTTTTTGCTGATGACACAAAGATATGTAACAGGGTTGATGTTCCTGGAGGGAAACGCCAAATGGAAAAGGATTTAGGAAAACTAGAAGAATGGTCAGAACTCCGGCAACTGAAATTTAATGTGGATAAGTGCAAGATAATGCACCTGGGGCGTAAAAACCCAAGGGCAGAATATAGAATATTTGACACAGTCCTGACCTCAGTATCTGAGGAAAGGGATTTAGGAGTAATTATTTCAGAAGACTTAAAGGTGGGAAGACAATGTAATAGAGCAGCACGAAATGCCAGCAGAATGCTTGGATGTATAGGGAGAGGTATAAGCAGTAGAAAGAGAGAAGTGCTTATGCTGCTGTACAGAACACTGGTGAGACCTCACTTGGAGTATTGTGCGCAGTACTGGAGGCCATATCTCCAGAAGGATATAGATACTCTAGAGAGAGTCCAGAGAAGAGCTACTAAACTAGTACATGGATTGCAGGAAAAAACTTACCAGGAAAGGTTAAAGGACCTTAACATGTATAGCTTGGAAGAAAGAAGAGACAGAGGGGATATGATAGAAACTTTTAAATACATAAAGGGAATCAACTCGGTAAAGGAGGAGAGCATATTTAAAAGAAGAAAAACTACCACAAGAGGACACAGTTTTAAATTAGAGGGGCAAAGGTTTAAAAGTAATATGAGGAAGTATTACTTTACTGAGAGAGTAGTGGATGCATGGAATAACCTTCCTGCAGAAGTGGTAGCTGCAAATGCAGTGAAGGAGTTTAAGCATGCATGGGATAGGCATAAGGCTATCCTTCATACAAGATAGGGCCAGGGACTATTCATAGGATTCAGATATATTGGGCAGACTAGATGGGCCAAATGGTTCTTATCTGCCGACACATTCTATGTTTCTATGTTTCTCATACACTTACAGACACACACATCCACATGAATAAATGCAAACAAACATTTTAAAATGTATCAAAACATGTACGGTATCAGTAGGCAGAGGATGGTGTCAGTAGAGCAGTGGATGGTGTCAGTAGAGCAGAGGATGGTGTCAATAGGATAGTGGATGGTGTCAGTAGAGCAGTGGATGATGTCAGTAGAGCAGTGGATGGTGTCAGTAGGCAGAGGATGGTGTCAGTAGAGCAGTGGATGGTGTCAGTAGAGCAGTAGACGTATCAGCAGGGCAGAGATTGGTGTCAGTTGAACAGTGGATGGTGTCAGTCAATAGAGCAGAAGACAGTGTCAGTATGACAGAGATTGGTGTCAATAGGACAGTGGATGGTGTCAGTATTTTTTTATCATTATTATTAATAATATTACTTTATTTATATTTATTGTTTATATTATTATTTTTTGATGCTTTAGAGAAAAATCGGGGTTCTAAACAGACCCCTCATGTCTCACTTTTGAGACAGAGAAAGGGACAGAGGACAGAAATTCCCAAGTCCATTTTACTGCAGCCTCAGCTGCACTGGACAGTGAATGAAAGTGCTCTGTGCTTCCTGTTCATTCACACACTGAAGCATAGAAAATATAGTGAACACCGTTTACTATGCTTTAGTTATTAATGAACACAGTGATGATCGGCACTGATCGCTAACTGTGTTAATTTAGAAAAGGAATGGACCGGTAAATTACATTTTTATCAGCCCCCTTCTCCCGCTTGCCATCCTGAAACATCCCCCTGTACACCCAAAGCAGCAGCCGGCAGGAGAGGCAAGGAGGGAAAGTGGAAGCATTGTGGGGGGGGGGGGTTTGGGGGCATCAGAGGGAATCTGTGCTGCATGGGGTGATTAGGGTATGCACGCCTAAGCATAGAATCTATTCTTTAATTTAACCACTCCCCCTCTCTCCTTGTCCATTCACAGAATGCCTTGTATTTTTCAAATGTTTCCTTCTACTCCCAGTGCTTCTTTCCCCCCTGTGGCACCTATACCTGGCAAAATTACTAAGAATGGTTGTCAGATTGATAGCTGGCTCCCGGAGTATCACAAGAGCATACAGCAGCTTCTTTGTAACTGAAGTCTGAAAACAGGGTTTGCAATCTTCCTTGATAAATACAATATAATAATATTAAATCATTTGGATTATTTTATGTTATGTATAAATCAGATGAGTGTCATTTGACTTGCAAAAAATATTATCAAAACTTCAATAGTAAGATGTAGCGCCCTCCTAGTTTGGCTGCTAGGTAAATTTCGTTTTTGGCTCCTGTAACAAAGAGAGCAGATTATTTGTTTAGATCTGTTTGGGGTTTCACAGGCTGGGGGGTTGACTGCTTCCCCCTGCCTCTAGAAGAAGCTTGTAGAATTTAGGGAGGAAGAATTCAAATAATCTACCTAAATATTGATAAGAGCCTAGCCAATCCCTGGAGAAGTGTGCCCAAATGGTCGCTGAGGAAGCTGATAGTCTGAAGCCCTAGAGAGATTGTCTTCCCCAGGAAAGAGCATTTTCCAGCCTTAGAAGGGGCTGTTACCCCTCTGAGGTAAGTCTTAGATTGTGCTGCTGCTCTCTGAGATCTTGAGACTGGAGATCTGGAAGGGGCCTGAAACTGTCTGCAGGACTTCACCAAAGGGATTTGGTCTTGAGAAGGATTTTTATCACTCACTAAGAGGTGTCCAGAGGAAGCTAGGAAGCGGCAGCTGTTCTGGGGACTTGTGAATAATGAACCTGTACTGATTCCTGGTGGCTGTGTGCTTCTGGGATATACAGTAAGTGTCAGGCTGCTCTCATAGGGTCCCAGATATTGGCCATTCTTCCATCCTTCTTGACTATAAGCTTTCTGAAGAGTGGTTTCCTGTACTGTGCAGTGCTCCTGAATTTGCACTGGTTACCAACAGCTTTGTATTTTGCAAGGCAACCCGGTGACAAAGACACTTGCCTCAAGGTTCTCAGCTGTGAGATGTTAACTATTCTGCCAACTATAGACTGTTCTGCAAACTATGTCATGGTTTCCAGCTGTGAGAGATGCACTGTGCTCCTTTTACCTAGAGAAGAGTGTCTTCTGTTAACTGTGCCTAAATATTTTGAAGTATTCCATACCACCCCAATCCCTATACTGTTACCAGTTCTACAAGCAAGTAAAATCTAAAAAGACTTTCCCTGGACTGTTCAAAAAGCTGGAGTGTATGGACTTTTGCTGTGAGCCTGGCTGCCTCTGCACTGTTTTGGGAAAGAACCTGTTAAAACTACAGAGGCCCCTTAGGGGGTAGCGCTACATAAACAAATATTTTTGTACTTATTTTTTACTATTTAAACCTACATTAATCACTAGGTAATCCTAACTGGCTGTAATTATTTCCTTACTTTGCTTTTCTCCTTAGCTATTTTATTTTAGCTATTATTTCCATTTTCATTCAATTATAGCATAACCTTGGTAAATATTGTAGTGTCATTAAACATTTTAAATAATACGAAAACATTAACTAACGTTTTCAACCTACCTTGGGTGATAGTTGTGTGAATCTTTAATGAAAATGTTAAAAAAAAAACCTTTCCCTTTGTATTTACAGTAACATTAGAGGTGATTATAGAGAACTGTGTGAAACCTAAAGCCCCGTACACACGTACCGATCGTCGTCATACAAACGTCGGCGGACGAAAGATCTGCCGATTGTACGCTTGTTAGTATGGTGCCTCCGACAGCTGTCTGCGCACATTCTGCGGACAAGAGTCTTTCTTGCAAACATGAAAATTTTTGTATGCCGACACCAGAACGGACGATTGTTCGCCAGTCAGTACAGAATTCTGCCGACAGACCGCAGATTTGCAAGACTGGGCATGCTCAGAAAAGAAAAAACACAGGGAAAGTTAACCATTACATGACATCACTTCTGCAGTCAGCTGAAGTCGGCGGACAACATTCTTGTGCTGTCTTTGCACTTTTCAACAGACATCGACATCCCGGGGGGGAAAAGACGAACGTTTGTATGACGACGATCGGTACGTGTGTACGGGCCTTAAGAGTGAAAGTTGTGTGAATCGTTGCTGAAAATGTTTATAAATGGAGCTTTAGTGTTGCTGTAGTTGAAAAAGTGCAAGGTGTCTATCAATGCTTTCATCCAGAATTCACATAACTTTTACCAATGTGGTTCATATTATGTAAAAAGGATGAATCTTGGATGAAATTTTTTATATATTAGAAAATTGTATATCTTTTTTTTTAATTGTTTCCTTTTCCTTTAAATTGTATAGTAAAAAATATTTTTTATAGATAATATTGCCAATGGAAATTTAATTTTTATTGAATTTTAAATGTTAGTTTAATTTGTCCCTCAAAAAATGATATACAGTATCTCACAAAAGTGAGTACACCCCTCACACTTTTGTAAATATTTTATTATATCTTTTCATGTGACAACACTGAAGAAATTACACTTTGCTACAATGTAAAGTAGTAAGTCTACAGCTTATATAACGATGTAAATTTGCTGTCCTCTCAAAATAACTCAACACACAGTCATTAATGTCTAACCCGCTGTCAACAAAAGTGAGTACATCCCTAAGGGAAAATTGGGGCCAAAGAGTCAATATTTTGTGTGGCCACCATTATTTTCCAGTACTGCCTTAACCCTCTTGGGCATGGCGTTCACCATAGCTTCACAGGTTGCCACTGAAATCCTCCTCCACTCCTCCATGACAACATCACGGAGCTGGTGGATGTTAGAGACCTTGCACTCCTCCACCTTCTGTTTGAGGATGCCCCACAGATGCTCAATAGGGTTTTAGGAGACGTGCTTAGCCAGTCCATCACCTTTACCCTCAACTTCTTTAGCAAGGCAGTGATCATCTTGGAGGTGTGTTTGGGATCGTTATCATGTTGGAATACTGCCCTGTGGCCCAGTCTCTGAAGGGAGGGGATCATGCTCTGCTTCAGTATGTCACAGTACATGTTGGCATTCATGGTTCCCTCAATGAACTGTTTTCATGCCCACCACTATGCTTGACTGTAGGCAAGACACATTTGTCTTTGTACTCCTCACCTGGTTGCCACCACACACGCTTGACACCATCTGAACCAAATAAGTTCATCTTGGTCTCATCAGACCACAGGACATGGTTCCAGTAATCCATGTCCTCAGTCTGCTTGTCTTCAGCAAACTGTTTGCGGGTTTCTTGTGCATCATCTTTAGAAGAGGCTTCCTTCTGGGATGACAGCCATGCAAAACAATTTGATGCAGTGTGCGGCATATGGTCTGAGCACTGACAGACTGACCCTCCACCCCTTCAACCTCTGCAGCAATGCTGGCAGCACTCATACGTCTATTTCCCAAAGACAACCTCTGGATATGACGTTGAGCATGTGCACTCAACTTCTTTGGTTGACCATGGTGAGGCCTGGTCTTAGTGGAACCTGTGCTGTTAAACCACTGTATGGTCTTGGCCACCATACTGCAGCTCACTTTCAGGGTCTTGGCAATCTTCTTATAGCCTAGGCCATCTTTATGTAGAGCAACAATTCTTTTTTTTTTATATTCTCAGAGAGTTCTTTGCCATGAGGTGCCATGTTGTACTTCCAGTGACCAGTATGAGAGAGTAAAAGTGATAACACCAAATTTAACACACCTGCTCTCAAATCACACCTGAGACCTTGTAACACTAACGAGTCCCATGACACTGGGTAGGAAAAATGGCTAATTGGACCCAATTTGAACGTTTTCACTTAGGGGTGTACTCACTTTTGTTGCCAGCAGTTTAGACATTAATGGCGGTGTGTTGAGTTATATGGAGGGGACAGCAAATTTACACTGTTATACAAGCTGCACACTCACTATTTTACATTGTCGCAAATTGTAATTTCTTCAGTGTTGTCACATGAAAAGGTAAAATAAAATATTTCCAGAAATGTGAGAGGTGTACTTACTTTTCTGAGATACTGCTTGTGCTATTGTGGTGGCTTAACTAACGGCAAAGGTATTTTCAGATATAAAATGAGCCAGAATGGGATATACAGGTGGTTAAAGAGTAATAACCCATGAGGAAATATTTGTGAACTAATTACAACAGTTAAAATACCTAAAAAGTTAAAACCCTGTACATGTTGTAAATCAATCTACTCTGTCAGATAATACCTAGCAGATTGTTTATTTTGAGAAACAAAATGCACATATACTGCACTTTAGACATGATGTATTTAGTTTTTAAGAAGATAGGACCCAGAGATTGTACCAATTACAGCAGTTACTTTGACTTTAAGTGAGACTAACACTGCATGACGCAAACACTGCATGAGTCAGCCAAGTCAAAAAGGATAAGAACCATTTTTAAAATCTTTGGATGTTCTTCTGCAGTTAACATTTGGTAGCTTGTAAATTAACAATTAAAAATCCCAGTCTTTTTTCTTGTCAGTGAGCTGCTATAGGAAAGATTGTTTTCATATGATGACTAGAATGTCAAAATCTGATGGGTAGTGGAATATGCTAACTACTGCAAAAACAGCATGCTGGGTAACTGAAAAGTCAGCAACATTGACTTAAGAGTAGATGCATTTGCAGCTAATTGCCAGGTTAAGCCGTGATTCTCTTGCATAGGTGGTTATTCTCCTATTGAGTTGTTTGAGGCATTTGAATAGTAATCAAAGTGAAGGGATGCAATCACTTCACTGTTGCTAAATGCAATCATACGAATCCCATGACAATAGCCTCTTATAAAGACTTTTGCTTTCTGTAAGTACATTGTAACTCTGCTTCAATGTTGTTTATAGGAATAAGTTTACGTTTACTGTTTACACAGTCCCTGACCTGGTAAGTATTTATCTCATAACTCTTATTAATGAATTTATTGCGTTTCTCCACTGAGGAACTTACAGTCTAGGCATTGTCTGTAGCACTGTCTGAAGCACTGTTTTTTCAAAATTGCTATGCTGTAGGTCTGTCGGAAATAAAGATCAAGAGGTTTTCCATTCAATTTCTTGTTATCAAAGTTGTTACATGTATACTGAGAGGACTGAGATTTATAGCATCTCACAAACGTGAGTACACACCTCACATTTTTGTAAATATTTTACAATATCTCCTCACTGAAAAATTACACTTTGATACAATGTAAAGTAGTGAGTGTACAGCTTGTATAACAGTGTACATTTGCTGTCCTCTCAAAATAACTCAACACACAACCATTAATATCTAAACCGCTGGCAAAAAAGTGAGTACACCCTTAAGTGAAAACGTCCAAATTGGGCCCAATCAGCCATTTTCCCTCCTCAGTGTCATGGGACTCGTTAGTTTTACAAGGTCTCAGGTTGAATGGGGAGCAGGTGGGTTAAATTTGGTGTTATCACTCTCACTCTCTCATAGTGGTCTTTAGAAGTTCAACATGGCACCTCATGGCAAAGAACTCTCTGAGGATCTAAAAAAAAAAAAAAATTGTTGCTCTACATAAAGATGGCCTAGGCTATAAGAAGATTGCCATGACCCTGAAACTGAGCTGCAGCATGGTGAGGAAGACCATAAGCGGTTTAACAGGACAGGTTCCACTGAGAACAGGCCTCGCCATGGTCAACCAAAGAAGTTGAGTGCACTTGCTCAGTATCATTTCCAGAGGTTGTCTTTGGGAAATAGACGTATGAGTGCTGCCAGCATTGCTGCAGAGGCTGAAGGGGTGAGGGGTCAGCCTGTCAGTGCTCAAAACATACACCGCCCACTGCATTAAATTGATCTGCATGGCTGTCATCCCAGAAGGAAGCCTCTTCTAAAGATGATGCACAAGAAAGCCAGAAAACAGTTTGCTGCAGACAAGCAGACTAAGTCCTATAGTCCTATAGTCTGGGAGGCAGACTAGTTATCAAAAGCGTAGCCTAAAGATACTCCAAGTGGCTAAAGAGTTATTTACATGGGTGGAGCATTAAGGGTCAAAGGGGTTGCAATGGCAACCCCACCCATGCTCCAGGAGCAGTGTTGCCAACCGCCCATAGATTTCCGAGCAACTCGTAAAAACAGGGCACTTTTAGGCTGCCCGTAAATGCCTGCAGAAGCTGAAAAGTGCCACTAAAAATGACTGTTCGGGCTCGGGTGACAACTGCGCATGTGCAGTTCTGGAAATTGCCGAGTCAATCCGATCCTGAGTCCGCACTGCCCACTGATGATGTCATGCCGCAAGTGACACAGCGGCTGGCCTATAAAATTTAAAACGCCAGTAGCCAGGCAACGGGCTGATGGGAGGAGACTTGTGGTGTGGTGTGAACAGTGCAGGGGAGCTGAAGTACTGGCGGCACCAGAAATAAAGAGAGAGCGGACCTAACCCCCCCCCGAATGGACACACAAGGCCCTAACCAGGGCCACTTGCCGGCACTAAGCACACCCTGCCCTGGCTGCAGCCCCCTGGTGAGTGAGTGGAGTCAGGAGTGTAAGCATATACAAGCCAATTTTAACTTAGAGTGAGTCCCACCACCTGGCCTGCAACATCCATCCATCGCTTGGCTGCTATTGATGTGGTGTCCACTGGCAGGCACAGGCAGCAGTTATCAGAAGAGAATGGCAGTGGTGATATTGTACAGAATAACAGATGTTCACAATCTTTGTCTTGCCATCTCCTGTATCCTGTCTGCATCCTCTGACCACCTACTATATTCTGTCCGCATCCTCTGACACCACCTGTACACACCACCTGTACCATTTCCGTATCCTTTGACTGCCTCCTGTATCCTGCCCGTATCCTCTGACCACCCCCTGTACCATTTCTGCATCCTCTGACCGCCACCTGTATCCTGTTCACATCCTCTGACCACCACCTGTATCCTGTTTGCATCCTCTGACTGCCACCTGTATTCTGTGCGCATCCTCTGACCGCCTCCCGTAACCTGTGCGTATCCTCTGACCACCTCCTGTATCCTGTGCAAATCCTCTGACCACCTCCCGTATCCTGTGTGCATCCTCTGACCACCTACTATATTCTGTCCGCATCCTCTGACACCACCTGTACACACCACCTGTACCATTTCCGTATCCTTTGACTGCCTCCTGTATCCTGCCCGTATCCCCTGACCACCCCCTGTACCATTTCTGCATCCTCTGACCGCCACCTGTATCCTGTTCACATCCTCTGACCACCACCTGTATCCTGTTTGCATTCTCTGACTGCCACCTGTATTCTGTGCGCATCCTCTGACCGCCTCCCATAACCTGTGTGTATCCTCTGACCACCTCCTGTATCCTGTGCAAATCCTCTGACCACCTCCCGTATCCTGTGTGCATCCTCTGACTGCCTCCTGTATCTTGTGCGCATCCTCTGACCACCTCCCGTATCCTGTGTGCATCCTCTGACCGCCTCCTGTATCCTGTGCACATTCTCTGACCACCAACCATGTTCTGTGCGCATCCTCTGACCACCTCTGGTGTCCTGTGCACATCCTTTGACCACCTCTTGTCTTTTATCATGTCTGTAGTTTCTGAGGGGGAGTCTGGAGAGGAATCAAGAGTGAGAGCAGAGAGGGAGATTACGGGAGAAGTCAGGCATCTGTGGACTATGGCGAGGAGACTTATGGGATAAAACCAGAGCCACCATCCTGGAGCCGTCTGTTTGAGCCTGCATGGTGCACCTGAGAGGACTCAGTGACAGCACCGCCAGGCCAGTCTGAGGGGGGTCACTGATGTAAGGGGGGAGTGAATACAATAATGTAAGTGGGCAATGATTATAATGGTTCCCCCTTACATCAGTAACCCCCCTCTTACCTTAGCGTATTCACTCTGCGGAAGGTGGTCTCTGGTCACCAGAGCCCCCCCACATCAGAGTTCCTGGCATTCCCCTTTACAACAGAGTCTGCAGGATTTTCCCTTACAGTGCAAGGGGAAACTCTGCCAAACCCTGAAGTAACAAGGAACTCTGATGTAAGGGGCAATGCTGCAGACCTTGATGCAAGCGGGAACTCTAAAGTAAAGGAGAATGCAGTGGACTCTGATATAAAGGTGGCCTCTGGTGACCAGAGCCCTCCTTACATCAGAGTTCCCCCTTAGATCATGATCTGCAGCATTCCCCTTTACGTCAGAGTTTCCTTGCACTGTAAGGGGGAATCCTGCACACTCTGATATATGGGGGAACTCTGTGCTGGCTGGGTTATATTAAAATGACCTTCATGTAAATGGAGAAGTATGGTTTTTGACTTTTGTTTAACGTAAACACTTTGCTAATAGCACTTTCTACATGTTTATAATTTAAATATTGATATTTTTACTGTTTAGCACTGAAAACAGACATTTTAGAAATTTTTTGCAATGTCAGTAAAAAATGTGGCTCTGTCAGAAAATTTCATGATTTATTGCTAGTAAAAAATTGGTGCCGTTTGTAAATTTTTAGCGTCCTGCCAGTAAATTTCACTTTGGGGGTTGGCAACACTGTCCAGGGGGCCCATGCGGCCTCCTTGTCACATTATGATATACAAGAGTTATAGGTTGGGAAAACATGGACTTTGAAGGCACGGTTTTTATAAAAGTACAAATTTTATGCAAAACAATTAAAAACTAAAATATACATGTATAAATGGTAAAAAATATATAGTAAAAAGGACACTACATAATTAATTGGCTTACCCACTCCAGCAACAGGCTGATGGAGAGATGAGCCTAATAGTGTTAGAGTATATAGTAGATTAAGCTCGACATGTTTAGCAATAATACACTTCTTTAGGAGCCTATTTCCATTTGTAAACTGTTGTTTAGGTTCTATCAGGGCCTGGTAGATCAGATGGAAGTAGTATTGGTAGTTATAGGAGCAGGAGTAATATTCAACATATTTATATAAGGGACTAGTAATACGGAAGAAATATCCTCTTGAGCCTCCCAACAAAAACTGTACTGATACTAAAGAAAATTTATACTGGTAATATCGATATTCCTTGTTAGGGAGATGAGTACAGAGAGCTTCAATATGTAATAGCGGTGGGTATTCCCGCCTGTAGTTGGAAGAACCCCAGGTCTAGAATTTGATATGTTGGCCCAGGTGTAACCTAGGGCGCAGTAGTCTGTCAAGAAAGTCCACTGGCAGCAAGCTGAAAGCAAGAGGAGGGGGCACCTGACTATTGAAGCTATTGAAGCTCTTTGTACTTCTCTCCCTAACAAGGAATATCGGTATTACAAGTAGGGATCGACCAATATCGTTTTTCGTTGCCGATACCGATACCTTGGCCTTCGCATATCGGTATCGGCCGATATGGGCCGATATTTTGTACATTTAAAGTTTTGACAAATAAAGACAATTTTTTACACAAATCTGGTACTGGACATGTTCATTTTTGTTTAATGTTTAACCACTTTAGGACCGGAGGATTTTCCTGCTTTACGTCCAGGCCACTTTTTGCAACTTGGCACTGTGCGACTTTAACTGACAATTACGCGGTCATTTTCCCACAAACAGAGCTTTCTTTTGGCGGTATTTGATCACCTCTGCCCTTTTCATTTTTTGCGATATTAATAAAAAAATAGTGACAATTTTGAAAAAATATCAATATTTTTCTACTTTGACAGTTAAAAAATATCCAATATATTAAATTTTTGTCATATATTTAGGCCAACATGTATTTAGCTACATGTCTTTGACAAAAAAATTCTCAATGAGCATATTTTTAACCGCTTTAAGACCGGAAGATTTTACCCCATTCCTGACCAGGGCATATTTTGCGATTCAGCACTGCGTTACTTTAACGGACAATTGCGCGGTCGTGCGACACTATACCCAAATTAAATTTATGTCCTTTTTTTTCCCACAAATAGAGCTTTCTTTTGGTGGTATTTTATCACCTGTACAATTTTTACTTTTTGCGCTATAAACAAAAAAAGAGTGACAATTTTGAAAAAATAACAATATTTTTCACATTTTTTTATATGAAATCCCCCCCCCCAAATGTAAAAATCAAATTTTTTTTAAAATTTTAGGCCAATTTGTTTTCTGCTACATATATTTGGTAAAAAAAATTGCAATAAACATATTTTGGTTGGTTTGCGCAAAAGTTATCGCAGCTACTAACTACGAGAGTAATGGTGGCGATCTGGCGGCGATCTGCGATTTTTTTTGTGGGACTGTGACATTGCGGCGGACAGATCGGACCCCTAACTGACATTTTTTACACTTTTGGGGGTACCAGTGACATTACTACAGTAATCAGTGCTATAAATATGCACTGTAACTGTAATAATGACACTGGCAGGGAAGGGGTTAACTTTATTGGTGATCAAGGGGTTAAATATTTGCCTGGTGCTTACTGACGTGTGTGGGGGGAGGGGACTGTGTGACACAGGCACAGATCGCAGGTTCAGCTATGCTGAATCCTGTAATCTGTCCCTGGCCGTCACATAGGAGATCCGCCCGCTTTGTTTACACAAGCGGGCGGATCGCTTCACTCGATCCCTGAGGTTCGGGGAAGAGCGGCGGTGATCACCGCCGCTCCTCCCCTGGCCCGACTCCCGCTGTGTCTGAATACAGCTGGAGCGAGCCTCCGGCGGTGCTCGCGCGCTGCCCACAAGGGGAGGAGTCCAGCGATGTAGGTCTCAGTACGCTCAATGTGAGCGGTCAGCAAGTGGTTAATGGCTGGCTGGCTGGCACCCTGTGGTGGGTGGGAGGGTGGCTACCTGGCACCCTTTGGTGGGTGGCTGGCTGTCTTGCACCTTGTGGTGGGTGGCTGGCTTTCTGGCACCCTGTGATGGATGGCTGGCTGGCTGGCTGGCTGGCACCCTTTGGTGGATGGCTGGCTGTCTGGCACCCTGCGGTGCGTGTCTGGCACCCTGTGGTGGGTGGCTGGCTGTCTGGCACCCTGCGGTGGGTGGCTGTCTGGCACCCTGTGGTGGGTGGATGGCTTGCTGGCACCCTGCGGTGGGTGGCTGGCTGTCTGGCACCCTGTGGTGGGTGGATGGCTTGCTGGCACCCTGTGGTGGATGGCTGGCTGGCTGGCACCCTATGGTGGGTGGGTGGGTGGCTGGCTGGCACCTTGTGGTGGGTGGCTGTCTGGCTGGCTGGCATCCTTTGGTGGTTGGCTGGCTGTCTGGTACCCTGTGGTGGGTGGATGGCTTGCTGGCACCCTGTGGTGAATAGCTGGCTGGTTGGCACCCTTTGGTGGGTGGCTGGCTTTCTGGCACCCTGTGGTCGGTGGCTGGCTGGCTGTCTGGCACCCTTTGGTGGATGGCTGGCTGTCTGGCACTCTTCGGTGGGTGGCTGGCTGTCTGGCACCCTGTGGTGGGGGGCTGGCTGTCTGGCACCCTGTGGTGGGTGGATGGCTTGCTGGCACCCTGTGGTGGATGGCTGGCTGGCTGTCACCGTATGGTGGGTGGCTGGCTGGCAGGCACCTTGTGGTGGGTGGTTGGCTTGCTGGCACCCTGTGGTGGGTGTCTGGCTGTCTGGCATGCTGTGGTGTATGGCTGGCTGTCTGGCACCCTGTGGTGGGTGGGTGGATGGATGGGAGGGTGTCTATCTGGCTCCCTTTGGTGGGTGTCTGGCTGTCTGGCACCTTGTATTGGGTGGCTGGCTTGCTGGCACCCTGTGGTGGATGGCTGGCTGGCTGGCAAACTGCAGTGTGTGGCTGCCTGGCTGGCACCTTGTGGTGGGTGGCTGCCACCCTGTGGTAGGTGTCTGGCTGGCTGGCACCCTGTGATGGGTGGCTGGCTGTCTGGCATGCTGTGGTGTATGGTTGGCTGTCTGGCATGCTGTGGTGTATGGCTGGCTGTCTGGCACCCTGTGGTGGGTGGGAGGGTGCCTAGCTAGCACCCTTTGGTAGGTGGCTGGCTGTCTGGTACCTTATGGTGGGTGGCTGGCTTGCTGGGACCCTGTGGTGGATGGCTGGCTGGCCGGCACCCTGTGGTGGGTGGCTGCCTGGCTGGTACCTTGTAGTGGGCGGCTGCCTGGCTGGCACTCTGTGGTAGATGGCTGGCTGTCTAGCACCCTGTGGTGGGTGGCTGGCTTGCTGGCACCCTGTGGTGGGTGGCTGGCTGTTTGGCACCCTGTGGTGGTGGGTGACTTGCACCCTGTGGTGGGTGGCTGGCTGGTACTCTATGGTTGGTGGATGGCTGGCACAGGGGCTGTGGGCGGCTGGCTGGTACAGTGCCTGTGGCTGGCTGGTAGAGGGCATGTGGTTGGCTGGCTGGCTGGTACAGGGCCTGTGGGTGGCTGACTGTCTCACACCCTGTGGTGGGTGGCTGGCTGTCTGGCACCCGGTGGGTGAGTGGCTGGCTGGCTGTCACCCTGTGGGGAGTGGGTGTCTGGCACAGGGGCTGTGGGTGGCTGGATGGTACAGGGCCTGTGGGTGCCTGGCTGGTACAGTGCCTGTGGCTGGCTGGCTGGTACAGGGCCTCTGGGTGGCTGGCTGGCTCGCTGGTACAGTGGCTGTGGCTGGCTGGTACAGGGCCTGTTGGTGTGGGTGGCTGGCTGGCACCCGGCTGCTGTGAGTGGGTGTATGGCTGTGATACACTCCTGCGAGACTAGTCCCGGCTCCAGACAAGGCTGTCCAAGGCGAGGGAGGCGACCTAAGAAGGCAGTATGACATCACAAAAATATCTGCAATATCGGTAACTTCCGGGGCCGATTCCGATATATCGGGGGAAAAGTGCATATCGGCCCTTTTCCGATAATCGGTCGATCCCTAATTACAAGTATACATTTTCTTCAGTATCAATACAGTTTTCGTTGAGAGGCTCTAGAGGATATTTCTACCGTATTACTAGTCCCCTATATAAATATGCTGAACATTGCTCCTGCTCCTATAAGTACCAATACTACTTCTATCTGAACTGCCAGGCCCTGATAGAACAGGGATATTGAATTAAAATTCTTGATGGTCGGGTCAATACAATTTTCTTCTAACAGACTTCCAAATTGCATTGTTGCATGATAGCTCAGATCCACCATAGCCCCCCTCTCCTCTTAGGCTGTGTTCCCATCTCTTCATCTATGGAATGCACTCGAAATTGTCTTCCAGACCCACAGAGGAATGTGCTACATTTTAGAAGATGCACAGGGGTGCCATTCATTCTTAATGGCATCCCCACATATTGGCCCCTGTGACGCATTTTCGCATGCATGTTGCTGCACCACCATGTTGTTTGCTGCGATTCATTTAAAGAAAGGTTTGGGGACTTTTTACCGCACATTTTCTCTCCTCCTGACATCAAGATCCCCCCCTTCACAGCAATGCTCTCAGCTCCCTCTTCACATCACCCCCCCTTCACCCCTTTCAGTAGTGTTCTCACATTCCCTTGATATCAAACCCCCCCCCCCCAACAGTACTTTCCTCTGCCCGCTTTACTGCAGTGTACCCTGCTACTTTTTACATCATCTCCCACACTACTGTCCTTAGCCCCCCAAATCACTGTCCTCAGCTCCCCCGCATTACAGTCCTCAGCTTCCCCACATTGCAGTCATGAGCCCCAGGGCCGGATTAAGAGCATCATGGGCTTGGTGCTGAGGATTTTGAAGGGCCTTAAGGGCCGTGCCTTGGCATGCACCCAGAGGAGGAAGGGTGCCCATAAAGCCCATAAACACATCCATGCATCGGCAACTGTCCCTCCTTGTCCGGCCTTCGTGCTGTGTGGGGAGGTTCTGAGGGAGCTGCCTGGGGAAGCGAGCATAGAAGCCAGACTTCTGTGTTTACAAGTGACAGAAGAGCGGTAACAGTGAATATGGCCAACCCGGGGCCTATATAAAGGTAGGGGCCTGGAGCTGCAGCTCCAATAGCCCCTACGTTAATCTGGCCCTGCTGAGCCCCTCTGCATTGCAGTCCTCAGCCCCCAACAATGCAGTCCTCAGCCCCCCATAATGCAGTACTCAGCCCGCTCGCCACATTACAGTTTTCAGCGCCCCGAAATACAGTTCTCAGCTCCCTCACATTGCAGTCCTTAGCCTCCTACACCTTGCCGTCCTCAGCCCCAAACATTATAATCCCCCTCCTCGCTAATCAGCTGCATGTTAACTTGGGCAGCACCTGCCCTCCAACCAGGATTGTTGTGCCACCCACTGTCAGCTCTGTAATAATGAAAGTGTTAAAGGCTGGGGGATTATCCATTTCCTGAATGGTGAGACTGCAGTAGTCTGGATGGCACAGTGACTCGTTCTGCATCCGGACCGTGGTCCCCCAATTAGTGATGCCTGGTGTAAAACCTAATGTCTCAGGGAGGCTGCACGGACCTCCTGGAGCATGGGCGGGGTTGCCATTGCAACCCTTCAAGCTATGCCCATGGTAGTTATAGAGTCCTTTATCAACAAGTTCAGGCTTCCATAAAACACATGAATATCATAACAGGAACAGGAACTAATCACAGAACCCTTGGTCTATGCAGAAAGTCTTCTGATACTTTGAATAAAGCTTGATGGTTAGGGTTCCTAGTCTCCAATTTGGTTGCTATCTATAGGAATAGGAGAATGTCCTTTGTCAAATTAAACTTTTTAAGTCCTGCTTAACATTTGCCCGATAAATGGCATTCCAAATACATCCATCAAATATTTCATAGGTGTAAGTTCTTCTGTTGACTTGTCACCTTTTGGATTGGAAAATGTGAGCTGTCCCTGTTTCACTAAGTCATATTTCTTAACTCTAGAGATCCAGTCATATGCTGGCCATATGCTATGAACGTTTTGACCAGTTCCTGATGAACTAGCTATAATTCACTATGTGATTTGCTCTATCAGCCCCCTTCTGTCTAACATTCTTCAATGGACTTTACTGAATGAAAACCACATACACTGTTAGAAATGTGTTTGTTTGAAGGGAAATTTTAATCATGCTCCTTTGAATTTTCTCATTACAAATGTTAATTTAACCCCACTATTAATTAGGACATTAAGGAAATGTGTTAAATTAAAAAAAAGTTCAATGAAATTCTACAAGTTTATGGCCAACTTTAGTAACTGATGATTTGATTTCAGAGGTATTGAACTTTGTGGGAGTCACATGTAAGCAAATTGTGCTTTATGCACATATGTCTGCCATGTAATAGTTCAACTGGTAATGCTTGTGTACTCTGTAGTAAACATTTTTCCAAGATTTCCCTGTAAGATTTAAAGTCTGAAGAGCTTCTTTAAACTGTATGTTGCCCAAAAACAGAATATTTCTTATATTTGTTGGCTTATTTATAAAGTTCTTGAAAAATATATAGCTGTAAAATATGTATTTAATGCTTTATTGCTTTATACCTGGTGATCCTGCCAGTTTGCCTTGCAAAAGCAGATCCATGCTGGTGTGGTCAGTTTGGGTCCCTGAGATCCCCACGGTTTTCCTGTGTCTCTAGTAGTTGGATTTGTGTTCGGCCTGTAAGAGTGTGAATCTGATTTCTGGGATACCTCCCTGCTTTGTGTGATGTCACACTATGCCCACCTGCTTGCTATAGAGGACATGAAGTAGGCTGTGTAGTCATTTGGATGCTGGATAAATGCTAAAAAGTAGGTACAATACAATGTTTTGTGTTGCAGTAAAAGCAAGCTGAGTAGGTGATTTGGGTGTCTTTTCCTGGACTTTTAAACTACTAAGGTCACAAATACTTTAAGGATTCTGTTGAATCTTACTCTTTGCTTGGGAATAATAATCCTATGTAAAAATGTATTTGTTACAAGCTCGATTTAAACTCAGATTTAAAAAAAAAAATTAAGTCCATCGTTAGACACTAGGGTTACCTTTCCCGATGAAGACTGTGGAGAGAAATGGAATTATCGTAGCAGCAGACATTAAATAAGGGACAAAGGCAGTTTCTGGTAATTTACTGTAAAAATTCAATAATGTTATAGCAAATTGCCATTCCACAGGTTCCAGTGTGAAAGGAGCTAAAGCATCAACATCAAGCTTCTCCCAAATTGAATCAGGAAATGGCACTGTCTGGAGCGTTGGAGTATGTGTGACAACAGACTTGTCATGGCTTGGATAAGTAGTTCAGGATTGAATGGCAGCTAAAACATGGGTATTCATACCTAACCACCAGTGTAGTTCATGCAATTTTTACTTTGTCCTTTCAATTCCTTGGTGACTCTCATGTGAAAGTTGTATAAGGCTCTCTCTGAAGGTCTCTAATACCAGTAAGCTATGAGATCTACAGAAAATAAGGATATTTCATGTCTAATCTTATAGTAAGGCTGTAAAACAGGGCTAATTTAATCTTAATTTGGGCATTTAGTTTGCAGAATAAAAGGATAGGAGGATTTATAGTACTTTATAGTACTCACTAGAATATGATGTAATAATCCTAGTTGTGTTATTATTTCTTGGTTTCTTTTTTGCAAAAAGGAGATCATGTCTGGGTAATTGGGTAACCCATTTGTGGGCCTTCTTTAGGCATTTGTGGCTGTAGCCCCTTACATAGAAACATAGAATGTGTCGGCAGATAAGAACCATTTGGCCCATCTAGTCTGCCCAATATATCTGAATCCTATGAATAGTCCCTGGCCCTATCTTATATGAAGGATAGCCTTATGCCTATCCCATGCATGCTTAAACTCCTTCACTGTATTTGCAGCTACCACTTCTGCAGGAAGGTTATTCCATGCATCCACTACTCTCTCAGTAAAGTAATACTTCCTCATATTACTTTTAAACCTTTGCCCCTCTAATTTAAAACTGTGTCCTCTTGTGGTAGTTTTTCTTCTTTTAAATATGCTCTCCTCCTTTACCGAGTTGATTCCCTTTATGTATTTATGTATTATGTATTAAAAGTTTCTATCATATCATAAGAGTTGTTTTCTTAGATCGTTTGCTTCCAGAGTAAAAGCTTCCTCTTTTGTACATATGCTTCTAATCCTAAGGTACTGGCTAAAAGGATGTAACTAATGGTTATCGATGAAAGCTGATGGCATGTAGTATGCTATTTCCAGCAGTTGGTTTCTGAAACAGTTCACAGGACAACATGTGGTCCGTCCTGGATCTTAATGATTTTTCATCCAAAAAGGTGACTTGTGTTTTGTTGTATTCCATGGTAAATTTCAAATTGAGTGAGTTACAGTTCGAGGAGCCCAAACGATCCTATAATAATTTTTCAGAGCTGTCCCAGAGAACAAAAATATTGTATATGTAGCGGTACCACATCAGATTGTGGTCTGCATACATAGAAAAGTTGTCATCAATAAATAAAGGGCACTCCCACTCCCCAAGGTACAGGTTCGCGTAGGCCGGGTCACAATATGTGCCCATGGCCACGCCCTGCACCTGGAGGTAGTGGGAGCCCCCAAAAGTAAACACATTGTGTCTCAGTTTGTATTCCAGTAATTTGAGTATAAATCCATTGAACGGTTGCTCACCATCGTGATAGGAATCATCACATAGTCGATAAGCCCAAATCATGCAGATCAAACTATACAAAGCCTCCATGTCTATAGTGAAAAGAAAGATGTCAGCAGAGACGTTGATTCAAACCAGTACCTGCAATATATGAATAGTGTATTTGATTTATGACGCCAAACTCATCACGAACAGTCCCAAATGTTCATCTATCACCCTACTTTTTTTGGAGCCACGCTGTGGGGAAACCTGTCCTGTATGCATAGGGAGTCTACAGTTAGGAAACCACTAAGGAGCCAACTTTCTTGTTAAGGGGACACCACACAGGTGAGAGATATTTACCATTCAGTGTCCGTTTAATAAATCCCCAATTATATTTATCATAGAAGGAGACCTATACTTACTTTAGAGTATTTTTTCCCAGGGTGGCTCCCTTTCTGTAATGATCCATGTGAGCAGCCTTCCCCTTCCTCTTCTCTAGTTGGTGCAACTTTGGGACCATACTATACATCCACATCTTATACAATATACCCGATTGGTCAAGTGGCATATATCAAAAGTTTGGGCACTTCTTGCCCCCTCTGAACAGAGGCATATCCAGGAACTGCAAGCAACTATGTACAGTCATGTACAAAGAGCAAATGACTCCTGCTCTTAAGGGGTGGCCTTGCGGCTGGTATCCGGAAAATGCGATTCAGGTCAAATTGTAGTAAATTCAGGCTGTGCTGCCACTCTCAACGGGTCGTGGTAACCCAAAGAAGATACTGGAAAAGAGAAATGGACAGAGGGCTCACCAGCCTAGCGCATTATCTTTAAAACAATTTATTGTAATAGACATGTATACACATTATACTCACAAAACGATTATGAAACACAGGCAATAAGCAATGAGGGACCACCAGGGGTCTCCACTGGGCATCCTCAGCTGCCGCAGGCCGTGGAAGGATGTAGACCTCCAAAAAAACGCTTACGCGTTTCAGGGTGTTCCCCCTTCATCAGAGCTCTGTGTTCCCCCTTCGTCAGATGCCCAGTGGAGACCCCTGGTGGTCCCTCATTGCTTATTGCCCGTGTTTCATAATCGTTTTGTGAGTATAATGTGTATACATGTCTATTACAATAAATTGTTTTAAAGATAATGCGCTAGGCTGGTGCGCCCTCTGTCCATTTCTCTTTTCCATGTACAGTCATGTATTTGAGACATTGACACAGTGTGTGTATGGCAGACTAACTCTATACTTTTTGGATGCTATATACCTATGTATTTTATTCCATGTACTATGCTAACACCTTTATATGTCACATTTATAGAAAAGAGATTATGCTCTCTATTCCTTTCTACCCTGAAGAAGAAATCACTGTAAATTTCTAAACATGTTGGGATGTTGTACACTACATACGGGGTTGGCTATTTACTGAGACCAATCCTATGTTCAAGATTTAGAGCATATATGAGTACTTGGATGTTCTATACTGTACTTGTATTGGAATTTTTGATAATTCTTTGATGTTTTTATAATACTTCTGGTGAATCGTTTCACCTTTTATGCTTGTTGAAAGATATTTTCTTAAATACAATTGTTGATTTTATACCTTGCTACTCCTTTGCTTACTCTATTTGGTTGGTCTATACCTTAAAAATCCCTATGGGGCTCCTATCTCCTCCTATCCTTTGAAATTATTTTGGGATGTGTTATTGTGCTCCCAATAGCCCATGACACCCACCTAATTGTATTTTTTTTTGCTTTGTATAATGCTCCATATGTGTACTTGTACTGAGAATTAAAGACAAACATATTTGATCTCACAGTTACTAGCTGAAACTTTGAGGAGATGTCTTCTCACTTTTGTTTTTTCCAGGACAGGAAATGAAGAAACATCTTGCCAATGGTACACAGAAAGCAAAAATAAACCGGAAATTCCTTGCAGCTTGCTTTAGCAGCACCTGTAACAGTACAACACTTACTGTATGTAGCAACCTCATCGGCTTTCTGGACTTGAGCCATGAAACAATAACATGTAACCAAGCTCACCCAATATAAGTTTGAAGAGTAGATAATTCCTGCAGTGACAAAGACTGAAAAAAATATTTTTTTTAATTGTCTTGATTATACAGTATAATGACCTCATAATTGTCCACAGAACAATCCAAGGTAATTGTGTTAATGACTGAGTTTACACTAACAAGTTGCTAATACCTGGTAGACATGGATGTGCTTTGCCTAATTCTATTGGAAATGTTACATATTACATACATATAGTTACATAGTAGGTGAGGTTGAATAAAGACAATAGTCCATCCAGTTCAACCTGTGTAGGTGTGTGTGGCTGTAATCATCTCACATACCCCTGAATGTTCTGATACGTTTGAAGGACACGTTGATGTGTCCTTCAAACGTATGAACAGTGTAAGCTTAGCGAGTGCAGAGCTCTTCTGTCTGATCTACTGACTCCCAAGCAGTGTTAATGGCCTGTAGGTGGATCACCGCTATTAACATTTTTTGATTACATAAATCAAGTTTTTCCTTTGACGCAGTGTTTAGATTTTAGATGTAAACAAAAAGAAAAGTGTCAGCGCCTAACCCGTAAAAATAGCAGCTTGCAAAACAGTGTGAACATACAAATACCAGTGAAATAAATAGATAAGAGGTTGCAGCGCTAAACAATAATATGAAAAGTGTCTAATAAACGTCCATCAATAAAACACAAGTCCAATCAACTCATTAATCCAAGTGGATGACAATATTCTGTGTCTATGTAAATTCAATCCCGACACCAGCTGATGGACTTTATTTATTAGACACTTTTCATATTATTGTTTAGCGCTGCAACCTCTTTTTTATTTAGATTTTAGATTGCCACCACCAACTCCCATAAACATAGAATAAGACTGCATCAAACACTAGAAATAAAAAGTTAAGCTAAGCACAGGGATAACTATACAGTCCTTTTCTCTAAAGTAGAAGAAATGTATATAGAAACTGACACTGAAATATAGATCACCATATAGAAGTTACACACTGGTAAGATGATTGGTGTGTGTGTGATGTCTATTTACGCAAACCAATTGCGGGCAGGCATGGAGGGGACACTATTTGTACCAGTTCTAGCATAAGATTTTTCCTGCTTTTGATGAAGCGATCAATCAATCACACAATGCATTGAGCTGTTGGGGGCTCATACTGATCCGAAGCATATTCTTTCTTCTTCCTTGGGCACATTTTTCTTTACTGCCTCTTTACTTCTTTGTTGTCTCTACATCTCACTGTTTTGTTTCTCAAATCTATTGTAGAGAAGTCTTATTAAGTCACTTACTTTCTATATATTTAGTCATTTACACTTTAGACTCTACAGAATACAATGGTGCCTTGACATTCACCATTTAACACGTACCCACATACATTTTTTATCTCAGTATTTCATTTGTTCCTCTGTGTCTATCTTATTCTATAGAATAGCAACTAAATATGTATTGGGACATTTAGACATATTTTAAAAATGTTACACTTTTATTAAATCATAACTGCATGTACATATGTATTAATCATTGTATAATCTGCTGTATGATCTTTTACTATTTTAATGTTTATTAATTCAGACCTAGGTATTTTTTTATTTTTTTCTACCATGGGAAGCTAGTTCATAAAAAAATAGTGGGAGTCTATATGTTTTAAAATTTGTTGTATCTGTTTCTTGTCCATGCTTTCGTTTTGCATGATAAGTTTACAGTATATTTCAGTTTGTTATATTTGTATTAAAAGTTGTGGCTGTTGCTGTCAATATGAATCGTTTTCTTTTCCTTTCTTTTTGTTTTTTACTTCAACTCATGTAATTCTCTGGTTGGTCATTAAATTTGCCAGTCCAGTGTTTATAAGATGTCTGTAGATCATGTGTTTAGCAAAATCTGACTTGTCCTCTTAGTATTTGCATCTAAAAGCGTGTCTTCAACATTCATTGTAGTGACAGTGTCTGGTACCTGTTTGCATGTCAGAGGAGAAAAAAGACTAGTGGATGGATTCAGTCCAGTGGAGATTTACCATTTCAAGGTTTTTTGGTATAGATCTCAGCTAGTTCTGGGAGGTTAAACTAAAAAACACAAATTACTCTTACTGATAATTGCCTTTTTACCTGGTCACCCTGACAGCACATCTAAAAGAGACCACCTACCGGTGACGGACAGGAGCCAAAGAGATTAATACAAACAGTAAACACTGCTCCAGGTGAGCTAACGTATGGTATGAAGGTGCCAATAACTCCAGTGAATGCCACAAAGTGCCAGTCCAGTTTGTGGCTGGGAAACACAGGATAGATTAAAAGTGGATGTCCGAACTAAAGGGTTGAAGCACTACAAAATATTTTTTTTGTAGTTCAATAAAAGCACAGAAATATCACATTTCAATAAGTAGGGAAACAGTTAACATGTTTCTTGCTACAAGCACTTACTCATAACTGATATTTGTGTGCTTTACAATAAAGTATTTTGGAGTGCTCTAACCCTTAAGTGCAGGAAGCAAAGAGAGTTAATAAATTAGGGGAAGACCATCCTCTTTCTCAGAACATAAAATATTAGCAAAAAAAGATAATTAAACACCACAGAGTGAATAAGAGTGTGAATTAGGCTGTGCTGTCATAGTGATTGCATTGAAAGGAATTTATTGGTAAGAATACTTGGTGTTTTCCTGAGCTATGATAGAAAAATACCTCATGGGTGGGAAACTTAGGAAAATACTTTCTGTCCACTGTTCACCATCTGATCCAAACTCACCTCGGGCCTGTTGTGTCATGGTCTAGCCTGAGTTCTGATTGTGAAATTATTACCTCCTTACTGCAATGTTCTGCTAGATCTCTGACTCCATTTCACATGTGCTGCTGCGTTTTGGCACTTATGGGTGTTGCCTGCTCTACTGTGCTTTTTCTATCCTTTTCCCATCTATTCCTTCTTGGGTCGCCTCCCTGTTTTCCTCCCTACATAAGGGCTCACTATCATTGAAACCTGACAGTTTGCTCAGACCATGAACTCCTCCGGGACACTGAAGCCTCTTCTGGAACAACTGCAATGTTTGGCACAAAGAGTTGACGTCCAGCAGGTCTATCAAGAGTGGACCATAAAATGTCTACAGGAACTCTCCTCCTGATTTGATCAGCTGCAGGTTGTGTCCACTTCCTCTCCCTCTGTTGCTACCCCTGTGACAGTTTCTGCTGCTTTGGCTCCCTTTGTTCATCCTTTCACTAACTGTCCTTTGAAATTCCAGCTGGCTCCACTGCCTCACTTTTCTGGTGATCCAATAGCTTGTCGGGGCTTCATCAATCATTGCTTAATTTATTTTGAGCTAGCATCCTACTATTTTCCTACTGATCGTTTCAAGGTGACGTACTTGATATTACTCCTTTTCGGTGAGGTTTAGGCTTGGGCTTTGCCATTGTGGGAGTGCCAAGGTCATTCATTTTCCAGTCTTACTGCCTTCCTCCCTAATTCGTCAAGGAAGAAAGACTGTTGGTCAATACGCAGTTCAGTTTCACACCTTGGCCTTGAAACTAACACGGAATAATAGGCCCTTACCGCACCTTTATGGCAGGGTTTAGCAAATTGAATTGAGAACGAACTAGCTGCCCTTAGCATCCATCGATCCAATTGATGTCTGATTCCAGGAGCAAAGGTATGGAAAGTACTTTTCCACATCGCCCCCCCCTCCCCCCCGGTGAATCATTTAGCACCTGTTTTCCTAGAAGCTTCTGAACAACCCACCTTTGCATCTATGTAAAATTACCTGTTTTGAATTTTGATCCATGTATGGGCAGGCTGATGGTATCAGGTATTTCAGTTTGTAAACCTTTCGCAAACCCTTTACTAACCTTACAGTTCCAAGGAAATAATAAAGGCCATAAAGAAAGCCATTAAAAGAAAATCACTTGACATCCCTATCAACACTGTCAGTGACTCTGTTTATGGGGGGAAATGCCTCCCAAAGCACTATTGTACTGCCATTGGGGAAGGGGAGGGGGAGCCTTCCCAGCCGGCAGAATACAGTAATTACTGCTAGTGGCTATAACCAGGGGCAGTAATCATGTGTAGAAAAATCTGAGGGGCTGGTGTACCCAATTTGCATGACAGGCGAGTGTGACCAGTTCTCAATGGAGCCGGTTCATACAGGTCAGGGTGGCTGCAGTCCGCATTCAAAAAGGGTCTTGTGCATCTTCGGGTCAGATTTGGGTGCAAATTCAGACCAAAATTCGGACCTGGTTCGCACCTAAATTGGTGAACAGAGACGCACCGGATCCCAGGCATGAACCCATATGTGTGAACCCAGCCTTAGGCTATGCTTCTTGCTTTTCAATGTTACACAATGCTTGTAATTGACTTATTCTAACAATACAAAGCTATGAGTGGGCAGACTCACTAAAAGCATTGCTCCCCTTAAGTGGTTGATGTCTCAGCAGCTGTTAAGTCGGGAGACTGAATAGACTGAAGATAGCATAACAAAAATATGAAAGAACAACATATGCATAATTCACATCATGTGTTACTTTATGGTAAATGCTGGAATAATAACTGAAAATACATGCTTCCTGAATATACATTTTATAGGGAGACGCAAAAAGCACACACTCTTGTTGCTTCTGCATGCACTAGGATTAATGGACTGCTCAGTATTGATACCAGGTAGAATGATCATAATGGTTAAAAAGATTTTTTAGAGTGTTTGAAGGAAGTAGGAGGGCACGATGAAGTTTCAGGAAACATAATAGCGTGCTTTTCTCTTTTGATTTGGCTTTGGGAAATGTAATGTATCAATGCTGGTCAAGTTTAGTAATTTTTTTTCAGCTTCTGTAATGAGTCTTCCATACGTGTTCTTAAAAGGGAGAAAATATTTTTAAACTGTTTCTTGTAGTAATTATAGGGCTTTTTGCAAGTGCATTACTTTCATTTATCTACTTTATTGGTAGTTTCATCAATAAAAGTTATTCAATATGTAGTTTTATTCCACAAATAATCAAACTGTTAGCCATCTCAGCCTTGCTTAACTCGCAAATCTTCTTGAAATGAACTGGGGCTCATACTCTGCACCACTATGAACAAGCAGTACATTCAACAAACTAATATTTACATCTACAGCTAGAGTAATTGCGGAGAAACAAAGCCCCTCTCTACAATTAACTTGCTTCTCTCCCACATCTCCCTTCCACCCCCCCCCCTAACTGATTACTCTAGTAAAAACGAAAAAAAAATAGCTAAATTTCCTTTTTAACAAAACATATGACACTGCTAGCCCCAGGTCCTCTCCTCTTCGGTTTACCCTGCTTTGATGGGTCCTTCTTCGGGTGATGTAGACACATCCTATTGATCGTGCAGTGGTGGAGTCATCTTAGGTTCCTGAAGACTACTGACATCAGTGAGGAGAGTGGTGGGGACTCGCAGTCTTAGAGGACCAATGCAGCACTGGATCAGTGGTCATCCACACCCTAAAATGGCAGTGCTCAGGCAACTGGATGGGGTCTTGTTGGGCATATGTGTGATCATAAAGCCCAGTTGTCCCCACCTCTTCTTTTCGATTGGGAATAGGGATTATGGCATTTGGAGGTTACACCAGGGGGGTGCTGCGCCATGGTGATACCTCCTTCTGAGTGAGCTGTTCCGTTGCGGCTGGTTCTATGGGTGTGCGGTCATTGATCGTTTGTGCATGCGCCTTGCGCGGTTCAAGCATGTGCATCTGAGGCCGGCCCGGGTCGGGAGATGCCGTTGCCGTGGGCATGGACGCCCTGACTGGGACGCACATATAAGGCACATTTGCGGGTCTTTCAATGTCAGACACCACCATACATTTGTATGGGAAGGGCGTGTGGCGATCTTTGGCGACCCTGGTATGTGGAATGCTCTGTCTGGCCCTGCTTCTGGCTACATCTATCTTTGTTTATATCTCAGTGTTAGACTTTTTCTATTATATACATTCTATGAACAGGTTGGATGCTCTCTTTGGTTATTTGATGATCTTTCACATTGCAGATCCTTACACCATGGGAAATCCCCTTTTGTTTGGAATTTAATGCTGTACAATTGCCCTACCTTTGATACAACAAGTGATCCTGCCTAAGCTGGATATCTTCTACCTTGATTGTTTACAATTAGACATACTGTATGTAACTAACACCCTAACCTGGGTTTTTTCTCCCCCTTCTTTTATGATTATATTGTGAGGTGAACGTCCATAGATTATCAATTACAATAAGTGAAGGGATAATGCAGCCTTTATGGGCTGCCACATGCCCTTTGTCTCCGTGGATGTAATACACATTTCATATAGTTTTTTCATACACATATTTTCTTCAGTTGGTACAACATTATTATCATGCAAGTTGATCTGATTTATTCCACAAGCTCTGACGTCATTGCGAGGAAGAACCTTTAATGCATCCCTCTTTATCCCATTAGTGGAAACATGTGGGGTATGTGTCTCCATATACTGCTTACCACTTTCTGCTTTAAAAAGGTGGTGTGTCTCGCTTTCTTCTCTTTTTGGTTACAGTTCCATGTTTTGGTATGGAAGGGACACTCTATTTTACTATATAATGGTGCGGGTACCTTGTGCACCCCCACATCTGTCCTTGGCTTCTTTGCATGCTGGTTTCCACCTTAGACCTCAAGCACAGTTCATTTATTTTTGGTTTACTTATTAGTGAAAATTGTTTAAACATGTCATGAAATGTACTTTTGGTTGTTTTTTCTTTCCATTTAGAATAATAAATGAGCTCCTGAAGAAGTGAAAAATTGTGAAAAATGTTGCGCTTCTGATATTGATGCTGACCTATTCCAACTGTACTGGCTACCACTAATGGGCCCTGGGTTGCCAGTTGATCCCAGTTATTAATTTTTATAGCACCTATATTTGCTCTGTAACTGTGCAGCACCTGGCCAAGAGAAATAAATAGCAAGCCTGCCTAACTGTTGAGCAAAAGTAGACAGTTTTTAATTTATCTCTATGGACCAGAACATGTGCACAATAGAGCAGAGGTGCTGGGCATTATTTCTGATTAAAACATTGGCTGACTCTGTGCAGACTAGACAATGCAATGGGAGGGGACCCTGCTTTGGAGGTCTGTAAACCGTTACCATTTTGGTGAGGGAGCAGGGGACTTTTTTTAAATGGCTACCTTAGCTTATGTAGCAATACTACTACAGGAGGTGCTGGAAATGTTAGATTCTCCTACCATTTCTGGATTTAAATAGCAAAGAAATTATAGAAATTATAATTGCAATAATACAATGATAGCAACACAATATAATCACAAAATTATGTGAACACATTGACATTTTTTCTGTTTGTCATCTGTGAGAAGCCTTAAACTGAACACACTAGGGGAGTTGATAATGACACTGTAATCAGCAATAAAACAGTACTTAATACATAGGTATATCCAGGTGTAGAGTTTGAAGAGCACAGCTAACTAATTGGGACAAAGGGCAATCTGGTAGCCCTGTCAAGCCACTGGCCAGTGGCATAAAATACCACAGTCTCCCAGTGTTGGGGTTCTCTAAACCCAATGGTGGAATGCTAAACCTTCAAGTAAACACGATTTTATGATAAAGTGTCTTTGCAAAGTGTTCCGATAAAGCAGTTAGCAAAAGTCAAATGAATAGTTGGCATTGTCTTCAAATTGTAGAACTATGAAAGATAGACCCCCCTCCCCATGTGGTGGGACTTTAAAGGCAACATAAACAGACTGTGTGTAAAAAAAAATCACAATATTTTAATAAAGCATCATTGAAAAAGGAGAAACCTATTAAAACCAATGCATGTAGACTGTACATACAAACAAGGTCCAACAGATGCATGACAATATGACGTCTACTGGCACTTTGATGTTATAGTCCTCATTAACCACTGGTATAGATCTTTTAACATTTAGAAGATCATAACGAGTGGAAGACAAATACTCATTGCATTTCGAAAATATGCTTTTCTTCTTCAGGTATATACAGATAGAGGAATGATTTCCAATTTCTAGAACATAATTATTAAATATCAATACAGACCATATGCTCATACATATTGGAAAGGATTGGTGACAGCAAAGTGATTAAATTCACATGGTGCCGAGATGTTGGTATGTTATACAACCGGTATAAAATACGTTTAAAAGTAGGTGTATCTTTGCAACTCAAAGCAACTGGGTCACTGCTATCATCAGCTGCCTGAGCCGAGACAGATGTCGCTGAGGCCTGATATTCACGTATATGAGAAAAAGGAGGTGTAAACTTATGTCAATAGAGCCCCTCAGTGCCTGTGATTACAAATTTTGTATAAATGGGCCCAATATTTTTAAAAGAATTATATCAAATCCATACATCTATTTATGCTGTAGGGTGTTTTACCCGTATGTGCTATATGTGCATATGGACAGAGGTTCCATAAAAATATTATAATATTTGTCAACTTTGAAGAAAATAGGGGGCATAAAAAACATAAATAAATAAATAAAAATCCCTATATAGAGAAGTATATGAAAAGTATGCACAAATAAAGCAGTGATATCCTTTTTCTATACAGGCAATTGTAGTGTGCTGTATTAAATAAACAATTGCATTACTGGGAAAAAAAAGCAGTGTATCACTGCACACGTCCTGCTTGGGGCTTACTGAATAGAGCCAGTGTCTATGTAAAGTGTCACAGAAGGATACAGGGAAATTAAAATCAACAAGAGCAGCAGCAAAGAGATCTGACCTGACTTGATGGTATGATGAGAGAAAAAGAGCTGCTAAACAGTCTCCTGAAGCATGGCACGATAGCTGGAAAGGCAGAGGTGCAATGGCCTATACTGGGTGAGATTTAAATAGTGTTGCATTACCACCAGAAACTCAGCAGGAAAATGTCCATGCATGCCCACTCCATGTTCGTTTGTGGAGCGCTTCCATCCAATGGACAGAGAGATGCTTACACATGCTCACATGGATAAGGCCTCCCAAACTTTCGACACATGACCATGCTCCAACCGGATATGTTGGAGTGAAGTCACGTGCCAGAAGCCCACCAGCGCTAACGGCGGCCAGATTCCCAAGGGGGGCACAGGGGCAGAGGTAAGTACAGACATCATGGGAAAGTAAATCCTGCAGTATTGCCGCAGACTCCCTGCCCATTCAGCCACAAAAAACTGGCCACAAGTGGGACATAGCCCGAGCCGCAGCCAGTGTGTGCCAGGCAATTGTAAATCTCTCTAAACACATTTGTAGCACCCTACAAGGTAGGTGCTAGGTAAAGTATAGTGGGCCTTGTCTGCTTAACAGCAGGGCCATGATTTTCAGTCAGGCTGTCATGGTTCCCAGGTGTGGCTGTTGAGACTGGGGAGTCTCCCCAATGTGCTCAATGAGAGGGCTCTCATTGGGCAGTGGAGGAAATCCAGCCAATGGCACACCCAGGCTTGTATCTACCCCAGAAAAGCAGATTCTGCCACACAGCATTCTGGGAGTGGGTATAAGTTTGAGGGGAGTGTATGACGCAGCATCTTTGGCGGGAAGCAGAGTCCCAGGAGGGGGAGTACGGCTGTCTCCCCTCCTGTCAGTAGGATAGGGTGTCTCGGGTGGCTGCCTGAGAATCCAGAAGGGAGAGCTGAGCTGAGCTGCAGAGAGGATCCGGTGTGCCGAAGACCAGTGGAGGAAGAGGGGTTCAGTTCCAGGAAAGCCTTCCAAGGTTGTGAGTATTGTGAACTGCCCCTGGGGGTCTGCCTAGTGTAGAGGGGACCACTCCTGTGAAGGTCCCAGGGATCCTGGAGCCTGCAAGTGTCAAGGGGGTTGCCTAGTGAAAGGACCCTGAAGTGCCAAGGGGTTTGCCTAGTGAAAGGACCCTGAAGTGTTAAGGGGGTTTCCTAGTGAGAGGACCCTGGAAGGAGGGGCACCAGCGGTTGGGCCCCCCGAAGAGTCAAGTATGCAGTGTTAGGAGTTGCAGCAGCACAAGCAGTTACGAGAAGCTACCTCAGTCAGTGAAGGGCTGGAGGGAGTCATATGCAGGCCTTTTGAGCTAGACAGAGTGTCAAGAGTCAAGGATTATTACATTCTTGGATCTTCTGAGTTAACCAAGGAGTTAAAGTCGAAGTTTCATCACTTTCAGCAGAACAGTATTTCAAGCTCCAGGAAGTGTTGGTAGGCATTCAGCTGGCGTCAGGACAGCGCTACCAGGCACCTTTTCTACAAAGTGTCCCAGTTAAACCTAGTTGAACCAGAAGAATATCCCACTCATTCCCTTTTCCCATCCCCATTATAAAATAAACAACCCAAACCAAAGATGCCGGAATGGTCATTGTCTCAGCTCTCACACTTGGGTTTTCAACTTCAATGTGTTGAAAGTGTTACCTGTAACAATGGCAGACCCACATCGGGCCCAATGCCTGGAAATATTGCTACACATTCTATACCAGGAAAAGATTAAAGTTGTTTCAAAAGGTCTAAACTTTTGTCCTAATTATAATTTAAATACATTTAAAGTTATAAAATATTATCAGCTCTTTTTGCGTAAGGTTATTCGAAAATGCTTGTATAGTAAAAAGAAATCCAAGAAAAATTCACAGAAAGAATGGGACACAATTAAGCCCTTGGTGAACTTCTCTCCTTATTGGATGAGAATAGCTCTGTAGACCTCATTGATCGAATAGACATTGAATCCCTCCTTCCACAGGCAGCAGAGGCAAATAAAAGTCTCCTTGTGAATCTCTTACCCTCAAAAAAAGTTACTCAAATAATCTCTCTCCTAATTTAAATCCTAATGTTGCTGTGTTTCTTAGTCTCATCTCTAGGGAAATTGAAACTTGAAGAAAGGAAAGTCACCATGTAATCTTACAAGAAATCTTACAAGAAAGACAAACTTTACAGAAATTGTCGATTGCCATGATTTGATGATAAATCTGACAAAAACGGCAATGTCATCATCATGGACAACGACCAATATAGACAAATGTGAAAAAAAAAAATCCCACAAAATCGAGAGTGGTTCTGTCCCATAGCCAAGTCATTAATTGATACATTTACCTGGAAATTCTATGAGATTGTTGATCTAGCTTTCCCTATTATTATATTATAATTATTATATTAGTAAATCAAGTTGGGAATTTATATGTCCTAGTCATCCTAAGTTTCCAACATTTTACACTCTACCCAAACTCCATAAAGATGTATTTAACTCCTGGTAAACCTATTACCTCCTGGACGAGGCTCCCTAAAAGAAAACCTGAGTAGCTTCATTGATGACCAACTAAGACCTTGTGTGGCCAGTCTCCCTTTTTACATTAGAGATACTATCCATCTATTACAGATATTAGATGGACTTTACGTATCAAAATAAGCTTTACTGGTAGCTATAGATGTAAAAGCTCTTTACAGTTCCATCCCGCACACTAAGGGGATTGTGATGATCAAACATATTCTAGCACGAAGACATACACAATATTGGAAACTCCTAGCTATTACATTGGAGTTCATTCTTATACATAACACCTTTAGTTTTGAGAGCTCCCATTCCAGGTACAGGGGGTAGTTCTGGGGACTTGTTGTGCCTATCCTACCTCAATCTGTACCTGGGGGAATGGGAGCAATCCTTTGCAGCATGTGAAAAATGGGAATCCCTGACAAGCCACATTACCTTGTGGTATGAATATATAGGTGACTTTTTTGGTATGGGAGAGACCCCTGGAAAGTTTCCATAATTGTATCCCAGTCATGAATAGCAATAAATTCAACCTTCACTTTACCATGACATGAAACTCCAATGCCATTGCCTTCCTTGATGTAGTTGTCAAGAAGGAGGAGGATGGACAACTATCAAGTGCATTGTATCATAAGTCAACGGTGGGCAATACAATCCTTCACGCGCAAAATTTCCACCCCACTCATATCTTCCATCCCTTTTAGTTAGTTTTAATGTGTTAGACGCAATTTCTCAGATGAGAACACTTTTTGAGAGGAGGCCATAAAATTAAGGAAAAGACTCCTTTAAAGAGGCGACTCGCCAATTTGCCTCAAAAAAGCGTTTAAACGAGCTACCAATGAAACAAAACAGGACTTAATATACAATAAAAAAGTAAAGCAGAATAATTCCATCCATATTATCACTAAATACACTTACCAACACAACAAGTTACGAAACATCATTAAAAAATATTGGCATTTGTTACAAATGGACCCCACAATAAATTCCTAAAAATCTGATACTCCAGCATTACCATACCATGGGGCCAGGTCTGTTAGGGATGTCTTAGTGCATTGTCAGTTTAAAGGGATGTCCAATAGAGACACCTGCAAGAATTTTGGCACTTTTAAGTATGATAACTGTTCCTATTGTCAGTATATCAATACAGATAAACACATCTATTTACTTAACGGTGACTTATGTAGACTATGACACTTTGCCAATTGAAAACGGCTGGTGTGGTCTCCCTTCTGGCTTGTGAATGTGGAGGCTTTTATGTGGGTAAGACCAAGCTGGAGTTTAGGATAAGGATGTATTTCCACATAGCCAGTATGAAAACCTCCAATCCAGAATTACAATTAGGACACAATGTCAGAGAGATCCATATGAGTGATTTTCCTAAGATTAAATTTAATATTCTTTACCACATCCATCCCAGTCTGAGAGGAGAAGACTGGAATAAACTTCTACTCCAACAAGAATTGCGTTGGGTATACAATCTAAAAGCCACCTTCCTACCAGGCCTTAATGAGGTAGTCAGCTACAGACCCTTTTTGAAGGGATTCATATCTGGCAGGTTGGAAAAATAATGATGTTTCTATCTTTTTTGATCACTTCGCCAACACTCCATCTTGGTTTTTCCACTGATATCATTATTGTGTAAATATGGTTTCTACTTTACTTGTTGTGATAGAGCTTGTACATTTATGCATTTCAAGATTACGCCCAATCCTTGAGTATCACGATTTCATCATATTTAGTAATTATAAATTTAGCATGTGTTTTAGTATGTGAATGTTCATATCGACACACTTATGTATTATGTTCTTGTTGATTGTTTGCTTTCTGCTGTGACTGTGTGTGTGTTTTCTGATAGGTGATCTTCTGCCACCTATCCACTGGGGCAGCTGGGGCAGTCTGGGCCCCACCAAATTTTTGCCCGGCGCATACTGGCTGCAGGTCAGACTATGTCCCACTTGTGGCCAGTGTTTTGTGGCTAAATGGGCAGGAAGTCTGTGACAATCCTGCTGGTTTTACTTTCCTATGGTGTCTGCACCTTCCCCCTTCCTTTGTCCCCCTTGGGAATCTAACTGTCATTAACTGCCATATCTGGTTGGGGCGTGGTCATGCACAAACATGGAGTGGGCATGCGTGGGTGTTTTTCTGCCGGGTATTTTTCGGCGGATACCCCACACTATTTAAATCTCACCTGAGTATAGGCCATTGCACCTCTGCCTTTCCAGCTATCCTACTATGCTACAGGAAATTATTTAGGAGCTCTTTTTTCCTCTGACACTATACATAGTTACTGGCTCTATTCAAGCAGGATGTGTGTAGCAATACATGGCTTATTTTCCCAGTAATACATATATTTATTTAATACAGCACGTTGCAATGGCCTATATGGAAGGAGGATGTCACTGCTTTATTGGCCCATTCTCTTCGTATACTTTTTTATATAGAGATTTTTTTTTTGTTTTGTTTTCATGCCCCCCCCCCCCCCTTCTTCAAAGTTGACATATATCATAGTGACATGTGCACATAGTGAATAGCACATATGGGTAGAACACCTTACTGCATAGACTTATGGATTCAATATCATTCTTTGAAAATCATTAGGCCCATTTATTCTATTTTTGTAATCACAGGCTCTGAGGGGAGAGTGATTTACCCCTCCTTCTTCCCTTCATTTGTGAATATCAGGCCTCAGTGACATCTGTCTTGGCTCAGGCGGCTGACAATAGCAATGACTTCGGTTGCTTGGAGTAGCAAAGATACACCTACTTTTTAACATATTTTTTACTGGTTGAATAACATACCAACATCTTGGCACCATGTGAGTTTAGTCACTTCGCTGTCGCCGATACTTTTAAATATGTAGAAGCATATGGTCTGTATTGATGTTTAAATATTCTGTTCTAGAAAATGGAAATTATTCCTCTATCTGTATACCCCTGAAGAAGAAAAGCATATTTTTCAAATGCATTGGGTATTTGTTTTCCATCCAGTGTGATCTTCTGCATGTTCAAAGACCTACACCAGTTGAACAATGAAGACTATAACATCAATTGTTGTACATCATGATTAGTTGATTTGTAGGCAAACTCATTAGGTGTTTATTAATTAAAGTGTAAGATATAACATTGCAGCTTGCTTAACTATACAGCTGAAACCAAATGGGCTTTGCGTCACTAGATACATATTGCTTTACTATATCGACACTCTCTGCTGCTGGCTATAGTTCTAGCCATACTCACTGGAATTCATAAAGAATGGCGTAGACCCTTTTTAGAAATGTGTCTTGTGTTTATATGACAAATGTCATTGTGAAACATGTACATTAATTTTTCACAAAGCGCATTGCAATTTACTCCAAGACGAAATTAGTCTTTTTTTACCTCCAGGCTCCTTATCTCAGATAAAGGAACATTTCTTAATCAGTTTGTGAGAGCCATAGCGACATATTGGGAAAGAATCTTAGGAACTTGACGAATCTGTTGCATTCTTCGGGATTAGCTATGGAAATATTGCACATCTTTTATGAATTTACACAAGAGTTCCATGCACAGCTATAGCTCCAGTATTATGTTGCCTTTATTATCACCTCTAACATGTCTTCTGCACTGTCAGAGTCCATGTTTTGTATCACAGGAGTTGATTTACAAAAACTGGAGAGCGCAACATCTGGTGCAGCTGTGCATCATAGCCAATCTGCTTTAAGATTTTTTTTGTCAAAGCTTAACTGAACAAGCTGAAATTAGAAGCTGATTGGCTACCGTGCAGAGCTGCACCAGATGTTGCACTCTTTGCATGGTAGCCAATTTGCTTGTTCTTGCCACAGATTCTGCATATCTGACGGTGGGCATTTCTCCTTGCCTCTCTCACTTATTTTTTCAAAAAATTTACATAGGTTGCAGAAAGCCTTTGTCATATGTGTACTTTATTAAATATTGTATGCACATTGCCATCAGTTGAACCTTCAATTATCTTTAGACTATCTTTTACCCATTCAGAGGCTCTGTGTATTTGAATACATTTCTCTAGACCCCGATCTTCCTATCTTAGTAGTCTCTCATTTAAGTGAGAATCTTGAATTCCACATTTCAGCTTTGTGACATATTGTAGCTATCCACAGTTTATCCAGTTTCTTGATCTCTGGAAAAAATCATATCTTCCTATAATGTCAATCTTTTTTTTTAAGGTCAAAGTGTCACGTCTCCAAAAAATCTTCACAGCCAGGTTCTCTGTGCCATGTTCTCTGAATAAAGTCTGTAAACTTCCTTTGCTTTTTTTCCCCAACTAAGTAATGGGGGAAAAAGGCAGTTTTACTGTATGCTTCTTATCACTGGGTGCTACTGTGCTATCCACATACAGAGTAAACCTATTTTCAGTGCTTCTATGTTTGAGACAGGTTAGAACAGCTTACATCTAGTCTCCCAGTGCGTTGCAGCCTACTTTCTATGTTATCTACTGTATATACAATGACACTTTACTTACAGTTTCTGTGGCTCTGTCTTGAAATGCAGGCTTTGTTGTTTTTCTAAGTGATAGAGTTAGGACGAACAACCCCCCAGTTCAGTTTGTACCAGAACTCCAGAACATGAAAAAAGTTTAGACCCGAACCACAAACCCTTTTAAAGTCTATGGGACCCGAATTTGAAAAATCAAAAGTCCCCATTTTGAAGTCATATATGCAAGGTATTGGACATAAAAAGGGTATGGGAGCCCTGGTTCTGCAATACAATTTTTTTTTTGTTTTTAAAGGAGCAGTGATTTGAATTATGTTTAAAGTAAAACAATAAAAATTAAAAATTCCTGTAAATATAGTGCCTGGGGGGGTCTCCTTAGTCTGCTTGTAAAGTGACGCATCTGTACCATGTATAAAACCTGCTGCAACAAAACTGAAATATATAAAGAAAAAAAAATGACATTGCTGGTTGTTAAGGAGTGGGCTGGGAAGGCAACCGCTGCATTCCTAACAATGAATGAGTCTTCCCCGCTGACAGTCTACCTATTTAAGAACTGTCAGGTAGCAGAGCAGGGAGATTGCAGTGGTCTTCGTCATGGGCGGAGCTTTTTTTTTAGCTTTTTTCGGGTTCGGAGGTGCAGCGGGCATCATGATTGACAATGGATCTACTTTGATGACAGTGTTTTTTATTTTAATAAAGCGATTTGTTAAAAACTGTGTGTTTTTCTTTCTTTTTCTTTTTGACACTTTTTTTGATGAATGAGTAGGGGTACAATGTACAATGCCAAAAAAGTCATGCCTGCCTCCAAAAATGCCCGATAAATGCCTGCAAGAAAAAACGCCGGGTGAAGAGAAGCCGTATTCATGTTCTAATAAAAATTATAAGAAAAATGCTAATTTTTGGGAGGTTCTGGACATGCTACAGAGATGAAACTTCACAGGTACACTTTTTAGACCCCCCCAGACACTAAATCCCAAAAAAGTCATGCCTGCCTCAAAAAATGCCCGATAAATGCCTGCAAGAAAAAAACGCCGCGCGCAGAGAAGCCGTATTCATGTTCTAATAAAAATTATAAGAAAAATGCTACATTTTTTGGGGTTCTGGACATGCTACAGAGCTGAAACTTCACAGGTACACTTTTTAGACCCCCCCAGACACTAAATCCCAAAAAAGTCATGCCTGCCTCAAAAAATGCCCGATAAATGCCTGCAAGAAAAAAAGCCAGGTGGAGAGAAGCCGTATTAATGTTCTAATAAAAATTATAAGAAAAATTATAATTTTTTTGGGGTTCTGGACATGCTACAGAGCTGAAACGTCACAGGTACACTTTTTAGACCCCCCAGACACTAAATCCAAAAAAAGTCATGCCTGCCTCAAAAAATGCCCGATAAATGCCTGCAAGAAAAAAAGCCAGGTGGAGAGAAGCCGTATTAATGTTCTAATAAAAATTATAAGAAAAATTATAATTTTTTTGGGGTTCTGGACATGCTACAGAGCTGAAACGTCACAGGTACACTTTTTAGACCCCCCAGACACTAAATCCAAACCAAACTAGTGAGTGACTTCAGTAGTGCCAATTAAGACAGCACTGATTGATTAACATTGCTTTTATTATGTCAAGCGACCTGGGGCGACCTGGGGCGACACAAGTCACCTCATAAGTCGCCCTTGTGTGAATGGGCTCTTAAAAGACTGAAAGGTGAACAAAGGTAGAAAATGCTAGAAATCAGCAACATGGAAGAAATCAGCTAGACTTTTGTTATATTTGCATGTTGGAAAGGGTGTGACCTCTAACATGGCCAAGGCACATAGTCTAAACACACAGCAGACCAGAAACAGAACCAGAATGAAGGCCTATTGATCCCTTAAGGGAAAGAGAGCCTTGACTGATGGGGGCATGGCCAGGAGCTTGGATTAAGCAGGAGGTAATATGGATAAAGAAAATTGGACGGAGTCACAGGTATGGGGCTGGGCCTGAGCTCAGTGAAAAATACCTCCCTCCAGGGAATTCTGGGTCTTTTTGAAGAAACATGGCGGAAAGACCTTCCCACCCTACCGCCCCTTTTTTTGGATGGTCTGATGGTTCCTGTAATGGGCTATGCCCTTGATTGTAAATTGGAGGTAGGCTGTCTGTCCAGCACTTATGCTAAGGACAGACCCCCCCCCCTTTGGAATTTAATTAGGTAATGTCAAAGAGTGCTCACAGTACAACTGTGACTGGCACTGGTCTAAACCTTTACTTGTTTTGGTGTTGGAAATTAAATAAAGCTGTGGTCTTACCCTTTCTAACTTAATGGTTGTAAGTGTGTTTTTTTTTTAAATGGAAAGGGGACAAGGGGGGGGGGGGTTGTTATTATGTTAATATTGTTTCCTGGGCGTATGCACTTTAGCAGTCATGTAAACAGAAGGGACGATGAACAAGCATAGTCAGATGCAAGCTGTAATCAGTAAATGAAAATCAGGAATGTAGGATATAACGTGGGCTGTAGCCCGGGGCTAGAAAATTAACCTAATGCTTAGACAACAGGTAGTGGTCTGAGCACAGCTAAATAGTGAGCTTGATCCACAGGCCTGGCAGGGAATCATCCTGTAGGTCCTATTAAACCAGCAGGTGAGTTTTGTTGAACTTAGACATGAAAGAAGCTAGGACTGGCAATTCGGTCATTTTTCTAGGGAGGTTTAAAAAACATCAAAACAAAGACCTAATTGGTTACCAGGGACAAAATGACTATATTTTTTCTCTTATGTATGAGCAAAGCATCCTATGTAGATTTAAATACATATTCATGTATTTAGATAGACATATTTATTAAAAAATACACATCTTTCTCTCTAGTTACACTATATTATAAAAGTATTAAGATGCCTGCCTTTACACGCACATGCCTTTTAATGGCATCCCTGTCTTAGTCTGCAGGGTTCAAAAATGGGTTGGCTCACCCTTTGCAGCTATAACAACTTCAACTCTTCTGGGAAGCCTGTCCACAAGGGAATGTTTGACTATTTTTCCAGGATCGTATTTATGAGGTGCACAGATCCTGACCTCAACCGGATAGAACATCTTTGGGATGAATTTGAGCAGAGATTTCTAGTCCACATCAGTGCTTGACCTCACAAATACGCTTCTAGAAGAATGGGTTGAAGAAAGGGTTGGCTCACCCTTTGCAGCTATAACAACTTCAACTCTTCTGGGAAGCCTGTCCACAAGGGAATGTTTGACTATTTTTCCAGGATCGTATTTATGAGGTGCACAGATCCTGACCTCAACCGGATAGAACATCTTTGGGATGAATTTGAGCAGAGATTTCTAGTCCACATCAGTGCTTGACCTCACAAATACGCTTCTAGAAGAATGGTCAAACATTCCCATAGGCACAGTCCTAAACCTTGTGGACAGCCTTCCCAGAAGAGTTGAAGCTGTTATAGCTGCAGAGGGTGGGTCAACTCAATATTGAACCCTACGGACTAAAGGCCCGTACACACGATACAAAGATCGGAAGTAACATTTCGTCCGATGAATGATCTGCCGATTTTCGGATTGTTAGTATAGTGCTTTCAACAGCTGATTATGCATTTTCGAATGACAAAAACTGGATGTGCACGCTATAAATTTTTTATCATCTGTAAACAAAATGTCCGATTTTTGTTTAATTAGTACAGTTTGCATCCGAAAAAAATCGTAAGAGCAAGACTAGGCATGCTCAGAAACGAAAGAACACATACAAAACAATTCATCACATGACTTCACTTCTGAAGTTGAATTCTGTCATATGGGAATTTTCATATGAAAGTAACCTCTTCACTTTCGATATGAGACTAGCATGCAACAAAAATTGGACGAAAGATTGCTTGATAATCTGATCGCGTGTACGAGACTTTAGACTGGGATGCAATTAAAGTTCATGTGCGCGTAAAGGCAGGTGTCACAATACTTCTGAGACTAGACTGTATATATATATATATATATATATATATATATAGACACACACACACACACACATATATATGTATATATATATATATATATATATATATATATATATATACATATGCAGTGGAGTTAGGCAAGAAGTTAAAATGGCTCAAACAAACAACACATCACTAATGGAAATACTGTTGTTGTTTTTTTTTTTTGCTTACCTATTTAATATACATCACAATGGACTGAATTATAGATAGGACTGTAGGCAGATAATAATTTTACCATGAATTAATAAAGGAAAAACTCTGCTATATTTTGCTGCTGTATGATAAATAATTTATCTTTTGCAGTGTATTTTATGTTTCTGCTGTGTATACATGGCCTTGATGATATTATTAGCCATGCACCATGCTGTTAATACATCCAGAAAGCCTTAGGAATTGTTTAGCTGTTGTTTTCCAGTGACATATTCATACAGTGAAGACATTCATATGAAAGATACAAAAAGGGGGTATGGAAATAGATATTAAAACTATCTGCTACAAACCACATATGTAGACCTAATGGTAACAGTGATCATAAGTGTACTTCTTATAGCATGTGTTTTGTTCTATGCACGCACATGGAAAACAAGGATTTACAGAACTTTATAAGGCAATATACATTTATTTATACAATGCACTGTGTTGTGAACTGCGTGGCCACGTACATTTGTAGTGCTATGAGACCTGGGGAGCTAGATAATTCAAATTTGGCCTTTGCAAAGCTTCAGGGGGCAAGATCTTCTAAATCCAAATCAATTTTATTATCCATAATTCCTGAAATAACTAAACTACTGCATGTATATAATGCAGCTGGTTCTTCTATGTCACAAATTAATTGTTTTAACCTACGCATTCTGTTTCCGCTATGCACACGTTTGCCTGCCTGCTTCTAAATGCTGATAATGGAAATAATATTAAAGTATTTGAACTGCATAATAGCATCGCTGTATGAACAATTCTCAATTGCCTTAAAAATACTCCTTTGACCTTTCCAGTGCTTCTTGAAAAATTAGTGCTGCATGATTCACTTCCACCATGTATACAAAATACATTAACTTCCAGCATTGTTCCGGCGGCAATAAATTGGCATGATTATCAGTCAGTCACAAAGTGATATTCATGCTCTCCATCAAGAAGTTATTTGATGGGGAAAATGGATACTGGTTCATTCTTTTCAAAGACTATACGTTATAAAAATGTTCTTTAATTTTGGTGTTAGGTTTGATATTTCAAATATCAGTGATCTAAGCAATCAAACAAACTGATTTGTCATTTTCAATCATAGAGTGTAAGCATTACTCTTGGTGCCATTATTGAAAATGCAGTGTATTTTACTAGTTATACAATGTAGTAGAAAGGAATAAAAAGTAAAAGTAGTATACTTAGTTTAGCAGAAAATGTGAAGAGGTTAAAATCTAGGCATAAATTAAGAAGCACACAATTACTCTATAGTCCTACTACAACCTTTTTTTAACCACTAGTCGACCGCCCTTTTACTACGGCAGGCTGGCTTGGCTGCGCGAAACGACGTAGCCCTACAACCGTGTGGTGCAGGAGGGTGAGCGTGCTCCCACCCCCACTAGGCAGTGGGGATGCCGATCCATGGGACCGGTGGCAACGATTGCCGCTGGGCACCTGCGATTGCTCCCTGCTGAGAGAGAAGAACGGTCAGCTGTTGTAAACATAGCTGACCGTTCTTCTCTCTAAAATGATCACAGAGCGCCTGTGATCCTTCTATATAGGATCACAGGTCTCTGCGGTCATTTCACAAGCCCACCCCCCATACAGTTAGAAAACACTCCCCTAGGCTCACACTTAACCCTTTGATCACCCCTAGGTTAACTTCTTCCCTGACAATGTAATTATTACAGTAACAGTGCATATTTTTAGCACTGATTACTGTAGTAATGGCATTGGTCCCCCCAAAAGTGTCAAAAATGTCAGCTAGAGGGGCGATCTGTCCACCGCAATGTTACAGTCCCGTTAAAAAATCGCAGATCACTGCCATTACTAATAATAAATAAATAAAGAAATAAAAATGACATAAATCTTACCCCTAGTTTGTAGACGCGATAACTTTTGCGCAAACCAATCAAAATATGCTTATTGGGATTTTTTTTTACCATAAATATGTAGCAGAATACAAATTGCCCTAAAAGAAGAAACATTTTGAGGTTTAATTTTTTTTTTTTTGAATGTTATTTAGCAGAATGTGAAAAATATAGTTTTTTTTTTTTTCAGAATTGTCGTTTTTTTTGTTTATAGCGCAAAAAATAAAAATCGAACAGGTGGTCAAATATGACTAAAAAAAAGCTCTATTTGTGGAAAAAATTCCTGTTAAAGTAACGCAGTGCCGAATCGCAAAAAATGGCCTGGTCATTAAGGGGGCAAATTCTTCCGGTCCAGAACTGGTTAAACTGTGTTTTTTGTTTTTTTTTGCAGATGTAACGCTACCCTCAGAGGAGCCGCTGAATTGTTTTGTGGTTTCTCTGCTTACCTGAAGATGACTCATCTCAACCACCCGACACTTGACGACACACCTTGAGGTATTTCAAAGAATTTATTAGGCTGAGCATAGCATAAAAAAGAGAGGAACAAGCATACAAACAATCAATAACAAAATAACGTTACTCTGAAACATATGGTTAAACACCTGCAGTATTCTAACAAAAAGTAATTAGCAGAACTGAGCTTAATTTAACTAGCAGCAGTATAAAAAAACAGTCCTGACTTGCATTGCCAGTCCCCATTTTGTGACACTTGGCAGTGAATGATGAAAAGAAAAAAACTGTTGGCCAGCAAAGTTGGGGCTTTTGAAGAAAGCACAACAGTTCCCATCAGCAACAGATTACCTCTTACAATATTAACCCCTTACTAGACCCAGGGTGCCCTCTTCTGAATCTCCAGACTGATGCTCTGATTCAGTTCAAGTCCTCAGACAGGGAAAGAAGTTACTGTCATGTCTCTCTTTCAATCCTGCTGGAACAATTCCTCCTGTCCTTCCTCTCTAGTGGTAGGAGGCACTTTCCAGCAGTGGCGGCTGGTACTCTTTTGCCCGGGGGGGCGGCAGACTGACCGCACCATACCCCCCCCCCCGGACCACACCAGGCCGCACACCTTCCCCCCCCCTCCCGGACCACAGGGGGACAGGGGAGACAGGAGAGGAGAGGACAGATAGGACCCCCCGTTCACTCACCCTGCCTGGATCTAGCAGCAGGCAGGGGTAGCTTTGGCTTCTTCCCCAATGGCATGGCTTCTCCTTTCGGCCACTCGGGAAATGGGTCTCAAAACCCGCTTCCTGATTGGCCAGGAGGAGGATCGAGTGACAATAGTGAATTTTCATTCACACAACTGGGTGGGCTTGGGGCGCACTGCTCTGCAGAAGTTATCAAGCTGATATTAGAGGAACAGAGCAGCAGAAAGACACAAGACTTAGAGCTTTGGAGAAAGATAAGTAAACATTACAGTTATATGATCAGATTTCATGAATGGGGTTTACATTCATTTTAAGAATACAGGGTTAACCATATGAGTGCCCAGGCCTCTCTAACCCCAATGAGTTCTGGAAGGTTTATTTTTATTTTTGGCAGTGATTTGGTTCTGCTTTTGTAGTCCACCCTGACATATTATACATTGCTTTTACATTGGTTTTTGGGACAGATAAGGCTCTAATTTGAAAGCAGATTTATAGAATATATAGTAATACATTTGAAAAAAAATGCATTTTCCTGGCGTAGCATTTATGTAATCTGTGCTCCCCATGTATTTACCTCAAAATGTATTCAGCAAACTCTGCTGATCAAAATAATATTACATTACTCCAACTTTTATGTAACATAGCAGAATAGTAAAATAGCTCAAAATTAATGTTAAATGTTTGTATTTGCGTTAGGAGAGCTGTCAGCCTTACAGTGTGACGCACTGACTCACACAGGGAAAGAAAATTTGTGTAAATTGTTAGTGTAACTTTGAAATAAGAACAAGTCTGTTTTTTGAGGCCAGAAATTTGCATGATGGCAACTTTTTTACAGGCTTGCAATCACAATTAATTTGAATTTTGTTTTGTTCACTTGTGAGCACTTAATGCTTGCAGAGTGAATGCAAATGTCATCCAAATCATCTGACATCATTGTTGGGATTTGGGGATTATTCTGGGGTGGGCATAGCAAAACATCACTTCTCCCTGAGCATTTAGCCCTGGTGCATGAGGATCTGGGGGCAGATAGGTTTAGGTTCAGGTGGCAGATATTATTATTATATAGATATAGGTTGTAATGTTCAGCCCCATTACTGCTGGCCTGTCAAACACAAGCAGTCTGCATTCCAGACATTTGTCCCTGGGCATATACTGCCCTAAATGTAAGTATGCTGCAATTAAGAAAAAAAGCATCCAAGCACTGGGACTGAGTTCATATAAAGTAGTGGGATAAAAAAAACATTGAGAGAGCTCACGGAGTCAGGTTAGGCTGCTTTCAACAGACAAGGCTACTATCCAGTGGGTACCCCAGCAGGTTAGGTTACCAGAGAAAAAATGTGCAAATGGAAGCAGCTGCTGACCAAAGGATAAGGTGTCAAAATCAATCTATTAGTTTATACCAAATTAAAATACCTTCATCAGGGCTTCAATTAATTTAACCTCTTGCCAACTGCCCACCATAGTATTACTGCGGCAGGGCGGCTCGGCTGCGCAAAACCACATGGCACTATGTGATCTTGTGCACAAGGTCTCGGCGGCTTAGACACAGCAGGAGGCGGGCCGCAGGAGGAGAGGCGGCGATTGCCGCCGGCCTCCCGCAATCGTCCGATAAACTGACAGAAGACCGCCTGCTTATGTAAACAAAGCAGACGAGTCTTCTGTCAGACAGGCAGGGAGAGATCAAGCATATTTAGGCATACATTAACCCCTTTGATCACCCCCAGTATTAACCCCTTCCCTGCCACTGTCATTTATACAGTAGCAGTGCATAATATTTAGCACTGATTACTGTAGTAATGTCACTGGTCCCCAAAAAGTGTCAAAAATATCAGTTAGGGGGCCTGATCTGTCCGCCACAATGTCGCAGTCCAGCTAAAAAATGCTGATCGCCACCATTACTAATGAAAACAAAAAAATAAATAAAAAGTCCAAAAATCTATCCCGTAGTTTGTAAATGCTATAACTTTTGCGTAAACCAATTAAAATACACTTTTTGGGATTTTTTTTACCAAAAATATGTAGCAGAATACAAATTGGCCTAAACTGATAAAAAAATGTAATTTTTAAATGTTTTTTTATTGGGAATATTTTATAGCAGAAAGTAAAAAATATGGCGTTTTTTTCAAAATTGTCGCTCTTTTTTTGTTTATAGAGCAAAAAATCTAAAAACCGCAGAGGTGATCAAATACCACCAAAAGAAAGCTCTATTTGTGGGAAAAAAAGGACACCAATTGTATTTGGGTACAGCGTCGCACGACCGCGCAATTTTTAGTTAAAATAACGCAGTGCCGAATCACAAAAAATGGCCTGGTCATTAAGGGGGGTTAAACCTTCCGGGGCTGAAAGGTTAACAACCTTTTTGGGCTCAAAATAGAGCTTTCCTGTGTGAATATGTTGCTGGATCAGAATTACTGGCCAGCAGTATCAGTGTGAGCAATGTACTTATTTTAGCTGAAGCCCACCAAAATGCACAGGATATATATATATATATATATATATATATATATATATATATATTATTTTTATAAACTAATAAATTAATTGGAACTTTTTTATCCTTTGGTCTTGCACTCATTCTATTAGTGAATGTCTAATGCCTGGTACACAATATTATTTTTCCACTCAACCCATTAGGTTAAACAGAAAAAAAACTGTCAGCTCCAGTTGGAGTCGCTGAACTAATGTTAGGACAGTGATCTCCCCCACTCAGCTATTGGCTGAGAGTGCTAATTGGGAGACGGTCGACTGCTGGTTTTCTAGCAAGCTCGTCCAACAGAAGCCAGCCATGTGGCTTCTGTCGGACTAGCTGGCATTCACACGGGCTAAATGCCAGCCGTTTTTTATTGTACCGCCCGATGTCAGCCAGAATTTGGCCCATGTGTATGGTGTTTCAATGTAAGTATTTGTAGGTGCTTCATTCAGCGCCATCTAGCTGCAGGAGTTGTCAGCCTCTCAGAGGGGCTGGTTTACTAAAGGCAAATAGACTGCACTTTGCAAGGGCAGTTACTCCAGAGCTTAGTAAAAAGTGGCGGCTGGTGCTCAAAATTTTTGGGGGGGCGCAAACAGAAAAATGTAATAGACATTGCTTCGCGGCAAAAAACGCGGTAAAAAATAGCGTGACTTTGAGGTCACACAAGTGTGAAAGGGGCCTTCAGTAATCAAGGTACAGTGTGCCGCCATCAATGCAGTGTGACCAGTGAGCAGTGCCCCCATCAATGTAGAGTGACCACAGTGTGCCCCCATCAATGTAGATTGACCACAGCGTGCCCCCTTCAATGTAGATTGACCACAGCGTGCCCCCTTCAATGTAGATTGACCACAGCGTGCCCCCTTCAATGTAGAGTGACCACAGCGTGCCCCCTTCAATGTAGAGTGACCACAGCGTGCCCCCTTCAATGTAGAGTGACCACAGCATACCCCCTTCAATTTAGAGTGCCCACAGCGTGCCCCGTTCAATGTAGAGTGCCCACAGCATGCCCCCTTCAATGTAGAGTGCCCACAGCGTGCCCCCTTCAATGTAGAGTGACCACAGCGTGCCCCCTTCAATGTAGATTGACTCAGCGTGCCCCCTTTAATGTAGATTGACCACAGCATGCCCCCTTCAATGTAGATTGACCACAGCGTCCCCCCTTCAATGTAGAGTGACCACAGCGTGCCCCCTTCAATGTAGAGTGACCACAGCTTGCCCCCTTCAATGTAGAGTGACCACAGCGTGCTCCCTTCAATGTAGAGTGACCACAGCATGCCCCCTTCAATGTAGAGTGCCCACAGCGTGCCCCCTTCAATTTAGAGTGCCCACAGCATGCCCCCTTCAATGTAGAGTGCCCACAGCGTGCCCCATCAATGTAGAGTGCCCACAGCATTCCCCCATCAATGTAGAGTGCCCACAGTGTGCTCCCTTCAATGTAGAGTGACCACAGATGAGGAAATAGGCTGGTCCAGGCAGGTCCAGGCAGGCAGGGGGTGAGAGAATAGTTAGGTCCAGGTAGGGATTAAAGCAGGTGGTATGTGAGAGAATAGTCCCGTCCAGGCAGGTGGTAGGAGAGAGAATAGTCAGGTCCCGGCATGCGGTAGGTGAGGGAATAGGCTGAGACACTTATCTGGCGACGGCTCGGCTCCCGGCGGCGGCTTCTCCCCTCCTCGCGACTCCGATGTCCGTCCTCTTCTGCTCGGCTCCCGGCGGCGGCTTCTCCCCTCCTCGCGACTCCTCTTCTGCGGCGGCGGGAAGGTGACTGGGCGTTGATGGTGAGTGACTGATGCATGCACCGGCACCGCCCCCAACGAGGTCAGCATGGATGTCCTGAATCATGATTGGTCCAGGCTGGAGTCTGGACCAATCATGATCCAAGACATCACAAAAGGGGGTGGTGTAGCGCAGTGCTCTGCGCCTACAGTTACGCCCCAGAAGGCCGCCAATCGGCGCCTCTGCGGGTGGAAAACCCCACCCCCACATAGGCACCAATGAGGGGGGCGCCAAAAGGGGGGTGGTGTAGCGCAGTGCTCTGCGCTACAGATACGCCACAGAAGGCCGTCAATCGGCGCCTCTGCGGGTGGAAAACCCCACCCCCCATAGGCACCAATGAGGTGGACGCCCCTTTTTTTTTTTAATCTTTTTTTTTTCTTTTTCTTTTTTTTTTTGGGGGGGGGCGGCACCCCTGCGCCCCCTATCGGCCGGCCGCCACTGTTAGTAAATAAGGGAAAGTGTCACTTTATAAAGAATACCCATTCACAAGCAAAATAAAAAAAAAACAGTAATTTTGCTTGCACATGATTGGATGATGGAGGTCAGCAGAGCTTCACTTCATTTACTAAGCTCTGGATCAACTACACTTGAAGAGTGCACAGGCTATTTACCTTTTGTAAATCAACCCAATAGAGTTTGACAAGCTGGCAGCGGGCCTGGACTTCTGCCCTCCGCCGACAAATAAATGCTTATGCAGAGCCTTTTCTGCTCTAAAATCCCAAGCAGTGGTGTCAGGCCTATCTGCTGGTCTGCAGAACTCCTCCTGCCTTCTTACCCTCTCTGTCCCACTTTACATGCATACACTGATATTTTTACATAACAATTCTGCTGCCTTGACTCCAAAAAACCTTCCACACACCAGGGGAGATTTACTAAAACTGATGCACACAGAATCTGGTAACCAAGCAGCTTCTAACTTCAGCTTGTTTAATTAAGCGTTGACAATAAAACCTAGAAGTTGATTGGTTACAATGCACAGCTGCACCAGATTCTGTGTGCACCAGTTTTAGTAAATCACCTATACTGTGTGAAGGGAAAGGGCTCCTAGGGAATATAGTTGATGGGTTTGAGTATGTCAATAGAAACTGAGCTCCCACCAGCTGCTGGTGCAAACATTTTATAAACCTATTGAAAACCTATTGATATCACAAGGAGTAATGACATTTTTTTTTTCTCACTACAGGAACAAGGTTAACCGGTTGCCGACCGCCGCACGACTATATACTGCGGCGGTCAGCCCCGGCCAGGCAGAGTGACGTATCGGTACGTCACTCGCCTGTCACTGACTTGCGAGCCTATTGCGGGCGGGCGCGCGCCCGCCGCGGCTCGTTCACAGACAAGTCAGTGCGTGTGACCGGCGGACTCGATGTCCGCCGGTCACACTATGATCGCTCCTGTGAAGGGAGAAAGACAGAGCGGCTTGTGTAAACAAGCTGCCTGTCAGTTCTCCCTGTGTAAAAGTGAAGATCTGTCCGTTCTACTATGTAGAACGGTTGATCTTTGCTTTTACACCAATAGGAATGTCCCTGCACAGTTAGAATCACTCCCCTAGGACACACTTAACCCCTCCCTGTCCAATAAAGTTAACCCCTTCCCTGCCAGTGTCATTTTTGCAGTAACAGTGCATATGTATAGCACTGATTACTGCAGTAATGTCACTGGTACCCCCAAAAGGGTCAAAAATGTCAGTCAAGGGTCCGATCTATCCGCCGCAATGTCGCAGTACCGAAAAAAAAATCGCAGATCGCCGCCATTACGCGTTAAAAAAAAACCCACCAAAAATGACAAAAATCTTTCCCTTTGTTAGTAAACGCGATAACTTTTGCGCAAACCAATAAAAATACGCTTTTTGCGATTTTTATTACCAAACATAGGTAGCATAAAACAAATTGGCCGAAAAATGTTAAAAAATTTTGATTTTTAAATTTTTTTTTGGGGAATTTCATATAAAAAAATGTGAAAAATATTGTTATTTTTGCAAAATTTACGTTCTTTTTTTGTTTATAGCGCGTGATCAAAAAATCGCACAGGTGATCAAATACCACCAAAAGAAAGCTCTGTTTGTGGGAAAAAAAGGACGTCAAATTCGTTTAGGTACAGCGTCGCACGACCGCGCAATTGTCTGTTAAAGTCACGCAGTAAAAAATCGCAAAAAAACCCCTGGTCCTTTAGCAGCCAAATCCTCCGGGGCTTAAGTGGTTAAAGTAAAAACGAGGGAGAGAGGAAGGTTTGGGGACAATTTTGGGTTATACCTCTTCAAATTCTTTAAGAACATTGATCCAAAAAATCTTTATTCCCACTTTTGTTCCCTGGAATTCCTATAATCTTTTTTTTTTTTTTCAAAAAAGGTATTTAAGTGATATACCCTGAACAGTTATTATTAATATTCTATTCTTGCTTCTTGATCCAGGAAGAATACACAACCGACACTTTATTATCTGATAATGAGCATCAGTGTAACTGCAGGAGGTATAAGAGAGGATTATCTATGCCTCAGTAGAAACAGAAAATCATTTTATTTACCAATATAGTACACTAACCAGTAAATTACAGTTGCCAGGCACAGGATGGTATAAAACATATAACCTGAGAAGAGAGCGCCCCTATATATTATTAGCTGGTTTCTATGTCAATGTGCTCCCTGCCTTTGATGACTACTTATTAGCATGAATATTATCATAGCATCTTCTTCAATTTCCAACTGCTGAACAGTCATGTACAGTGGTTTTAGAGACATTATACATCACTACCTCAATATTAACCCTAAGTAATCAAATAAAAGTTTTTTTTTTTTTTAATGAGGACTTCAGGAGACATGGTTTCTATGGTGGAAAATAAGTATCATTCTACGATGTTTTTCTTCTTGTTTGGTACATCAAAGTAAACCTTTAACTCATTTATATTCAGTAAATGCTATAAAACTAGCACTATTACACACTAAGCTTAATGTCTCCTCTGTTGTTTCATTATCCATGATACCTGGAAAGTTACAAGCCCATTTAGTTAAAGCATGTCTGAAGACACCAGTTTTAATATTTAAAAGAAGAGCATCTGTGGTAGCTGGAGAGTAAAATTGAATAATTTTAATACAGTCAAAAGCTTTCTCAGAGGTGTCTAATCTATGCAGTTTTTTATGCTGTGCAATTATAGCAAATGCAATCTGGACTGAAGCAAATAAAAAACTCCTTTTGAAAATATTCACAAGTGTCCTTACGTTATCTGTCAGAAACTTTTAGTTTGCCAGATTCTGCTCTCCAGCTAAAATAACTAAAATTAAAAAATGGGTTCATTATATGTCATGCTTTTTACAGTTGCTATGCTATGCAATTAAGCTTGAACTAGACGAGGGTGCGCTTCCCTACAACCACTTATATAAAACGTAACCTTTATTATAAATCATAAAGGTGCAGGACACCTTTATGGAAGAAAAATAATTTTAGCTGAGGTGTCTCAAGCCAGCCCATACTTGTATTACTACTCAATGTGAGGTCTGCCATTCCATAATGGGTCCATAGGTGCAGGACCCTGTTTGCCGTGCCTCAGTGCTCCCTGGTGTTTCCAGGTTGAGTGTAACACTTTTTGGATGCTCCTCTTCTTTACAATTGGCTTTTCTTTTTTTTTTTTATTATAATTTTTATTTAGAAAAGAAGGTTACAACATAGTTAGCATTATACAGCATAGAATGGGAAGGGGTTATGTGGACCCCTAAATACTTAAGGGCTGTAGAGCACCATCTATAGGGGTATGAACCCGGAAGCTGGGACAGCAGATCCGGGGGGATTTCTAGAGGCATGGCTTCAGTTTTAGAGGCGTTAATCTTATAGCCTGAGATACCGAGGGCAAGGATACCAGAGGATTGGTCAGGGTCAATAGAATGTCGTCTGCAAACAAGGAAAGCTTATATTCTCTGTGTCGCATGAGGACCCCAGTGATATCCGGGTGGGAGCGTATAGTTTCAGCCAAGGGTTGCAGACACAAAATAAAGAGTAAAGGGGAGAGAGGACACCCCTGGCGAGTGCCGTTGGACATGGAGAACCGAGGCGACACAAAGGCAGAGGACAGACGGACTTGCGCTGTGACCGGAGCATAAAGAGCCTCAATGGCTCGGTAGAACGGGCCCTTCAGACCGTACCTTTGTAGAGTGGAAAAAAGGTAGGGCCAGCTGAGACGGTCAAAGACCTTTTGGGCGTTGAAGCTGAGAACCACCGCCGGACAGGGGAATCGATCAAGATGGTCAATCAGGTCCACCGTGCTCCTAGTATTGTCACCTGCGTGACGAGATTGTACAAAACCCACCTGATACCGATCTACCAGTTTAGGGATAATATTAGCCAATCTATTAGCTAGGATTTTAGTGAAAATGTTATAATCAGAGTTTAACAGTGCTATTGGTCTGTAATTAACAGGGAGGGAAACATCCTTCCCCGGTTTGGGGATGACCAAGATATAGGAGTGAGTAAAGTGGGGGTGGGGGATCTTGCCCTCCAACAAAGAGGCGTAAAGCTCAAGGAGATGGGGGGCAATGGTGGGAAAAAAGGATTTATAATAGAGATAAGGCAAACCATCCGGGCCCGGAGCCTTATGTGAAGGCAAATGCTTCACCGTAGAGGCAAGTTCGTAGAAGGAAATGTCCGCGTTCAGTTTCAGGAGATCGGCAGCTGAAAGCTTGGGGAGGGACAAATCCTGGAAAAAAGCTTCGAAATTATCTTGGGTAAAATTGAAATGATGCTCAGGGGTGAGGCAATATTACAATTTGCTATAAAAACTACCAAACTCCTCAGCCATGGTATAAGGACAGTGAGTGGGGGTACCGTCAGATCGAATCAAGAGATCCGGGATCGAGTGGAAGGGCCAGGGACGGAGCTGGTTAACCAGCATCCTATGAGGATTGTTAGAATATTCGTAAAAATGCTGGCGGGACCAGGACAAGGACTTAGCCATTTTGGACAGCTCTAGGGACTTAAGTCTATCCCGGAGACCCACCACCCTGTGGAGGTTGGACACAGTGGAGGAGCGCACAAGCCGGGATTCTGCAGCCCAAAGGTCGGCCAGGAGAGAGGTTCACAGGCCCTCCGTCTGTTTCTTCAGACGGGAGCCTTCCGCTATACATAAGCCCCGAAAAAAGCCTTGTGAGACTCCCACAATGTGGACGCCTCATCTACAGAACCCTCATTTAGATCAAAAAATTCCTGCAGGTTCCGGGTCAGTCTGTCCCGGATCTACTGAGATTGGGGAAGGCGTTCATTCAAACTCCAATGACAAGGAAACCTCCATCATGATTGGGCGGGATCCGACCAGGTAATGGGAAGAATGTCAGAGGTAACTACACAAGGTATAAGGGGAGCGGAGATGAAAAAATGATCTAACCTAGAGTGCATTTTGTGGGCTGCCAAATAGAAAGAAAACTGCTTGTGAGTAGGATGCTTGATACGCCAAGAATCAAACAGCATGTGTGAGCGTACATACTTGCTGAACGCCTTAGCCTGGGAGGTGGATTGAAAAACGTCATCAAGGAACCCCAATTGACCTGAATTAGGGGCATAAATGTTGAGTATCGTGAAAGAGGTGGAAGGATAATCACAGACCAATGCCACAAATCTTCCCCGAGGATCTAGCATGGAATCTTTAACCCGAATAGGGCATGTTTTTTTAATCAGGACTGTCACCCCCTACCCCCCCGCCAGACGGGTCGGAAGCCATGAAAGCAGTGGGGAAATACCTAGAGGCAAATTTAAATGAACCATCTGAACAAAAATTAGTCTCTTGAACCAAAATTACATCTGCACCAGAAGTGCGAAGCTCCTTAAGTGCCAACCAGGGTTTCTGTACAGAGTTTAGACCCTTGACATTATACAAGAGAATTCTCAGAGCCATGGGAAGAGGGGATCTAAACAGCGGACAGAAGCGTTAAACAATACAATAAGTGCAGCTTGCTCACTCAGAACATACAAAAAGCATACAGTTTCCGATGCAATCTGTGTCACGGCCACAGACGCGGCACAGAGGCACAGATCCACAATGGAATGATGGCAGGGCAAGACCCAACCCAAAAAAGGTCTTGCAAAAAAAGAAAAGAAATAAAGAAAAAAAGAAAAAACAACAAAAAAAAAAAAGGAAAAGTAGTAACAGGACTAAACAAGTCCAGAAAACAGTCAAAAAGAACTTCTGTACCAAGCCTGAGAGATCACAAAATCTCAGGAAACCAGAACCAAAGTCCTGGTACTTGTGGGGCAACACAGGAGCCTCCAGATGACAAACTCCTATGAGGATGAAAGAGGTGAGTCCCGCTGGCTCTTCAGCGGAACAAAAAAAAGAAACATTGAACGTAATGACAGAGACACAGCTATTAAAAAAAGAAAAAATATGAATAGCCATAAAACACAGCTAACGTATAACCCCATGGGCGGGGAAAGAGTAACCACCCCATCAGGGTGGAAAAAAGGGCCACAAAGTACCCGCAGAGGCCATAGGCCTAGGTAAGTGCCACATCAGGACCAATAGGCGCTGTTCAAGTCGGAGGCTTGAGGTGACGAGGACGGATGGGGTCCCAACATTCCTTCTCTGTGGGGTCTTGGCAGGGGTCCACAAGCTTCCAGGGGTGGATGGAATAGGACGAGTCGAACCAGGCTGCAGCACAAGATCCTCTTTGGGCATAGGTGGAAGGCCCAAGTTGCAGACAAAAGCCTCCGCTTCATGCACATAAGGCATTTGGTGTTGGGTGCCATCCTTGGTGACCACCAGACGGAAAGGGAAGCCCCAGTAATAGGGGACAGGATGCTTCTGCAGGAAGGTGGTCACTGGTCATGGGTTCCTCCGTTTGTTCAGGGTGGTTTGAGAGAGGTCATTGAATATTTGGATCTTGGCCCCCTTATAATCCACCTGTGACTTGTTGCGGGTAGCCAATGTTAGGGCCTCCTTACTGTTATAGTAATGAAAGCGGACTATAACATCAGAAGAGGTTCAAATAAGATCACCTGAATAATCTCAAAACATAAGGAAGGGTCTGGAGTAAAACCAACCAAAATCATTTATACCATTTATTGTAGAGTAAAAATTGTACTTACATGCATGAAGAGAATACACACTTTCGGTCACCTTTGCGGGATTTCAGATGACAGCGGCCGCCTGCAGTGCGGACCGCCGTGTTACGCTGTGAGTGATGACAATCACTGATATACACTTATAGACAATATGAGGGTTATTATACCCTCTTACATGCAATATAAAGGCTCCAGGCTATTTAGAAGATATGTAAACTCAAGGTCTACTCACCAATACCAACCGGTATAAAGAGATAGGGGGTACATCTGTTTAGCCACATATACAGTAAAATGAGATGAACAAGAAAAAGAGAAAGTATACTAGTAAATACTGTGTTACTGAATATATGAGCTATCTGTCTTCTGCCCTATGAAGTTATATATCTCTCAGATATGTAATACGGGTACAGTCATCCATGTGGACACCAACCACCACTAATGGATGAGCCCATATATCACAATATCCAAAAAAAGCTTCTCAGATAATCAAGACTTCATTGACACAAGGCATATCTCACCCCAGAAAAATGAAAAAGGGGGGGGGGAGTGTAACGCTCTAGCGTTTGTTTAGAGAGTTGGATTTGCAGCTGCAGAATCTCCACTCAGTAGTCATGTAGAGATGTGTTGAATCACCATGTCCAACTCTCCAGACTCATCATTGTGGCCAGCCTGCTTCAGCATACAATATACATACACTCAATAAGATGTTCCTGGAGTGATAGGTTGTATATGATAGTATAGAGGTGATGTGCTGAAAGGACAGGCGTGAGTTGTGATAGCAATGATGAGTACTCAATAGTAATGTTCAGGAGAGTAGTAGATGATGGTAGATAGGTTAGCAATCATGTGCAATAACAGGTGGTAGGGGACAGCAGATGGAGTGTACAAGAGAGGCTAACTTAGTGCAAGGATATAGGTGGTAGTAGACTCAAGAGCTAGCAATCTATGTAACAGTGCAGATGATAGAAATAGTAATGCTTAGATAGTAACAGTCCTTAGTATGCAGAAGTAGATAGTGTAAGTTTGATAGGAAAGAATCCCCTGTGGGGTACTTATCACTAGTTAGATTAGTAAGCTGAAGGGTCTGGTAATAAGTGAATGATCGGGTAGCGAGATACGGGATCAATAGTGAGGTTCCGGTCTATCCAGGTATGGCAATAGCTGGAGGCTCCGGCAGCGTAAGACAAGGCTGTATACCATGCGGTTTGAACAAACAATTTGTGAGAGAGAAGCCGGCGATTGAAATAGCCGCTCAGAGCGGCGCTTAGTGATGACGTCATGCGGCTTAAAGGTATATGCGTTCCACCTAGCTGAAAAGGTGGGACGCAATATGAAGAAGGAAATGACCTATAAGGGTACCGAAGGTACCAGAATCTTACAGGGAGGAATGTGTCAGGACAAAAATGTAATCATGTGAACCTAAATGAAATCAGAAGGTGCTCCCAAAATAAACCCACCCTAACCTAACATGTTTCACTCTTCAAATAGAGCTTCATCAAAGGTAAGAAAGTCAAAGAAAAATGAAGAAATGCAAGCAACCAAGAGTAGCTGCTTGTCACATGGTGGTTTCTTTTCACGAATGCCCAGAATTCCCTCACACATGGCCTTTTTAAAGTCATAACCCACACAAACACCATCTGCCCGCCCATGCAGTCCTCTGTCCAATGATCTAAAAAACAGTAAGCTATAAGGGGGTTTCCTTCCTAATCACCAGGTAGTTTGTTATTATCCTGAACATCCTCCAGGAAGTATGCTGCTGTCTTTCCACTAGGGGGCAGTATTACACTATAATCAAATGTCTTGACCTAGGTCAACATTCCTGTCCACATTTGGTTTCTTTGATCCTATTTCAGGCCCATAAATTAGTCACTTTAGTCTTTGCCTCATTGGGAGGTCTAAGGTAAGGCCTATCTCCATGCCCCACCACAAAGAGGTATGTGTGAATTCTGTTCAAGAGCCAGGATTCTGGTATGCAATTTTTTGTTGCACACACTGCTGTGTAATCTAATTCTCCTGGGATTCCAAGACGATTTATAACAGACTAGATGGCTTTTCGATAACCAGGTCTCAACAGTCCAGAATTATATGATATAAAAAAAATATTGCGCCTTCCAACACAGTACAAAAAATTAGTAACTCATATTTTGACAGCAGCCAGGAGAGCCATTTCTTAACACTGGCTATCCACAGAGACCCCATCCCACTCCCAGCTATTGGATATCATTGCAGATGTTCGCAGAATGGAACATCACACAGTAAAATTGGTGACACATTAGAACAGTTGAACCACTTGAGCTGCAGAAAATTTTACACCCTTCATGCTCAAGCCATTTTTTGTTTTTTGGCACTGCACTACTTTAACTGGGAATTATACGGTCATGCAACACTGTACCCAAATAAATTGATATCATTTTTTTCACCCAAATAGAGCTCTATTTGGTAGTAGTTGATCACCTCTGGTTTTTTGTTTTTTTTAGGTTTTTTTCACATAAATTAAAAAAACTGAAAACTTTGAAAAAAAAAAAAAAACAAAACAATATTTTTCACCTTTTGCTATAAAACATATCCCATAAAAAAATAAAATCAAATTTCTTCAATAATTTATTCTGCTACATGTCTTTGGTAAAAAAAAAAAAAAAAAAAAAGTCTTCAAAATATTGTATACATACTGATTTTTTTAAATGTATTTTTTATACCAGTTATGGTGGTGGTTAGCAACTCATAATGTGGTGGTAATTGTGTGGTGCACAATCTGACACTAACTGACAATTTGTGGTAACTGACTAATTGACACTGACATCACCAGTGATACAAATACAGTGATCAGTGCTAATAATATACACCAGGCTTTTTTAACCAGGGTGCCTAGAGGCTTCTCTAGGGGTGCCTTGGCAAAATGCCTAAAAATGTATCAAAAATTGTAAACAAGCCAGCAGGTGGATGAAGCCTGCCTTTTAGTTACACAAAGACACAGGTTTTCATTATGTAAAAAAGGGGTTTGTACCACATGAGGAGTTTGTGATGCTACACATCCTGCAATGTATATAACAAGACCAGAGGGATTCCCCCAGGGGCTTTTTAGCAGCAATGTATTAAATCAGACTAGTATTGATAAAAATTTGTATTTTATTAACAATTCATAATTCATAAAAGGCTTGATGCCACAAAATTTTTTTATTCTGGTTACAAAGACATAGAATCACCCAGGAACATAATTGCATGGTAGTTACAACAGAGCTACCAGACAATGAAGTACCCTAAAGCGTTTCAACCTAGTACAGTCATGGTCTTCTTCAGGGGTTTTTTCTACAAAATGTATACATGTAATTAGTAATATAATCCACTCTGTTATCGTCTATCCATATAAGAACAGAATGAGTGTAAATGTATATAATTACCACTGAGAGACGAAAACAACAAATTCCAACCAGAAGTGTCAATCAAGCAATTCCCTACGGAGTCTCCCCGATTCACACATCGTCCGCAGAAAAGAGGCTTGCGGGGATCACGGTTGTGGTGCCTGGGAATGTACTGGGACCATATGGAGAAGCAGAGTTGTATATATATATATATATATATATATATATATATATATATATATGTGTTTGGATTGATTGCCAAAAAGTGGGGAGGGTCAACCCCCCAGAGGGATCCATCCACAGAACTTACCCACTGTCAAGGCCGATCTGGGAGCCACTCCGTGATTCCTCCGGCGTCCCGGAAGGTGTGAACCCTGACCGCTGCCCTCATTTCTGCTGCAAGTGACGTGGTCCATCAGCATAGTGTGCAGTCGTGGCCCACAAGAGCACAAAGCCACGCACGTGCACCAAGCAGAATAGACTTGGAAGTGATCGTGAGACACTGCCGACACAGGAAAAGCCATCCCCACAGCCTGGGACACCAAGGGATGTGCCATGCGGGGAGAAGGTGGAGCGCCACAAAATCCCCCCACCTGTACCAGGAAGGCAGATAGACCATAGGACACTGGCATATGGGGGAGAAAACCGGGAATCTGAAAGAACAATAACAATAATAAAAAAAAAATATTATCCAATTACAGACATGCAGTATGGAAGTGTCAATAAATATAAGCACACTCCAGAATATAAAATATTGCACTTAAGAGCCATACATAACAATAAACACTCCATCAATACAGAAACTGCATTACTGATTATGAAAAAAACATCAATATATTGTCCTTCTTTTACTTTACTTTCTAACAGTTATTTTAATTACTTTTTGAAAGTTTATTTTTTTTATAGAAGGGTAAATGTTTATTGAGTTTTACCAGATGCAAATCCTTTTAGGAAAGGGGAGTAGGATATGGATTCATTCAAACCCGGGGGAACGGTAGCTCTAAGGAGAAAAATTCAGCGCTGTTCATGTTGCAGCAGCATTTTGTTCCAATCGCCACCCTAATCGGGAATATATACCCGATCGAGGGCAGCAAAAGTAACTTTAGGCATTTGGTGGTTGTGCTGGTACGCCATATGTCTACCAATCCGAAGATAACGATTACCGATCTCCATGCTATAGTTATGCTGCTTGTATTATACTGCACCATGAGGAGTGTGTCTTTCTCTCTCTGATCTGAGGTCTGTTACCTGTGGATATTGGGTTATATGACAAGGATTTCTAAGGGCACTGGTTTGGATTCTCCAGGAGGTTTATTATATACGCTGGACTGAACCCTTGTAATGGGGGTCGCTTACATCTGGTAAGAGGCTTGTACACCTGGGTGATTGCTGATGGTGGCCCCTGGATTTTTACCTGTATTGGAATTGGGTTGACAACGATCTCCTATTTCATCCCTGTTTGTGGACTATACACGGACTGTTCATTATATATAAGCACTGCTCCTATTGCCGTCAAACAATTTGCAAAATGTCTCTGAGAGAAATTTTCCCAATTTGGGAGTATGAAGGTTTTTCTTTTTTCTATGAAAGGGCAATATGAGCAATGGCCACATGGGTATGTTCCCATAAGTGGGCAATGTTTGCCTCTAGTTTCACCGCGATATTCGCTTTGAACTAACCTATCTTTCAGGCATTTGGGCCTTTTGAAGGTGATAAATGGGTTGGGTGATACGAAATTTTGAATTTTAGGGTCATCCGTTAGGACTGACCAGTGTTTCTGGATGATATGTCGGATTTGTGTATGTTGTCTTGAATAGCTCATCATAATCCTTGAGGGATTTGGATTTGAAGTAGTTATCTTTTTATTTTTGAATAGTAAATCATAGCGTGATTGTTAAAACGCTCTATTATAGGCCTTCCGCAAGCAAGAGCGGCTGTAACCTTTCTGCAGGAGACGGGCCTGGAGTTTATTTGCTTCATCTTTAAAATATTTATTTATTTATTATTTATTTCAGGTACTTATATAGCGCTGTCAATTTATGCAGCTCTTTACATATACATTACACATTCACATCAGTCCCTGGCCTCAAGGAGCGTACAATCTAAGGTCCTTAACTCACATTTATACATAAATAGTAGGGCCAATTTTTTTTATACAGGATCCAATTAACCTACTAGCATGTCTTTGGAGTGTGGGAGGAAACCGGTGTACCCGGAGGAAACTCACGCAGGCACAGGGAGAACATGCAAACTCAAGGCAGGTAGTGCCCTGGTTGGGATTCGAACCAGCGATCCTCTTGCTGCTAGGTGAAAGTGCTAACCACTACACCACTGTGTATCATTAGAGCAGTTACGCCGTAGGAGGAGGTACTGACCATATGGAACAGAGTTCACAAGTGATGTAGGGTGAAAGCTTTCTGCATGCAGTACTGTGTTGCCTGCGGTGTCTTTGCAGAACAAAGTACTGCATAGTTTACCAATTACCATCAGTATCCAATTGTACCTGAACATCCAAAACTGAAATTGATTTTTTGTCATAGGACATTGTGAATGAACTGAAGGCCTTCAATCAAGGTATCTTCAGGTCCCTCCCAGATGAAGAATATGTCGTCAATAAACCTAAGCCATGTTGAAACATGGCCTGTGTATTTGACAAGACCCTCATCTGAGAGGAAAAGTCATTCCCACTCCCCAAAGTATAGGTTGGCGTAGGATAGGGCACAACATGTCCCCATCACTACACCCTGTACCTGGAGGTAGTGGGAACCGTCAAATTGAAAAAAGTTGTGGTTGACAATATAGTTCAAACCACTTGTTATGAATTCAATTAGCGCTTTCTCATGTAGTGATCCTTATGACAGGACCTTCTGTATGGCTGCCAAACCCTTGGAGTAAGGGATGGTAACTATACAGGGCCTCCAAGTCAATAGTGACCAAAAAGGAATTCTGGGGAATTGCTAGGTCCTCGATAGTATGTAAAAAGTGAATGGTGTCCTTTACAAAGGAAGTCAAAGCCTGGACATAGGGTTGCAGATAGGTATCAATTACTACACTCAAATTTTTTGTTTAGGCTTCTATTACCAGAAACGATTGGACGTCCGGTTGGGTTTGTGGGATTTTTGTGGACTTTTTGGTAAGCTATAGAAGGTAGGGGTTGGGTGTTTTGTTCTAGTGAATTCATATAGGTCCTTCGCAACGACACCATTCATAAAGGCCTCATCAATTAAATCATAGAATTCCCGATTGCAGTTCTCAATGAGTTTTATTGGTATTTATTTTTATATTTATTTTATTTCAATCACTTTTATATTATTTTTATTCCTATCTCTACTTTCCCAATAATAATCCTTCAACACACAACCTTGGTCTATTTCAATATTAATGTCACTATGACTTTACTGATATCATTAATGTTATATTATACTTTGTTTGATCTAATAAATTGCATATACCATATATTTATTTGTGCAATTTAGCCGACTTGTGGGTGAGTGCCCTCCCAGTTTGGACCTCTCTTCTTTCTCCATATGTCACAACCATTATCCCCCACAAGCCTCTTTCCTGCAGACGCTGTGTGAATCGGGGGGTCATTATATACATTTACACTCATTCTGTTCTTATATGGATAGATGATAACAGAGTGGATTATATTACTAATTACCTGTATACATTTTGTAGAAAAATATCATTTTGAAGAAGACCATGACTGTACTAGGTTGAAACGCGTTGGATACTTCATTGTTTGGTAGCTCTATTGTAACTACCATGCATTTATGTTCCTAACTGTTGGATGATTCTTTATCTTTGTTACGAGAATTCAATTTTTTTTGGCATCAAGCCTTTTATGAATTATGAATTGTTAATAAAATACACATTTTTATCAATACTAGTCTTTAGATTTAATACATTGCTGCTAAAAAAAACCTGGGGGAATCCCTCTTGTCTTTTCATTATGTACCATTGCAACTTTCTAGACACTGGCATTCTACCACCCAATGATGTCATCAGTTGATAAGGAGGATGTTTGTTGCCTCAACAGCATCCTTGTTTGACCCTCTTCTGCCCCTCTCCCTCAGCACTGGGGTGACATTAGCTGACACATGGAGAGAAATTGAGGGAGAAAAGAAACATTGGCATACTAGTCAGTACCAGTGTGCAAAAGTGTATTTGCTTTGGAAGAAAAAATCAACTCTAACATTGGGCGTCCTAGGTGTGGATGTTGTTGCATTATGAAAAACTATTAGAATATTTTTTTAAATTTTAGAATGGGGTGTCTCAAGACTGTCTATAGTTTTAAAGGGTGCCTTGACTCAAAAAAGGTTGAGAAATACTGATATACACTGTCACTGTACTAATGACAATGGCTAGTAATCAAGGGTTTAACTGTGTGTCTAACAAGTGTTAATGTGTGTAGCATGTGCTGCTTTTCACTACAGCTGTTTAGAGCCCTGTGTTGTTTGTCAACACAGGGCTCTGGGCTGTAATTGGACACAGCTGATCAGCAGGTCACAGCCATGAATCATTGGCTGGGATCTGCTGACAAACTCCTGCTGTGTCCAGTCAGTACCATCCAACGTACAGGTACATTAAATGTACTGTGGCGGATCTGAAAACAGTTAATAAAATCTGGACCACATGGGATCAATCAATCTATGATCTCCCATCTCCTCTGATGATATTCTAAGGTTATTACATTGGCCCTAATTCTATGTCAGCTGATATTGTTATACGTTCCTGGTGTGTATTCTAATCTTAAATAAAGTTGTTGTAAAGTCAGAAGGTTTTTAATGCATTCTATGGATAAAGCTAAAAAGCCTTCTGCGTACAGCAGCCCCCGTCAGTCAGCCCCCATAATACTTACCTGAGCCCCATCTAGATCCAGCAATGTTGCAGGAGTGTCTTGCCTGCCTAGGACTCCCCTCCTCATTGTCTAAGACATCAGCACCGCACCATTGGCTCCCAATTCTGTCAATCAAAGTCAATCAGCCAATGAGGAGAAACAGGTGGCGGGGCGGGGCTGGGCCACGTCTCCATGTTTGAATGGACACACAGAGCTGTAGCTCAGCTCGGGTACCTCAATAGTAGCCTGCTTGCTGTGGGGGAACTCAACAGGAGGGAGGGGCAAGGAGCAGATAAGAGGGACCCGAGAAGATGAGGATCTGCGATGTTCTGTGCAAAACCACGCCACAGGGCAGGCAAGTATAACATGTTTGTTATTTTTAAATAACGACATTTAAACTTTCAGTATTGCCTTAATCTTTGTTAATTTTGAATAATTGAATATGCTCTATATTGAGCTCTTTATTGAGCGGCCTGGGACCAGAGCTGGATCTGCCTCAGATCCTTGTTCTTACTGCTTACCTGAGGTTGTCCTGCTTCATTGTAACATTAATATCCACTTGACTCCCCTTACTATGATTTAAAATGTGTTTTTAACAATATACTGAAAACATTTTGGCTAATCTTTATTTTTCTTTGTATGGATGTCTGTGTTTCCAATCTCAGGCCCTTGTACTGTTTGAACAATTTGTACTTTATCTTTTATTTTTATGTACTTTGTGGAGGTCATAGAGGTTGGGTCCTGGATGGATGTTACATTGCACCAATATTTGGACTGTGGTCCCTGTAAGGGAAGTATGGGATCTCAGAAAGGCAAGGGTTAAGCCCTCTCCCAGGGAGAACAGCTCTTAAAGACAGGAAGTTGTGTCAGTGGGTGTGGAGAGTAGGAGCTGGTGATACACCTGGGAGACTGAGCTGTGAGAAACAGGAGTGTGTTTTCATGCTGCATGGTGGCCGGATACAAGCTGCTGCTTGGGACGATATACCTGGGGTAAAACCCCTGCAAAGAGCTGGTATTGTTTTATAATTTCCATTTTATGCTGAAGTTAAGCGGACTTTTAAGTTATACCTATTTTCTGGACTGTTGGCTGCTGGAAGCTTTATTTCTGTTTTGAAGAGAATAAAACACTTCTTGATTACGTTTACCCGGCTTGTGCATGTGATCCCTTGGAGCTATCTCCCCAAATATCACAACTGGTGTTTCGGATGCGGGCAGTGCATTTAAACCGAAAAAGCCGATTTGCAAAGTGACCTTAAAGAGACAGTGTACCCATTTGCATGTCGTGGGTGAAGTCTTTGCATACAGCAGGAAAAGACATGGAGGAGGTTATCAAGGCGCTAATGCAAGCCACTGTGTCCCAGCAGCAAGCCTCCATAGAAGCGAACCGTCGCCATGAGGAGGCTATAGCAGCTCAGCAGGAGACTACCCGCTTGCTGGTCACCCATCTTACAGCCCAGCAGGAGGCTACACAAACGCAGGTGGCGGCCTTAAAGGAGGCAGTACAACAGCTAGCTCAAGGACGAGAGCAAGTAGCTGTTGGCCCTGGCAACCAAATAGCCGGGAGAGCCAGCCATGTTTTACAGAAACTGACTCCAAATGATGATGTAGAAGCCTTTCTGTTTACCTTTGAAAGGATAGCGGAGCGAGAGGGATGGCCCCGTGACCAATGGGCTGGCATCATCGCCCCCTTCCTTACTGGTGACCCGCAAAAGGCTTACTTTGATCTTCCAACGGAACACATCAAAGACTATGAGCGGCTGAAGGCTGAGATCCTGGCCCGCCTAGGGGTGACTACAGCCGTTAGGGCCCAAAGGGTGCACCGCTGGAGGTACCAACCTGACCGCCCACCGAGGTCTCAGATGCATGAACTGGTGCAGCTGGTCAAAAAATGGCTGCAGCCAGAAACGTTGTCTGGCCCACAAATGCTGGAACGAGTGGTGATGGACAGGTACCTGCGGTCCCTGCCGGATGACCTGCAATGCTGGGTAAGCCATGGAGACCCCGCAACAGTCGACCGGTTGGTGGAGTTGGTTGAACGGTATACCGTGGTGGAGGATCTGCTCGGACCTGCCAGTCGACGGGAACCCACATCAAGGGCAGGACGGCCAGCTGCAGCATCCAGGAGGGGAGCCCTACCAGACCCAGGAACCTGCATCCCTACCTCAGTTTCGCCAGATTCGCGGAGATCAGCCCCTGGCAACCGAATGGGAGACCTACAATGTTGGCGTTGTCGATCCTGGGGCCATACCCGGGCCCAGTGCCCGCTTCAGGAGGAGCCCATGGAATGTGGGGTGGGCAGGAGAGTCTCCTTCTATGCCCAACTAGCATGTACCACCCATCTCGATTTAACCGCAGGACAATTTGAATGCGAGATTTGGGTGAACCACCTTCCTGCCAAGGCGTTACTGGACTCCGGGAGTATGGTGACACTGGTCCACGCTAGAGTGATCGGGAGACTCGGCCCTGTGAGTAAGACTCTTCGGGTAGTTTGTATCCATGGGGACACCAGGGAGTACCCCTTGGTACCTGTGACTGTTTCTTATGGTTGCACCTCAGTGACACAGGAAGTAGGGGTGGTAAACAGCTTAATCCACAATATCATAGTGGGGCGGGATTGTCCACTATGCCTTGAACTATGGAACCAGGTGCAGAGTGGACTACCTGGATGGCCCAGAGAACTAGAGACAGTGGGGCCTGAAGGGCTAAAGTCTCAGGGGTCCGGTCCAGAACTGCCCACAACACACCCCGTTAGCCTTGAAACACCTAAGGGTTGTACTGGTATAATAGAAAATGTTGATATGACTGATGATGTTCATGTTTCAGGTCTCAAACCTGAGTTGACCCCTGAGGGGAGGGGGAGACTCTCCGTTACAGGTCATGTTGGGGGGAGATGAGGAGGAACTCTCCCCACTGCAGATTCCCCTTGGGGAGGCTGAAGGGGAGGTTTCCCCTAGACCAGTGCACCCAGACATGGACATATCCAATGGGGCATTTAGCTCCGCCCAGTTACAGGATCCCTCTTTAGTCAATGCCCGAGAACAGATTTCAGTGGTGAATGGAGTCCCACAAATACCAGGGGCAGAACAAAAGTTTCCGCCCTTTGCGTTCATTGGGGATTTTCTCTATCGAGTGACTGAAAGCCGAGGGGAAATTATTGAACAGTTGCTGGTTCCCCAGTCGTATCGGCGAAAGCTCCTCGATTTATCTCACAATGACGCATTAGGCGGACACCTGGGGGCGGAGAAAACAGAGGCCAGAATAACTGACCGATTTTACTGGCCAGGCGTGAAGGCAGAGGTAAAGAGGTACTGTGCTTCCTGCCCCACGTGTCAGTTAACAGCACCAGTGTCACACTATAGGAACCCCTTAGTTCCTTTGCCTATAATTGAGGTCCTGTTTGAGCGGATTGCTATGGACCTGGTCGGGCCCTTAGTAAAATCTGCGAGGGGACACCAATATATATTAGTAGTATTAGACTACGCAACCAGGTATCCGGAGGCAGTCCCATTACGGAAAACAACCTCCAAGGCTATTGCCCGAGAGTTGTTCCATATGTTTTCACGCACTGGGCTACCCAAGGAGATCCTGACGGATCAAGGTACCCCGTTTATGTCTAAGGTGATGGCGGACCTCTGCAAACTTTTCCAGATCAAACAGTTGCGAACGTCCGTCTATCACCCACAGACAGATGGCCTTGTTGAGAGGTTTAATAAGACCTTAAAATCCATGCTAAAAAGAGTGGTCCAGAGGGACGGCAAAGATTGGGACATGTTACTCCCGGCCTTGTTATTATTTGCCATCCGGGAGGTTCCGCAGACCTCCACGGGTTTTTCGCCATTTGAACTAATGTATGGGCGAAGACCCCGCGGATTGCTGGATATGGTGAAGGAAACGTGGGAAAGTGAGTCCTCGCCACACAAAACTGTGGTGGAGCATATTTCCCAAATGAGAGAGAGGGTGGCAAAAGTAATGCCGTTGGTAAGGGAACACCTCCAAAAGGCACAGGATGCCCAGAGGAGGGTGTATAACCGGTCCGCCAGGATAAGACAGTTCCAGGTAGGAGACCGGGTAGTTGTGTTAATACCCACAGTAGAAAGCAAATTCTTGGCCAGGTGGCAGGGTCCACTTGAGGTGGTGGAAAAAGTTGGTGATGTGAATTACAGGGTACACCAACCTGGGAAGAGGAAACCCTACCAAATCTACCACGTGAATTTGCTAAAACCCTGGAGAGACCGAGATCAGGTATCCGCTGTGGTAGGGGTCACTGTAGAGGACCCTGCAGGAGTTGAGCTAGTGCAGGTCGCTGCCACCCTGACTAAGCCCCAAAGCCAACAAGTGAGAGAATTTCTGCAGAGAAATAAAGAGAAGTTTTCAGGATTGCCAGGTTTAACCAACATAATTGAGCATGACATTGTTACAGAGCCCAAGGTAAAAATCCGCTTAAAGCCCTATCGCATCCCGGAAACATATAGGAAAGCGGTGTCTGAAGAGGTAAAGAGAATGTTGGAACTTGACGTCATTGAAGAATCGCAGAGTGAATGGTCAAGTCCTATCGTTCTGGTACCAAAACCCAACGGCACTCTGCGATTCTGCAATGACTTCAGAAAACTTAATGAAGTCTCAAAATTTGACGCATATCTGATGCCCCGGGTAGACGAATTGATTGAGAGGTTGGGTCCCGCCCGGTACATTACCACACTAGACCTTACCAAAGGGTATTGGCAGATTCCCCTTACCAGGGAAGCCAGGGAAAAAACAGCCTTTTCCACGCCAGAAGGCCACTGGCAATATAAAAGAATGCCGTTTAGTTTACAGTCCGCCCCAGCCACGTTTCAAAGGTCAATGGACAAAACATTACGGCCCCATGGACGATACGCTTCAGTATATCTGGATGACATCGTCATTTTCAGCACTGATTGGGAGTCCCATCTACCTCGGGTCCAGGCTGTCCTAGACTCTTTGAAAAGAGCAGGGTTTACTGTAAATCCAGAGAAGTCAGCTGTGGGGATGGAGGAAGCGAAGTACCTGGGGTACATTGTGGGTAGGGGACTAGTAAAGCCTCAGCTGAATAAGGTAGAAGCCATCCAGAACTGGCCCCGCCCCCTAACAAAAAAACAGGTCAGGGCCTTTCTGGGCATAGTTGGTTACTATTGAAGGTTCGTCCCCAACTTTGCTACTATTGCGGCCCCATTGATGGACTTAACAAAAGGGAGGAAGTCCGTGATGATAACGTGGAATGCAGAGGCCGAGGAAGCTTTTCAGAAACTTAAAACAGCATTGTGTGAGCATCCGGTGCTAGTAGCGCCAGATTTTTCCAGGGAGTTTGTAGTACAGACGGATGCCTCGAATGCTGGACTGGGTGCTGTCTTGTCGCAAGTGGTCAATGGGGAAGAGCACCCCATAGTTTTTCTCAGTAGGAAACTGACAGCGGCAGAGAGAAACTATGCTGTGGTGGAGCGGGAGTGTCTCGCCATCAAGTGGGCACTAGACTCTCTGCGCTACTTCCTACTGGGTAGGAAGTTTCGCCTGGTGTCCGACCATGCCCCGTTGACTTGGATGCGACAAAACAAGCAGACCAATGCCAGGGTGACGAGGTGGTTCCTGTCCCTCCAGGAATTCAACTTTATGGTAGAGCATCGGCCCGGGAGACAGCATCAGAATGCCGATGCGCTCTCCCGAGTCCATTGTATGGTGTCTAATGGTGCCTCCAACACCTCCGCGTTGAGGCAGAGGGGGGGGGATATGTGGAGGTCATAGAGGTTGGGTCCTGGATGGATGTTACATTGCACCATTATTTGGACTGTGGTCCCTGTAAGGGAAGTATGGGATCTCAGAAAGGCAAGGGTTAAGCCCTCTCCCAGGGAGAACAGCTCTTAAAGACAGGAAGTTGTGTCAGTGGATGTGGAGAGTAGGAGCTGGTGATACACCTGGGAGACTGAGCTGTGAGAAACAGGAGTGTGTTTGCATGCTGCATGGTGGCCGGATACAAGCTGTTGCTTGGGACGATATACCTGGGGTAAAACCCCTGCAAAGAGCTGGTATTGTTTTATAATTTCCATTTTATGCTGAAGTTAAGCGGACTTTTAAGTTATACCTATTTTCTGGACTGTTGGCTGCTGGAAGCTTTATTTCTGTTTTGAAGAGAATAAAACACTTCTTGATTACGTTTACCCGGCTTGTGCATGTGATCCCTTGGAGCTATCTCCCCAAATATCACAACTTAAAAAAACAAAAAAAAACAAAGCATGCTGACTACATGATGTTTTTAAAAAAAAAACTTAGCTAAGCAATTTAGTTAATTAAAGTGTATCTAAACCCAAAAGCAAAAATGTAATAGATTGCATCTTACCAGGCTATAAATGTGGTATCTGAATTCATTTTCTTTTTTAGGCTTCTTTTTTATTTATTTTAAACTGGTGATCTGGCCAGTAAGTCTGATATATTTCAAATTTTAACAGACCTCTGGATCTCTGCTGTCCAGTAAAAATGGCAGTTAGAGGGAGTAGATAAACCTTTTACCACTAACAGTAATTAGTAATTAAATTATTTGAAGCCCCCCCCCCCACACTACACCCCCCCCCCCACAAAAAATAAATAAATAAAAGACTTTCTGTAAGATGAAGTTCAAATTTAAATGGTTAGTTACTTTTGTAAATTGATACTAAAGTCTTGTGTTTTTCTTTAATAACAAACATGTCATACTTACCTCTGTGCAGTTGGTTTTGCACAGAGCAACCTTGATCCTCCTCCTCGCAGGCCTAACCGCCGGTGCTCCTGGCCCCTCCCTCCTGCTGAGTGCCCCCATAGCAAGCAGCTTGCTTTGGGGGCACTGGAGCTGAGCCGCTGTTCTGTGTGTCCATTCAGACACAGGCCGTGGCTTGACCCCGCCCCCCTCTCTTCATTGTCTCACTGACTTTTATTGACAGAGAGAGCCAATTGCTCCCACTGCTGTGTCTTAGCCAATCAGGAGGAGGAGTCCCAGACAGCTGAGTCTTTTGTGCAACATCGCTGCATTGAGAGGGGCCTAGGAAAGTATTAGGGGGGCTAAGGGGGGCTACTGCACACAGAAGGTTTTTTCTTTTATCCTCATGCATAGAATGCATTAAAATAAATAAAAAAACGTCTGCCTTTACAATTACTTTAAATCTACTAATCCACCCTACACTATCATCTCCAGACACTGCTGCTTTCCAAGGGTGTCTCTGCTGCTCCTTCATAGATACAAGAGACACCCTAAGACAATAAAATAAAGGAAATAAAGGAAAAAAACTAAGAACAGAAAACGAATGCAGCCACAATCTAAGGACTGTAAGCTCCAATATATTATATTTTTGGTTTTGGGTTTAGCTATGCTTTAATCATTTGGGAAACTGATAATATATCCTTTAAATGAAGTATAGGTCTATCACGTAAAACTGTTATCATTATAAAGAACTTTCTGTAAGATGAAGTTCAACTTTAAATGGTTAGTTACTTTTGTAAAGTCTGTCTTAAAATGATACTAAAGTCTGGTGTTTTTTTTTTTAATAACTTGTTTTAAAACTGTTATCCTTTTTTTCTTTTTTTGTACTGTTAGCTATAGGCTTTATAAAAATGACTGACCAGTTAAAACTGTTATCATAATTTTTTTGCACTGTTAGCTATAGGCTTCATGAAAATGATTGACCAGTTAAAAAATGTTTACTAGGGTTTTATAAGCCCAAAACTTTCCACTATAGGTGCATACATAAATGTTGCTAAAAGAATGGAAAAATGATCTTGTTTGTAAACTTGAGCATGATATTCGTGTACCATCATTATTCTAAAAAAGATGTTCCTCTGCTTTAAATGATCAGGATATTAGGATTCAGTGACCATACGCAGAGAAAAGGCCACCAGCTACACATATTAAAATGATGCTGGTGCTTAGGAAGAAATAATGGCTAAGATAACATATTTATCTTTCGCCTAGGATTGTTGCCATTCTGTTGTACATTTTTGCATTTTTGCTTTTGTAGTAGTTCTTAATCGATGATGTAATGCCATTTGTTTTCTGTTCCCTTGTGAATGAATGCTGAGAGTCAACATGTAGGGGCATAAAACATGCACTGAGCTGATTCATGAAAATGCCAGCAAGGAAAAGTGGAGCCATTGCCAACAGCAATTATAGATTATTTTATTCTCCCTGGGTGGGTTATTGAATGGTGCTAAATCCCAGTTGTTTGCTATATATCTTTTCTTGTTCCAGTTTGAATAAATCAGGTCCCTTTCTAGATCATGACAAAAAAAAAGAAATATATTTTCCCATCAGAATATATGTCTGAATGGACAAAAAAAAAACATTGGTAACTATTTCAATGTATGAACTTCAGCAAATTAAGTCAATGTTATTTTATGGTGTATGAATAAATCCCGAAACTGGCCATGCATTTGAAAGTTTGATCTCATTTTTGTCAAATTTGCAATCTAATCAAAGACATAAATATTTGGTTTTAAATGACTGCAAGGAGGTGGAATCAAATTCCCTTGATCAAACCTGGCAGAAATAGTTATTTTCCCATTTTTGATTTGATCTTTAATAAGTATATTGAAGCTATCGGTTTATTGCCCAGTTTTAACTTTACAATTGTCTAAAATCTCCAGGGCAGTGGAACTAGTAGATTGTAGATTGCTTAGTTTCTGGTGATTACTTGCAATTATATGTGCAATTCCTAGTGGATAGTTAGAGACTGAAAATGCTACATGTATGACCAGCTTATGAGTCACTACTATATTAAAATAAAACAAGGTACGGTATCTATATTATGTTAGGGTGGATAAAACTGAAAAATGTATTATATGCTCATTACACCCAGCACAGATTCTATATTAGTTGAAAGTGATTTAGTAAAGTATATGTGGGCACTAAATACATTTTTTAGTATATCTGACTTCATGTTACACTTTACAGTTTTCTTAAAGAGAATCTTCAGGTCATGTTTACAGTAGAAAGCCAGCTGTGACTCCCTGTGGCTTCACAGCCGTCTCCCCACTTCACACGCATAAGCTACAACACTGCACTTTCTGTATGGCCTCCTGAGACCTTTGATGTGTTCCGGGAGATTTTGGGCACCGGGCGGGGGGAGGGCAAACTTCCTCTCAGAAATCCTAAATGGGAGTGGGTACCTGTTAAAACTAGGTACCCACTTCCTAAAAAAAAAATCCAGTTAATGCAGAGGAGAGGGGAGGACGACAATTAGCAGAACTTCCTTTAGTAAGTGAAGTTCTGCTTTAAGCAGGCCATGAATTAGTTGCACAGTTCCTACCATGTAACAGCTCTTCCTGTTGAAGATTGATTAGGGTAACTAATGCCGTTAGCCTTCAACAGGTTGTGCTGTTACTGCCAAAATCTCCAAGTAAAAAACATTGTAACAGATTCATTAAAAACATATTTACCTAGTATTTGCTTGTATACAGTGAGGCATGATGTCAAACATACTTGAAAAAGTTTGCACTGGTGATTTAGGAAGGGATGGGCTCCCTCCAGGCTCACCTGCCCTCTGCCTATCTAATACAATGCATGTGCTTCTACTGTGGATGCTCTCAAAATGTAGAGTTAGGAATACAGAAAATATCGGGGTGCCTTAACTGGACTCTGCAGCTTATGCATGTATTTGCAAATGTGTGCTGACTAAACCACTGTTTTTAACGCATACTGTTAGACAGGACAAGTCGTTGTTTGCAGGCTGGTCGGTAAGTTGAGTAGGGAATTTCTTTGGTTTTGTTTTACATGAGTTGCCCTTCCATGTGCTCCTTGCTGAAAAGGCCAGTTATAGGTGAGAGCAGTGGCCATTTATTTGTAGTGATTTTCAAATCTGCCCGAGGTTCAATTGTCAAGGGTGCAGGGAATCTTTTTCAAAATTTGGTGAACCCAAACTTAGAAGTCAATACCACTGAAGCCTTTGGGGGACAAATCTTAAAGATTGGTAATTTCTAGGGCTAATAGGCATGTTAACCTGGACACTGCCCTGCAGAGGTGGGGGACTTGAGTCACATGACTTGACTTAAGTCAGACTTAAGTCACCAGTTTGAGGACTTGAGACTTGCTTGACTAAAATTAATAAAAGAGTCGACTTGACTTTGACTTGGTATTCATGACTTGAGACTTGACTTTGACTTGAGACATATGACTTGAAATGACTTTACTTTTTTAAGTTATTAAATATTTGCATTTTCTCAAGATGTGTTAAATCAAAATGAATGTGCCTGTTATGTTTCTGACACCACAGTCACTTAAAACACCTCAGTGTGTTCTGATTTTTAGAACACTGGCTGTTTAACCACTTTAAGATCGGAGGATTTTCCTGCCTAATGTCCAGGACTCTTTTTTCAACTTGGCACTGCGCGACTTTAACTGACAATTGCGCGGTCATGCAATGCTGTACCCAAATTTACATCCTTTTTTTTCCCCCACAAACAGAGCTTTCTTTTGGTTGTATTTGATCACCTCTGCGCTTTTTATTTTTTGCGATATTAATAAAAAAAGAGCGAAAATTTTGCAAAAAATTGAAATTTTCTACTGTGACAGTTAAAAAATATCCAATATATTCAATTTTTGTCATATATTTAGGCCAAAATGTATTTAGCTACATGTCTTTGACAAAAAAAATTCTCAATGAGCGTATTTTTAACCGCTTTAAGAACAAAAGATTTTACCCCCTTCCTGACCAGGCCATATTTTGTGATTCGGCACTGCGTTATTTTAATGGACGATTGCGGGGTCGTGCGATGCTTTACCCAAATGAAATTTACATCCTTTTTTTCCCCACAAATAGAGCTTTCTTTTGGTGGTATTTGATCACCTTTGCAATTTTTAATTTTTGAAAAAAAGAGCGACAATTTTGAAAAAAAAATATATATATATATATTTTCACATTCTGATATATAAAATTCCCCCAAAAAAATTTACAAATCAAAATTTTTAACATTTTAGGCCAATTTGTTTTCTGCTACATATTTTTGGTAAAAAGATTGCAATAAGCGTATTTTGATTGGTTTGCGCTAAAAATATGCACTGTTACTTTAATAATGACACTGCCAGGGAAGGGGTTAACACTGTTGGTGATCAAGGGGTTAAATGTGTGCCTCATGATTACTGACGTGTGTGGGTGTAGGGGGTTGTGTGACACAGACAGAGATCGCAGGTTCAGCTAAGCTGAACCCTGTGATCTGTCCTTGCCTGTCACAGAGAAGATTCGCCGGCTATGTTTACACAAGCAGGTGGATTTTCTCAGTCTTTCCCCAACGATCGTGGAAGAGAGACGGTGATCGCTGTCTCTCCTCCCCTGGCCCGACTCCTGCTGTGTTTAGACACTGTGGGAGAGAGCCTCTGTCGCTAGACCCAGGGCTGCCACCTTGCTGCAGTAGCAGCAACGTGAGAAGTCCTAAAGTGGTTAACAATGGAAATACTTAACATGTTTTTAGTGACTGTGCTGTTGAAACATGACCAGACGAAGGATTTTGAGCTGTTTGGGCATTCAAAGTGTTTCTTTAATATGCCAAGAAAAAAGCACTAAGCTGTTTTGTTAATGTTTAAAATAAAACAAAATCTTTCCTGACCACTGACTTTTAACTGATTTAAAGGTGAAAATTGGGGTAGATCAGTATTTTGACTTGATTTGTGACTTGACCAAAATAAATGACTTGACTTCTAGCAGGGACTCGACTTGACTTGCTTGCTTTTTGCCACAGTAACGTTGGACTTGCTTGAGACTTGAAGGCTAAGACTTGAGACTTGCTTGTGACTTGCACATGTGTGACTTACTCCCATGTCTGCTGCCCTGTATATATACCAATGCAAAAAAACATAAAAACAAACTGTAAAGAAAGGAGAGGGTCTTTTCATGTGGCCTCAATGACAACATTGAAAACGCACTATTTTGTTGAACAACATGCTTGACATGCTAAAGTTGTATGTTGGATGTTACGGAACAGTATAATTTTCACAGACAGTTTCAGTGACATAGTACCTTGATAGTACACATTTGGCAGTGAAATTAATTTTTGTCTTTTACAATAAGCTTGGCTTATATACAGCCTCAGCACTTGAATCTTATTCATTTCAGTTTGAAAAAGTTTTTTTTTTTTTTTCAGGTACTGTAACTCTAGCAATGACACATTTTTCATGAAACTGTAATAGATAAAAATTGGCCAATATTTTGCCATGGCTGTTCCTTTTCTCACTGATGCAAAACTGTGGGGTGGGGGGTGTGGTCTGCACCAGGTGTGGACTCAGCTGGGGGTGCTGCAGCCTCCTAACATTTCTTCATTTGAGTTGCATGGCACTGCACCATTTTCTCTACAGTACCATTTATCTTAAACAAAACTCAAGTAAAGAAATGTAAGGTGGCCACAGCACCCCCAGCCAAGTTCATGGTTCAGTGACAGCAGAAGTTCAGAGTGAGAGGCAGTATCCTCTGCTCATATGACAGAGCACTGTACTGAGGGTCTGTACTTGGAGAAGGGTGGTATGAGGGGTGTCTATACTGAGGATTCTGTACTGGGGGGGACAGGGGGTTGGGGGTTGGGGGATGTCTATACTGAGTATTCTGCATTTGGGGACAGGCTGTCCTCACTGAAAATTTTTAACCTGGGAGGTATGAGGGTGGTCTTTACTGAGGGTTCTGTACATGGGGGGTATGTAGGGTATACGTACTGAGGATTCTAAATGGGGGGGTATGGGTGTGTCTGTACTGAGGGTTCTGTATTGGGGAGTATAGGGGAAGTCAATACTGAGGGTTCTGTACATGGGGGCTATGGGGGATGCCTGTACTGAGTGGTCTCTATCACTATTGGTGGAGCTGGGAGGGGGAGTTTAGGGTTGTTAGGAAGGTCAGTCTGTACTGAGAGGTTTTTGCCTGGATTTGTCTGTACTTATGGGTCTGTCATCGGTGGATCCATCTGTGCTGTGGGGCGCTGTCTGTACTGAGGGGTCTGTACTGGAGGATCTGTGCTGGAGGGGTCTGTCTGTACTGAGGCATCTGTGATGAGGGGTCTTTGGTGGGAGGGTCTGTGTAATGTTCCGGTACCTTTGGTACCCTAAATTACACTTTCCACAAGTGTATGCGCCCCACCATTTACTTTTGGAAAAGGTGCGCATACACCTTTAAGACTGGAGCTGTCATCACCCAGCGCCGGACTAGATGGCTATTTAAAGCGCCGGTTCTCACTCACATGTGTTCGTTCAAACACCCTTACCTGGATGCTAACCTTGCTTGAAGCTTCCATGCTTGCAAGCTTACTTCGCTGACGAACCTCGCTGCGCTGATCCCTGTATCCCGCTACTGGATCATCCGCCTCTCCTGAACCACCCTTCGGCTGTATCGCTAATAGTGCTAAGTACCCCGCAGGGGAATTCTCTATAAACTTATACTAAGCTTACACTATCTAGCTCTGCATAGTAAAGACTGTTTATCACATCTGCATAACCTAGATTGCTAGCTCTTGAGACTACTGCTACTTTTCTGCACTGGGTTGATCTCTTTTGTATGTCCACCTGCTATTCTATCATCTGCTATCATACAACATTGCTAAACCTTCCTGCATCCATCTGCTACTGTCTCACCTTCAAGTGTCTATCACCTACCACCTCCACTCAACCTATCCCTCAACCTTCATCATTGTGTTACCACATATATAAAGTCACTCTAGGAACCAGCTTGCTAATTGTGTGTATTTACTGGCTGAAATAAGACCTTCCACACATGATGAGTCATTGAGGTTGGGAATGGTATCTCAGCATATCTCTTACATGACTACTGACGTGGAACTATTTCTGCAGCTGAAAATCCACACCATATAAGAAACGCAGGAGCGTTACAGTCTGTCTGTACTGAGGGTCCTGTACTCAAATGTTGGTCTGTGCTGGGGGACGTTGGTCTGTGCTGAGAGGTCTGTGTGGGGGAGGTCTGTACAAAGGGGTTACCTGGGAGTGGGACTTTGAGATGTTAGGGCCCAGGGGATATCTGTACTGTGGGGGATGATTTTTACTGGTAAGATAGCGTAATTTTGATTTTACTATGCAAACCTGTGCGTTATCACACTCTTGATCCATGCACTATAGACTATTAGGAGAATTTATCAAAACTGGGGCCTCCCGAATCTGGAGTAGCAATGGATGGCAACTGAATAGCTCCTATCTTTCATTGCTTAACTGAACAAGCTGAAGATAGAAGCTGACTGTTTGCTATGCACAGCTGCTCCAAATTCTGCCTGCTCCAGTTTTATTCAATTCTGCTGACTGTGTTTTCCATTTCCCACTTGTGACCACTGCACTCCAAGTATATTATATACTCCTGAAGTTCTTCTTTAAAGGTGGAACTAAAGTCTAGCTTTTAAAAACTGAGAGCAGGCAAGCTCTTTTGCAATTAAAGAAACCTACCTACTAGTGTTGAGCGAACACGGACTGTATTATTCGTGTTCGTACCGAATAATTGGATTTTTGTTACCCGAACACGAACACGGACACTTTACTGTATATTCGGGTAAAAATCCGTGTTCGGTCGTTTTATTTCCGGGTTTTGCATGCTTTGGCGCTCTTTTCATGGCGGGCTTTCAACAGCCAATCAACAATCGTTTAACTGGTGTGCCTTAAGCCATCCCAGCCATGCCTGCAAATGTCTCAGTAGCTGTGATTGGCCGTCTGAAGCATGTGACCAAGTCTTTATAAGTTCGAGGCAGCCGCAGCGGCGTCATTATGCTGCTTAGATCAGGGACAGAGCACACATCAACGTGCTGGCTGATGATTAGGGAAAGATAGGCAGGAAAAAACCATTTGTGTCCGGATAGAATTGAGGGACAGGTCGGAGTGTTTAGGCAGGGTGAGTTGTAGGCATTTTAGGGATAGAGTCTGCTGAATTATAGGGTCAGTGTCTTCTGCAAACTACAATCGATATTGCTGTGTGGGGGGTGGGGTCTGCACTCAATCCTGATCTACAATCTCTTCTCAATCCTGTTAGGGAGAGGCTGCTGCTGAATTTTAGGGTCAGAGTGTTCTACAAACTACAATCGATATTGCTGTGTGGGGTGGGGTCTGCACTTAGTTCTCCTGATCTACGATCTCTTCTCAATCCTGTTAGGGACAGAGTCTGCTGAATTTTAGGGAAACTGTGTTCTACAAACTACAATCGATATTGCTGTGTGGTGTGGGATAGGAGATAGGCAGGTGTCAGTGATCCACATCCATTTTTCTGTGTGTGGGCTGCAGTGAACACAATCTTTTTGGGGTGCAGTGAACACAATCCTTTTGGAGTGCAGTGAACAAAATCTTTGTGGGGTGCAGTGAACAAAACCTTTGTGGGGGTACAGTGAACACAATCTTTGTGGGGTGCAGTGAAGACAATCCTTGTGGAGTGCAGTGAAGACAATCCTTGTGGGGTGCAGTGAACAAAATCTTTGGGGGGTACAGTGAACACAATCTTTGTGGGGTGCAGAGAAGACAATCCTTGTGGGGTGCAGTGAACAAAATCTTTGGGGGGGTACAGTGAACACAATCTTTGTGGGGTGCAGTGAACAAAACCTTTGTGGGGTGCAGTGAACACAATCTTTGTGGGGTGCAGTGAAGACAATCCTTGTGGGGTGCAGTGAAGACAATCCTTGTGGGGTGCAGTGAACAAAATCTTTGGGGGGTACAGTGAACACAATCTTTGTGGGGTGCAGTGAACAAAACCTTTGTGGGGTACAGTGAACACAATCTTTGTGGGGTGCAGTGAACAAAACCTTTGTGGGGTACAGTGAACACAATCTTTGTGGGGTGCAGTGAAGACAATCCTTTTGGAGTGCAGTGAACACAATCTTTGTGGGGTACAGTGAACACAATCTTTGTGGGGTGCAGTGAAGACAATCCTTGTGGGGTGCAGTGAAGACAATCCTTGTGGGGTGCAGTGAACACAATCTTTGTGGGGTGCAGTGAACAAAACCTTTGTGGGATGCAGTGAACACAACCTTTGTGGGGTACAGTGAACACAATCTTTGTGGGGTGCAGTGAACAAAACCTTTGTGGGGTACAGTGAACACAATCTTTGTGGGGTGCAGTGAACAAAACCTTTGTGGGGTACAGTGAACACAATCTTTGTGGGGTGCAGTGAACAAAACCTTTGTGGGGTACAGTGAACACAATCTTTGTGGGGTGCAGTGAAGACAATCCTTTTGGAGTGCAGTGAACAAAATCTTTGTGGGGTACAGTGAACACAATCTTTGTGGGGTGCAGTGAACAAAATCTTTGTGGGGTACAGTGAACACAATCTTTGTGGGGTGCAGTGAAGACAATCCTTGTGGGGTGCAGTGAAGACAATCCTTGTGGGGTGCAGTGAACAAAACCTTTGTGGGGTACAGTGAACACAATCTTTGTGGGGTACAGTGAACACAATCTTTGTGGGGTGCAGTGAACAAAACCTTTGTGGGGTACAGTGAACACAATCTTTGTGGGGTGCAGTGAAGACAATCCTTGTGGGGTGCAGTGAAGACAATCCTTGTGGGGTGCAGTGAACAAAACCTTTGTGGGGTACAGTGAACACAATCTTTGTGGGGTGCAGTGAACAAAATCTTTGTTGGGTACAGTGAACACAATCTTTGTGGGGTGCAGTGAAGACAATCCTTGTGGGGTGCAGTGAAGACAATCCTTGTGGGGTGCAGTGAACAAAACCTTTGTGGGGTACAGTGAACACAATCTTTGTGGGGTACAGTGAACACAATCTTTGTGGGGTGCAGTGAACAAAACCTTTGTGGGGTACAGTGAACACAATCTTTGTGGGGTGCAGTGAACAAAACCTCTATGGGGTACAGTGAAGACAATCTTTGTGGGGTGCAGTGAAGACAATCCTTTTGGAGTGCAGTGAACAAAATCTTTGTGGGGTACAGTGAACACAATCTTTGTGGGGTGCAGTGAACAAAATCTTTGTGGGGTACAGTGAACACAATCTTTGTGGGGTGCAGTGAAGACAATCCTTGTGGGGTGCAGTGAAGACAATCCTTGTGGGGTGCAGTGAACAAAATCTTTGGGGGGTACAGTGAACACAATCTTTGTGGGGTGCAGTGAACAAAACCTTTGTGGGGTACAGTGAACACAATCTTTGTGGGGTGCAGTGAACAAAACCTTTGTGGGGTACAGTGAACAAAACCTTTGTGGGGTGCAGTGAACAAAACCTTTGTGGGGTGCAGTGAACACAACCTTTGTGGGGTACAGTGAACACAATCTTTGTGGGGTGCAGTGAAGACAATCCTTGTGGGGTGCAGTGAAGACAATCCTTGTGGGGTGCAGTGAACAAAACCTTTGTGGGGTACAGTGAACACAATCTTTGTGGGGTGCAGTGAACACAATCTTTGTGGGGTGCAGTGAAGACAATCCTTGTGGGGTGCAGTGAAGACAATCCTTGTGGGGTGCAGTGAACAAAACCTTTGTGGGGTACAGTGAACACAATCTTTGTGGGGTACAGTGAACACAATCTTTGTGGGGTGCAGTGAACAAAACCTTTGTGGGGTACAGTGAACACAATCTTTGTGGGGTGCAGTGAAGACAATCCTTGTGGGGTGCAGTGAACAAAACCTTTGTGGGGTACAGTGAACACAATCTTTGTGGGGTGCAGTGAACAAAATCTTTGTGGGGTACAGTGAACACAATCTTTGTGGGGTGCAGTGAAGACAATCCTTGTGGGGTGCAGTGAAGACAATCCTTGTGGGGTGCAGTGAACAAAACCTTTGTGGGGTACAGTGAACACAATCTTTGTGGGGTACAGTGAACACAATCTTTGTGGGGTGCAGTGAACAAAACCTTTGTGGGGTACAGTGAACACAATCTTTGTGGGGTGCAGTGAAGACAATCCTTGTGGGGTGCAGTGAAGACAATCCTTGTGGGGTGCAGTGAACAAAACCTTTGTGGGGTACAGTGAACACAATCTTTGTGGGGTGCAGTGAACAAAATCTTTGTTGGGTACAGTGAACACAATCTTTGTGGGGTGCAGTGAAGACAATCCTTGTGGGGTGCAGTGAAGACAATCCTTGTGGGGTGCAGTGAACAAAACCTTTGTGGGGTACAGTGAACACAATCTTTGTGGGGTACAGTGAACACAATCTTTGTGGGGTACAGTGAACAAAACCTTTGTGGGGTACAGTGAACACAATCTTTGTGGGGTGCAGTGAACAAAACCTCTATGGGGTACAGTGAAGACAATCTTTGTGGGGTGCAGTGAAGACAATCCTTTTGGAGTGCAGTGAACAAAATCTTTGTGGGGTACAGTGAACACAATCTTTGTGGGGTGCAGTGAACAAAATCTTTGTGGGGTACAGTGAACACAATCTTTGTGGGGTGCAGTGAAGACAATCCTTGTGGGGTGCAGTGAAGACAATCCTTGTGGGGTGCAGTGAACAAAATCTTTGGGGGGTACAGTGAACACAATCTTTGTGGGGTGCAGTGAACAAAACCTTTGTGGGGTACAGTGAACACAATCTTTGTGGGGTGCAGTGAACAAAACCTTTGTGGGGTACAGTGAACAAAACCTTTGTGGGGTGCAGTGAACAAAACCTTTGTGGGGTGCAGTGAACACAACCTTTGTGGGGTACAGTGAACACAATCTTTGTGGGGTGCAGTGAACAAAACCTTTGTGGGGTACAGTGAACACAATCTTTGTGGGGTGCAGTGAACACAATCTTTGTGGGGTGCAGTGAACAAAACCTTTGTGGGGTGCAGTGAACACAACCTTTGTGGGGTACAGTGAACACAATCTTTGTGGGGTGCAGTGAACAAAACCTTTGTGGGGTACAGTGAACACAATCTTTGTGGGGTACAGTGAACACAATCTTTGTGGGGTGCAGTGAACAAAACCTTTGTGGGGTACAGTGAACACAATCTTTGTGGGGTGCAGTGAACACAATCTTTGTGGGGTGCAGTGAACAAAACCTTTGTGGGGTGCAGTGAACACAACCTTTGTGGGGTACAGTGAACACAATCTTTGTGAGGTGCAGTGAAGACAATCCTTGTGGGGTGCAGTGAAGACAATGCTTGTGGGGTGCAGTGAAGACAATCCTTGTGGGGTGCAGTGAACAAAATCTTTGGGGGGTACAGTGAACACAATTTTTGTGGGGTGCAGTGAACAAAACCTTTGTGGGGTACAGTGAACACAATCTTTGTGGGGTGCAGTGAATAAAACCTTTGTGGGGTACAGTGAACACAATCTTTGTGGGGTGCAGTGAAGACAATCCTTTTGGAGTGCAGTGAACAAAATCTTTGTGGGGTACAGTGAACACAATCTTTGTGGGGTGCAGTGAAGACAATCCTTGTGGGGTGCAGTGAAGACAATCCTTGTGGGGTGCAGTGAACAAAATCTTTGGGGGGTACAGTGAACACAATCTTTGTGGGGTGCAGTGAACAAAACCTTTGTGGGGTACAGTGAACACAATCTTTGTGGGGTGCAGTGAACAAAACCTTTGTGGGGTACAGTGAACACAATCTTTGTGAGGTGCAGTGAAGACAATCCTTGTGGGGTGCAGTGAAGACAATCCTTGTGGGGTGCAGTGAAGACAATCCTTGTGGGGTGCAGTGAACAAAATCTTTGGGGGGTACAGTGAACACAATTTTCGTGGGGTGCAGTGAACAAAACCTTTGTGGGGTACAGTGAACACAATCTTTGTGGGGTGCAGTGAACAAAACCTTTGTGGGGTACAGTGAACACAATCTTTGTGGGGTGCAGTGAAGACAATCCTTTTGGAGTGCAGTGAACAAAATCTTTGTGGGGTACAGTGAACACAATCTTTGTGGGGTACAGTGAACACAATCTCATACTTCTGAAGCTTTGAGGGTGCTACCTGTTCTATACTCCTCCTCCTCCTCCTCCTCCTCATCCATCCTTTTAGGTGTACAAACAATAGTAATTGGGGCCTAGTGTGCTTCTGTACGTGTGAAAAACATACACTTTTTTTTTATCATATTTCCTATTCCGCTATTCAATAAAAACCTTTGGGGCTCAATTAAATTGCGGAATAGTCTGTGTCGGTACGTGTGAGATCCACCTTTCCAAGTTTTTGGGGTTCATCTCATACTTCTGAAGCTTTGAGGGTGCTGCCTGTTCTATACTCCTCCTCCTCCTCCTCCTCCTCATCCATCCTTTTAGGTGTACAAACAATAGTAATTGGGGCATAGTGTGCTTCTGTACGTGTGAAAAACATACACTTTTTTTTGATCATATTTCCTATTCCGCTATTCAATAAAAACCTTTGGGGCTCAATTAAATTGCGGAATACTCTGTGTCGGTACGTGTGAGATCCACCTTTCCAAGTTTTTGGGGTTCATCTCATACTTCTGAAGCTTTGAGGGTGCTGCCTGTTCTATACTCCTCCTCCTCCCCCTCCTCCTCATCCATCCTTTTAGGTGTACAAACAATAGTAATTGGGGCCTAGTGTGCTTCTGTACGTGTGAAAAACATACACTTTTTTTTGATCATATTTCCTATTCCGCTATTCAATAAAAACCTTTGGGGCTCAATTAAATTGCGGAATAGTCTGTGTCGGTACGTGTGAGATCCACCTTTCCAAGTTTTTGGGGTTCATCTCATACTTCTGAAGCTTTGAGGGTGCTGCCTGTTCTATACTCCTCCTCCTCCTCCTCCTCATCCATCCTTTTAGGTGTACAAACAATAGTAATTGGGGCCTAGTGTGCTTCTGTACGTGTGAAAAACATACACTTTTTTTTGATCATATTTCCTATTCCGCTATTCAATAAAAACCTTTGGGGCTCAATTAAATTGCGGAATAGTCTGTGTCGGTACGTGTGAGATCCACCTTTCAAAGTTTTTGGGGTTCATCTCATACTTCTGAAGCTTTGAGGGTGCTGCCTGTTCTATACTCCTCCTCCTCCTCTTCCTCATCCATCCTTTTAGGTGTACAAACAAGAGTAATTGGGGCCTAGTGTGCTTCTGTACGTGTGAAAAACATACACTTTTTTTTGATCATATTTCCTATTCCGCTATTCAATAAAAACCTTTGGGGCTCAATTAATTTGCGGAATAGTCTGTGTTGGTACGTGTGAGATCCACCTTTCCAAGTTTTTGGGGTTCATCTCATACTTCTGAAGCTTTGAGGGTGCTGCCTGTTCTATACTCCTCCTCCTCCTCTTCCTCATCCATCCTTTTAGGTGTACAAACAATAGTAATTGGGGCCTAGTGTGCTTCTGTACGTGTGAAAAACATACACTTTTTTTTGATCATATTTCCTATTCCGCTATTCTATAAAAACCTTTGGGGCTCAATTAAATTGCGGAATAGTCTGTGTCGGTACGTGTGAGATCCACCTTTCCAAGTTTTTGGGGTTCATCTCATACTTCTGAAGCTTTGAGGGTGCTGCCTGTTCTATACTCCTCCTCCTCCTCCTCCTCATCCATCCTTTTAGGTGTACAAACAATAGTAATTGGGGCCTAGTGTGCTTCTGTACGTGTGAAAAACATACACTTTTTTTTGATCATATTTCCTATTCCGCTATTCAATAAAAACCTTTGGGGCTCAATTAAATTGCGGAATAGTCTGTGTCTGTACGTGTGAGATCCACCTTTCCAAGTTTTTGGGGTTCATCTCATACTTCTGAAGCTTTGAGGGTGCTGCCTGTTCTATACTCCTCCTCCTCCTCCTCCTCATCCATCCTTTTAGGTGTACAAACAATAGTAATTGGGGCCTAGTGTGCTTCTGTACGTGTGAAAAACATACACTTTTTTTTGATCATATTTCCTATTCCGCTATTCAATAAAAACCTTTGGGGCTCAATTAAATTGCGGAATAGTCTGTGTCGGTACGTGTGAGATCCACCTTTCCAAGTTTTTGGGGTTCATCTCATACTTCTGAAGCTTTGAGGGTGCTGCCTGTTCTATACTCCTCCTCCTCCTCCTCATCCATCCTTTTAGGTGTACAAACAATAGTAATTGGGGCCTAGTGTGCTTCTGTACGTGTGAAAAACATACACTTTTTTTTGATCATATTTCCTATTCCGCTATTCAATAAAAACCTTTGTGGCTCAATTAAATTGCGGAATAGTCTGTGTTCGGTACGTGTGAGATCCACCTTTCCAAGTTTTTGGGGTTCATCTCATACTTCTGAAGATTTGAGGGTGCTGCCTGTTCCATACTCCTCTTCCTCATCCTCCCTTTAGGGTAGGAAAAAATTTAATCGGGCCTAGTCTGTGTTTGTACGTGTGAGATACACAGTTTTTTATCCTATTCCGCTATTCAATACACACCCTTTTGGTGTAAAAAACATTAAATTGCGGCATAGTTTGCATATTTGACTGTGAGATACACCCGTGCGATACTGTTGTTCTTTTGTTCCGCTATTCAATAAAGACCTTTCTAGGGCAAGATCTTAAATTTCAGAAATATGAGGAGAGCGTCAAATAGGGGCCGTGGCCTGGGTCGTGGTGGTGCTGCTGCTAGAGCTCCTGTTGCAAGGAGAGGACGTGGTCGATCTGTGCCAGCTACACGCACAAGTGAAACACCTTCCTCAAGTGTGAGTAGGCGACAGAACCTGCATCAGTATTTGGTAGGGCATCATACGCCCCTAGAAGTGATGAGGCCAGAACAAGTGGAGGCGATAGTAGATTGGTTTGCTGCTGACAGTGCCTCCAGTTCCTTCACATTGTCTCCCACCCAGTCTACTGCAGAAAGGTCACAGTTGGCACCTGCAGCCGATGTCCAACCGTCTTTCACCTCACCCCCTTGCAAATCAGGCAAGCAGTCTGAGCCCCAAGCCATACAGCAGTCTCTTCTTCTTTTTGATGACTCTGTCAGCAGGGTTTCCCAGGGCCATCCACCTAGCCCTGCCCCAGAAGTGGAAGAGATTGAGTGCAGCGATGCCCAACCACTTATTTCTCAAGATGAGTACATGCAAGGATCATCGCAGCACGTCTCCGATGATGACGAAACGCAGGTGCCAACTGCTGCGGCGTTCAGCATTGTGGAGACCGACAAGGAGGGCAGGGGTGAAGACTGGGTGGAAGATGATGTGGAGGACGATGAGGTCCTCGACCCCACATGGAATGAACGTCATGCAGGTGACCTGAGTAGTTTGGAGGAAGAGGCGGTGGTCGCACAGAGCCACCAGCACAGCAGAAGAGGGAGCAGGGTGCAGAAGCGGAGCGGCCGTGCCCTAGACACTACGCCTGCTACTGTCCAACGCAGCAAGGGAACGAGCGCACCAAAGTCAGCTCAAAGGAGTTCTCTAGCGTGGAAGTTCTTTAGAAAATGTGCTGATGACAGGACACGAGTGGTTTGCACCCTGTGCAATCAGAGCTTGAAGCGAGGCATAAACCTTCTCAACCTGAGCACAACCTGCATGATCAGGCATCTAAGTGCAAAGCACGAGCTGCAGTGGAGTACACACCTTCAAAACCAAGAAACGTCTCTGGCTCATCCTGCTTCCTCTTCTGCTGCAGTCTCGGCCGCTCCAGCCACATCTGTAGTGATACCGGCACCTGCCACCCCGCAAACAGACGATCTGTCAGCAACACCACCACCTGGGTCACCAACAACCATCTCCACAATGTCCCGTGGAAGCGTTCAGATTTCCATCTCCCAAACACTTGAGAGGAAGAGGAAGTACCCCCCTACCCACCCGCGATCCCTGGCCCTGAATGCCAGTATTTCAAAATTATTGGCCTTTGAAATGCTGTCATTCCGTCTGGTGGAGACGCACAGTTTTAAAAACCTTATGTCGGTGGCTGTCCCACAGTACGTCGTGCCCAGCCGCCACTACTTTTCCAGGCAAGCCATCCCTTCCCTACACAACCAAGTGGGGGAAAAAATCAGGTGTGCACTGCGCAACGCCATCTGTGCCAAGGTCCACCTAACTACCGATACGTGGACCAGTAAGCACGGTCAGGGGCGTTATATCTCCCTAACGGCACACTGGGTAAATGCAGTGGCGGATGGGCCTGAGGCGGATAGCAATTTGGCGCATGTCCTTCCACCACCGAGGATTGCAGGGCGCTTCAGTTTGCCTCCTGTTCCTAACTCCTCCTACTCCGCTTCCTCATCCTCTACCGCCTCCTCATCCGGACAGCGTAACACCTTCACCACCAACTTCAGCACGGCCAGGGGTAAACGACAGCAGGCAGTTTTACAACTTGCCTGTTTGGGGGACAAACCACACACCGCGCAGGAGTTGTGGAGGAGCATGGAACAGCAAACAAATGAGTGGTTGCTGCCAGCGAGCCTCAAGCCCGGCCTGGTGGTGTGCGATAACGGGAGAAATCTCATAGCAGCTCTGGGCCTAGCCGGTTTGACGCACATCCCTTGCCTGGCGCATGTGCTGAATTTGGTGGTGCAGAGGTTCCTTAAAAACTACCCCGATATGTCAGAGCTGCTGCAGAAAGTGCGGGCCGTTTGTGCGCACTTTCGGCGTTCTCACCCTGCTGCTGCTCGCCTGGCAGCGCTGCAGCGTAACTTCGGCCTTCCCGCTCACCGCCTCATATGTGACGTGCCCACAAGGTGGAACTCCACCTTGCACATGCTGGAAAGACTGTGCGAGCAGCAGCAGGCCATAGCGGAGTTTCAGCTGCAGCACGCACGCGTGAGTCGCTCTGCGGAACAGCACCACTTCACCACCAATAACTGGGCCTCCATGCGAGACCTGTGTGCCTTGTTGCGCTGTTTTGAGTACTCCACCAACATGGCCAGTGGCAATGACGCCGTTCTCAGCTTAACTATCCCACTTCTATGCCTCCTTGAAAAAACAATTCGGGCGATGATGGAAGAGGATGTGGCACAGGATGAGGAGGAGGAGGAGGAGGATGAAGAGGTAACATTTCAAAGGCTTTCAGGGCAGTCATTCGCAAGGGGCTCCGAGGGTGGGTTCCTGCACACACAAACGCCAGGGACACAATTGTCCAGCAGGGGCACAGTTCTGGAGGATGAGGAGGATGAGGAGGAGGAGGAGCTGGAGGAGGAGATGGAACCATGTTCACAGCAGGGTGGCACCCAGGCCAGCTCATGGCCATCACTGGTGCGTGGCTGGGGGGATACAGAGGACACGGACGATACACCTCCCACAGAAGACAGCCTTTCGTCGCCTCTGGGCAGCCTGGCACACATGAGCGATTACATGCTGCAGTGTCTCCACAACGACCGCCGAGTTGCCCACATTCTAACTTGTGCTGATTACTGGGTGGCCACGCTGCTGGATCCCCGTTACAAGGACAACGTACCGTCCTTAATTCACTCACTGGAGCGCGATCGCAAGATGCGCGAGTACAAGCGCACGCTGGTAGACGCGATGCTGCTGGCATTCCCATCTGACAGCGGGGCCACAGTGGAAGCACAAGGCAGAGGAGGAGGAGGAGGAGGTCGCCAACTCAACCAGGGCACCGCCAGCACCTCAGAAGGCAGGGTTAGCATGGCCGAAATGTGGAAAAGCTTTGTCAGCACGCCACAACAAACAGCAGCACCAGCAGCTCAGATGGAACGTCTTAGCAGGAGGCAGCATTTTACCAACATGGTGGAGCAGTATGTGTGCACACGCCTACATGTAGTGAATGAGGGGTCTGCCCCCTTCAACTTCTGGGTCTCCAAATTGGGCACATGGCCTGAGCTTGCCCTTTACGCCTTGGAGGTGCTGGCGTGCCCTGCAGCCAGTGTATTATCTGAACGGGTATTTAGCACGGCTGGGGGTGTTATAACAGACAAGCGCAGCCGCCTGTCCAGAGACAATGTGGACAAGCTCACGTTCATTAAAATGAACCAGGCATGGATCCCACGGGACTTTTCCGTACCTTGTGCAGAATAGCAATGGATACCGACCTTACCCAGCCATTGTTCCATTTTTGCTCTTTCTCACTCTTTTGGGGTGTACCCTCATTTAAAATTTGTGAAAAGAAGCAGTGTTGGCTACCTCGTCCTCCTCCTCAGGGCCAGATTAACGTAGGGGCTATTGGAGCTGCAGCTCCATGCAGGCCCCTACCTTTTATATAGGCCCCGGGTTGGCCATATTCACTGTGACCGCTCTTCTGTCACTTGTAAACACAGAAGTCTGGCTTCTATGCTCGCTTCCCCAGGCAGCACCCTCAGAACCTCCCCACACAGCGCGAAGGCCGGACAAGGAGGGACAGTTGCCGATGCATGGATGTGTTTATGGGCTTCAGAGACAGCATCCCATGTTGAATTAGGCATGCATGGCTGCACCCTTCCTCCTCTGGGTGCATGCCAAGGCACGGCCCTTAAGGCCCTTCAAAATCCTCAGCACCAAGACCATGATGCTCTTAATCCGGCCCTGGTCCTCCTCCACCGCCGCTTCCACCTACACCGCCCATAGGTGTGCGCAGCCTATTGCATTAGGGTGTGCACCCCAAAGTTGAAATACACATGCATGTGTTTGCCTACATGTACATGGTCCCGATACATTACTCTCCCTGCTGGCAAAGAGAAATAGAGCAGAGCAGGTGCGAGGGAGATCTTTCCCATCTCCTCACTGGCAAACAGAGCGATAATGCTATGTGCCCTAGGTGATTAGGGTGTGCCCAGGTACACCAGGCACACCCTGTGCACACGCCTATGACACCGCCACATCCACCACCACCTCAACCTCCCTCCTACTCCTTATGGGCCTCGTCCTTCAGAGATGAAGAACATTATTTTATTTTTCTGTTTTTTTTTTGTTGTTTTAAGTTATTTCCCTATCCACATTTGTTTGCAGAGCACTTGCCATGCTCTTAACTACGTTTTGCTGCCATTTGCAGCACTCTAGCCCTTTCCATTGGTGTTTTAGAGCCATTTTAGTGCCTTAAAGTTCGGGTCCCCATTGACTTCAATGGGGTTCGGTGTCCGGGAAAAGTTCGGTAAAAGTCCGGGACACGGACCCAGACTTTTTTTTAAAGTTCGGCCGAACCCGTCGAACACGGACACCTAGGTGTCCGCTCAACCCTACTACCTACCTACCTACTTGCAGTCTTCTTTGGAATGTACACTGAGCCATGCAAGTGCAGCTCAGTGTACATTCTGGCACAGCATCTGTGTGCCAGGTTGATGTCTCTCCTGCAGGATTGATGTCATCCTGTGCAAGGCAATGAGAACGGCAGAAACAAAGCACCCAGAACTAGCTAGGAAAAATATTCTGCCGAAGGACATTGGGCTGTTGGTGGGAGGTATGTTTAGCTCAGCTTAAGGGTAGACTGTTTATAGAAAAGCATATGTAATAAAGCAAATTAGTTTTATTACGAGTTGTCAGGGCTGGGCTCGCAGCAGCTCTTTTCTCTGTGCTCAAGTTGCTCTGCTGTCGGATAATTGTCAGCACTCATTGTTTCCTCAGTGGCTCACCTGGTTATCATTATCTGCTTGTCAATCCCGCCTACAGTCAGCCCCTTCTGGCTATTTAAGCTGCCTTGTTCAATCCTTTCCTGCCTTCGCCTTGTCAATATACCTGGAGTTTCTCTGCTGTGTTCCTGTGAAAGACTTTGCCCAACTGACATCCCTTCTGGTTCCTGATCCTGTTCCTTTGCCTCCGACTACGCTGATTTCTGATTTCCTGATCACTGGCTTGTCTGACTTCCCGTTTTGGCTTCTGACGCTGGCTTATGTTTTAACTATGTTTACTGTTCTGTACCATTTTTTACAATTACATTAAAGGTGTGATTTTTGCTGCATTTTCTGTCTCAGTCTGATTCATGGCTCCTGACATGAGTGTGCTGAATTTATACATGTTAATGACTGTAGCACATACATTAAAGTATATTTTGTGGGTAAAAGGACTGTGGCATATGTTTGCTAAGTACAGGGGGAGTAGGCTCAAGTTTTACTTAACTATACCCATTTCAGCCCCTACCACCATTAGAACAGTTTGGTCATACCCACAACTTGGCCCACCACAACAAAATGTTCCTCTTTATTTTGTCCTACAAAAATTTTTTGAGGGGGAGTATAAAAAATGATCGCCCCAGGTGCCAGATATGTTAGGTATCCCACTGAGGGGACCACAGATGATTTAGCATAGTAACATTTGGTAGCAGTAGAACATTTAATTGAGTGTAATTGGCAAAAAAGAGTACAACCTGATAATTTACTACAAGAATTAGGATACTGCATAGGATACAGTCGTGTAAAATTTGCCAACAGCAGGATAGGGATAGTAGGCCTAACTGTTTTTTTCCTAACCTGTATTTTATCTATGGGATAGTGGGTGTGATTAATGTCAGTGATATAATGTGAGGAGGTTTAAGTGACCACTGTTCTAGTACTTTTTTTTTTTAATTGATGCAGAGATATGCTGTTTAGAAAATAATTTTTATTTAAGGGAGTTATATTTTATTTCTATAAAATTTTGATATGGTATTTAAATTTTTTTGTTAGCACCAAAGCATCAAATCCTCAATCCCCCTATTGTTAAAGCTGCTTATAAAGTTAGGCAATACCATTATTGCATCATGTCTGAAAGACCTAGAGGGAGAGGCATAGGTTTTTCACATGCACTTAGCAGTGGATGAGCAGGTTCTGAATAGGGATGATCAAACTTTTGAAAAGTTTGGTTCGGCCAGAACATCCAAACTACCCGAAAGTTTGGCCCGGATTTCAGAACCCAATTGAAATCAATGGGACCCGAACTTCAGTAATCAAAAAACACAATTTTAAAGCCCTAAAACCCAATAAATGCCCCTAAAAAGTGCCTAGGGTTCTGGGTCATGCCCCAGGGACTATTAAGCACACAAAAAAAGTTTTTAAAAATTGTCATTTTTGATAAAAAAGCCAATTATTGAAAAAATTAAAAAAAAAAAGAGATTTTTTTATTTTGACTTTGGATTTAGTATCTGGGGGTCTAAAAGGCGTACCTGTAAAGTTTCAGCTCTGTAGCATGTCCAGAACCATAAAAAAAAGATTGTTTGTATTAGTGCAATTATAGATCTGGAATATGGCTTCTCGCTTTTCACACCTTGCCGGTTTAATAGCAGGCATTTTTTGGGTTCTTTGGAGTCAGGAAAAAACATCTGAACTTGTGTATAGTGGTACTGTACACAAGTTCAGATGTTTTGCCTGCCTCCAAAAACCCCCAAAAAATGCCTGCAACAACACACCTGGGAGTTTTTTTTTTTGGCGCTAGCGTTTTTTTGGGCATTTTTTTGGGTTCTTTGGAGGCAGGCAAAACATCTGAACTTGTGCACAGTACCACTATACACAAGTTCAGATGTTTTTCCTGACTCCAAAGAACCCAAAAAAATGCCTGCTATTAAACCGGCAAGGTGTGAAAAGCGAGAAGCCATATTCCAGATCTATAAGTGACAAAATACAAACGATCTTTTTTTTTTATGGTTCTGGACATGCTACAGAGCTGAAACTTCACAGGTACACTTTTTAGACCCCCCAGACACTAAATCCAAAGTCAAAATCAAAAAATCACTTTTTTTTTTTAATTTTTTCAATAATTGGCTTTTTTTTATCAAAAATGACAATTGTTAAGAACTTTTTTTGTGTGATTTTGTGTCTGGGGGGGGGGGGGGGTCTAAAAGGTGTACCTGTGAAGTTTCAGCTCTGTAGCATGTCCAGAACCATAAAAAAAGGATTGTTTGTATTAGTGCACTTATAGAACAGGTTGTTTGCTTCTCGCTTTTCACACCTTGCCAGTTTAGTAGCAGGCTTTTTTTTGGGCATTTTTTTGGGTTCTTTAGAGGCAGGCAAAACATCTGAACTTGTGTATAGTGGTATATATACCCGTATACACAAGTTCAGATGTTTTGCCTGCCTCCAAAAACCCCTAAAAAATGCCTGCAACAATACACCTGGGCGTTTTTTTTTTTTTTGACGCTAGCGTTTTTTTGGGCATTTTTTTGGGTTCTTTGGAGGCAGCCAAAACATCTGAACTTGTGTATAGTGGTGTATATACACACATACTTATATGTATATACACACCTAGCCATATATAGGTGTGATAGGAGCGTAACTATATTGGTGTTAATTATTTCATTAGCGCAAGTAGTTTTTCTGCTCCTTTCCCACCTATATATGTCTAGGTGTATATATACAAACATAGTTGTGTATATATACCCCCTATACACATGTTCAGATGTCATGTCTGACTCCAAACATGTGCTCAAAAAATCACTAGCAACGCCTGCAGCCAAAAAGAATGCTGGCGGCGGCGAAGCCATATTACAGAAGCGAAAGTGACTTCAGAGAAAATAGCTTTTCTCTATAGCGGTCACCCTGCCATAGCAGTCACTGTCAGTTAACCCTACACTACACTACGGTCCCCTTACACTTAACACTTTCCCTACAGAAACTGAATAAATTAACGCTAACTAAAGTGTAAAAGAGCACTCTAACTACACTAGATATCCCTTTCCTCACACTAATAAATGGTAAATGACACTTTGTAACACTTTGTAACAGAAGTAACAGAACAGCATTCCACTCTCTTCCATGTCCCGTATAAGAATGCTAGGAATTTGGCGGGGGCTATCTTATATACTGGGGGGCGTATTCACTAATGATTGGACTATGGACCCCCTAGTCACTTCAATCACATTCCTAGCATTCTCCTGCCCCCTCAATTGGCTTTTGCTAATGGTTCTGGTCCAATCATAGGCTTTTAAAGCCCATTTCCTGTCCCATTGCATTTTGGTCGGTTCTGGTTGCCGAATTCCGAACTTTTTGGGCAAAAAGTTCTAAATTCGGCCGAACCTCGAACACCCAATGTTTGGGCCGAACCGATGGTTGACCCGAACCATTCGATCATCCCTAGTTCTGAATCCGCAGGCCACAACATCATTGAGAGCCAGGCTTCCAGGGGTGCATTTCATCCCTCCCAAATCCTGGAAGTTGTATGTGGGTGGAGTAAGTTAGCTGAGGGTACTATGTCATTTTATGGATGAAAAACTACATGCTGTGTGCCCCTTTGAAAATTTGTCCTCCAGCTGCTTATATTTTGACTATGGAGCTTGTACAATATTTCTGACCTTTGTCTCAAGAATACAATCTAAATTGTATTTCAAGATGAAACCTGTCTTGTCTCTACCTTTTCCATTACTGTATAGTAAAACTGCTTACATGATGGTCAGTGTGTCTGTACAATAATTCTGGCTCTTGTCCTTGATATAATACACTGTTTTGTAAAGATTGTCACAATGCTTACTTTTCCACTGTAGCTTAGCACAATTGCTTATCTGAATTGCAGCATGTCTGTGAAAAATGCCTGGGTCTTTTCTCTGACAGTATACCGTACACTGTAATTTTGTTTCTTGATAAAATCGTCCTTGTCTCTCCCTCTTCCACAAAGGCTTAGTAAAATTGCTACATGATAAATAGTGGGTCTGTGCAATATGTTTGTCTATTGTCTCTGACATAATACACTGTGATTTTTATATAACATTTTAATAATGTTTCCTTGTAAATATATATTGGGTTCTACCTAGTGTTCAAAGTGTGCAATCCTACATTAAATAATGAACTTTTTTATTAGTGTTTGAACCCTTCATGGTTTTCATCCTCTTGTTATCCTTCATTCCAACAAGAAACATCTGGGGAAGATTAGAGTTTAGTTTCAGGAGCACATGTAAAGAAAAACAACTGCAAAGTCAAGTCATCACCTTAGCACATGTCTGCAGAGGAGACTAAGCCCCTGTCTTGTCTAAGTGGCAGCTCTGATGGTAAGAACTGGATCTACTTGTACCTAGTATCTGCCACAAACTTTAGAAACAGAAGACACTATTGTTATATTCAATTTATTTTTGCTGTATTTTTCTTTCTATTTGTTTCCAGCTTCCCCTTACCCTGTTAATTTCAACAAAGCCTCAGAAATTGTCTGTACAGTCTGATATATCGGAGGATAGGAAGGCTTAGCTGCATGTCGATGAGAGAGCAGCAAGGCTGACATCAGGGTTCCAGTAAGATCAAATCAGGAGTCTGCAATATCGGTGTCCTCTTACTCACAACAAATCCAAATGAATATAAGATGCCAGCAACTCAAAGCATCTTTGAAAGTCTTTATTTGCTACAGAGTGACAACAGGTATTAACAGCTTACATGTTTCGGCGAGTAGCCTTAATCATTGCTTGATTAAGGCTACTCACCAAAACATACAAGCTGTTTTAACCTGTTGTTACTCTGTAACAGATAAAGACTGTAGTGAGGACAGAACAATAGCACTGAATTTATATTTCAGTTGAACAAATGTCTCAATTCAGGAAATAAAGGGTTGTGTTATTTGAGTGTTTTGTGAACTGTTTTGACATTTTCCTAAACTTTGTAGACAAGTGTGGTACTACACTGAAATAATACAACCTATGCTAACAGTTACAACTTGTGGAAACAGTATGTGTCTTGTCACAGTTTGGCATTTGTTCTAAAGTTGAGGGCTTCATCTTTAGATTTTTTTTTAAAGTGTAAACGTTCTGCTTTTAGATTTTTTTGTATCTGCTATTTTCAAAGTTTTGGACTGTTACCGCTAAATAAAATATTATATGACTATTAACTACCCAATGAAGACTTTTTTTTAAATGAGTAAGATTAGGTTGCTGCTGCTGTAAATAATTAGGATAAGTAAAAATGTAAAAGTAAAAAAATATATAATACGTGCAATTTATGATGTCTCTGATACTGTCTGGGGTAAAGATACTGTTACATAAGCTAGCATATAGTTTAGAGTCTTACAAGCATGTCATTTGTAGAATTGGTGTTTTTTGCACGTTGCCCTTTAAGTCACATACAACATTTGAAATTAAGCTACTTTAATCCAAAATAAAACTTTAGAATCACATTTTTTCAACAACCTATGGAATTACACAGTTTATTACACACTTTACTCCCCATTCTTAGGCGCATGGGTCAAACACTTGGTTCATATAGTATTTATAAAAAATACAAGGCCAAACATGTTGAACTAATTTAAACAAATTAGATGCAATAGAAGTTCCCTGATAAGCTGATTACTTGGCTTGTAAAACAGCTGAAATTTGATTTTCTTTTTTCCATTTGCGATCGCAAAGTGTTTTATTTGCTACATATAAGTAGAACATAGGTCTTGGGGGATACATAAAAGTATTCTGCGAACCAAGAATGCTAAAAAAATCAACCTTTCCAATACAATTTAAAGACTGTCTAAAACATCAGTCAATATTTGGAAGCATTTCTAACAAAAACAAAACCATTATTCCTACTTGGTTTGGAAACTAAACTGTTCCTCATGTGTGCAATCAATCTAGTAAAGACACTACAATATTTAAGGAAAATCTTTAGTATTAGAACTTCTTTCAGTTTATTTATAGAATTACTGAAGTGTGAAGACATGCTACCCATTCAACAGCACAGAAGCCTTAAAGGAAAAAGGGGCTCAGGCTAAGGATCCACACAGTGGTAAATTAGATGTCAGGTGATCTGGAAAGAGAAGGGTCTCCCTTTCCACTGCTGATGTGTTGCAGGAGCAGATTCCAGTAAAGATGCTTTAATGCATAAAGGACATACTGTACACTGTACATGGAACTTTGCCCGCTTGGTGCTATTAACTTCACAAGAATACATGCCTTTTAGGCCGGTGTTGGAAATTAGAGCTAGAGTAAAAGGAGTAAAAAATTATGGCTATAAATGCCTTGAATGCATACATTTTTCATCAATCCCCTATGAGTTCTAATGCAGAGTGACTTCAGTTATATAGGACCATGGCATATTAGCATGCATTTATATGGAGCAAATATTAGGTATGAGAATCAAACCAATCTATGTCCACCATAGTTATAGCTTGGTGGGACAGTTCACACTCACCTTAAAATACTTATCGTAATATATGCAGCATTTAATAAACCTAAACCCTTTAAAATTATATTAAAAAATCATTAGCATACCTATTAAATAAAACATTACCCAGGCCCTTCTTTATTGTTTTAAATAGGATGCCATGATAATTGCATACTCACTGGTGTGAGCTGCCACAGTACCAACACACCAATCCTGCTGCATTGCACTGTTTACTTGTTTTTCTTTCTTCACAGTACTTTATTGAACTGTCATGAGTGACACATCAATAAAGTTCTACTCCCTACAGCAACATTACACTTATCCAAACTTTGGCTAGTTCAAAACAAATATGCAGATCAATTATAAAAATATATAATCACACATCAGAAAGGTTAATGCAATCTGTTCTGCATAAACCTGTCAGACTCTCGTTCAGCTCTGTATGGACTGTATTATCACTTCGTGGACTTTCTGTCTGGAACCTTTTCTCTGTCATCTCTTGGACTTGAACATCTCTCTATCTTTTCTTGGAGTCAATAATCTCTAACATTTAATGGACCCAATCATCTCTCCGTAGTTTTCTAGAACTAATAATCTCTCTATCATTTCTTGGATGCAATCATCTCTCCACCATTTCCTGAACCTAATCATGTTGGGTAACATGGACTGTAGCTGACAGCTGATACCTTGTTCCTTTGTTGTTGCTATATTATCCTTATGCAGTCTGGACAGGGTTAAACTGAATATTCATTAATGCAGAAGTGCAGCAGCCATCTTTAAAGTGGTCCTTGCATTAAGTTAAAAAATGTTTAGGTGTCAGCATCCCCCCTCCCCTTTTACTTATCCAAGCCCTCATTCGATCCAGCACCGCGCACGTCTGCAGCTCTTCTCTCCCCTCATTTCTGGGTCTTGCTGGCTTTGCTGGGGCACCAGGAGCCATTGGCTCCCCAGTGCTGTCAGTCAAAGCCAGTGACGGGGTAGCAGGGGGTGGGGGGCAGGGCTCAGGTAGGAGCAGGCACGAGTGCCCCAATGGGAAGTGGCTTCCCATGGGGGCCCTGAACAGAGGGGAGGGGCCAGGACAACTGGCAGGGGACCCAAAAAGAGGAGGTTTGCAGCCACTCTGTGCAATTCCATTGCACAGAGCAAGTAAGTATAGACATGTTTGTTTTTTTTTGTTTTTTAAATTTACCTTTACAATCACTTTAAAGAGATCACTTTGCAGTGCTAAAATAGGAGTGTCTGCAGTGCAGGGGGGCAGCCATTTTGGCTGGGTCTGATTGCGTCCTAGAGGTGATTAATTGATTTAACAGGCCAAGAAGAGGGGATCTGCAGGCTGGTGAGATCAAACTGTACTAGTGTGCACTACCAAAACTTGAAAGGAAGGAAAAGAGGGATTGTCTCAGCAGAACTGAAAGAGTTCGATCCAAGCAACTTATAGCCCTGTCTGAATTGAACTGGGCTTTTACTGAATCAGAGCATGTGTCTGGACCCAGAAGAAGTTCCTGGGTCTTGTAATAGACCAACATTGTACAAGTTCATCTGTTGTCTGCTGGGACCTGTTGTGCTTTCTTCAAGGGCCTCAACTCTGCTGACCAACTTTTTTTAATCAATTGCTGAGGTCCTCTTATTGTTTGTAGCATTGTGCAAACTTGCTATTGATATTTCATATGTTACTTTGTGGGGAGTATTTTCCAAAAGAAAACCTCTTTCTTTAACCTTTGGTGTGTTAGAGGGTGTGGCAGGGGCGTAACTACAGGGGTTGCAGGGGTTGCAATCGCTACCGGGCCCCATGCTCCAGGGGGCCCGGTAGCAAACCAGTGGGTGAACTTCTAGGATCTCAAAGGTCACACTTGCGACCGGGCCCTGGCATTTCACCACTGTGGGGAGGCCCCAAGATTGCAGGAAGGGGGCCCACTGCAGAACTTGTGAAAGGATCCTGATGCGGGACCATAATAAAAGGCCATGCAATGAGATTAAAGAGCCCCAGGATTAGTGGGAAGAGCTCCGGGCTTGAAGGGAAGGGCCCCGGCCAGGGGTCAAGGGGGCCCTTCATGGTTTCTTGCATCGGGGCCCTGAAGGTTCTAGTTACGCCTCTGGGGTGTGGCATTGCCAGAAGGGCTGTTGTCATCCAGAATTATTGGACCCATCCATCAGCGGCTCCTTAGAGGGAAAGTGCTACAATACCTAGATTCATCTCTTTATAATTTTTTTCAAATAGGTTAAGGTCTAAAGGATCCAGCAGATAAATGGGGTACTATTTATGAAAAGGACAGTTTCCACTGAAAAATATAATTTTGTATTTTTCTTTCTGCTTTCTAATATAATGTCTCCTTAAATGGAGTATAAGCATATCAGGGGGCTGGTCAAACTTTATTTACCCTACCTAACTCAATCGATAAATCACCAGAATGTATTCCCTATTTTCAATGCATAAAAATATGAAATAATTATGGATTTAAGCAAAACTTTCTGTATAAATGCCTTAAATTTCTCTATGATGGCCCAAAAAACAAAGCAATGTCCAATATCCATACAATGTAGCTGCCACATAAAATAAATTACACAGAAAGGTTAGAACAAATATGAGTTTTGTAACTAATACAATTCTGACCACAAACCCCTTTTATTATGCTCTTATGTAAGCCCAACTTTGCTGCTTCCATAGCAGATCATATTCTAAAGGAGTAGACTGAAAACTGGCCATCATGGGGGGGGGGGGGGACTGGTTTTGATGTACTGTATTAGAAAATCTAATCTTCAGCAGGCCTTGGATGTGACTTGCTTCACCTAGTTTGCAATTGTATTGCATTTTTCCCAGGCTACTTTTTAACCTAATAATAATAATGATAATAATTTATTCTAACTTATACAATTTTCACCAGATAACCTAAACTGAAGAACTCCAGCTTCTCCTTCCCAAAACAACAAATGCATTGTGCATGTAAATGAATCACAACCCCATGGTCAGTTTGTAATTTACCTCCTTTAGCTGCATACAGCAGATTTCTATGTCTGTGATGTCACTCCTCCTCCCGGCTGAATTTCAAATTTCTCTGACTTCCTGTTTCCTTTCTTTTACAGTGCTGATATTACATCTCCTATAATCCCTTGAGCCTCTGCAGCTCCAGGACGGGCTATGGGAGTCACTTGTACCAGTTCTGGGAGATGATGTGGGTGGGTCCTAGGGTTACGGTGGGTGTTTCTGGGCCTTAATGTGGGTGGTGAAAGGAGTAAATGTGTCATACCTCCTCCTGTGCCATTCCTGTCTTGCAGAATGACAAAGAGAAATGGCTTACTACAAGACTACAGAGGAAGGGCTGTAGGAGGTTATTATGACGGCGCTTCCTTCATAGGTAAATTAATCACTTTACAGAAAGCAGGGCTCTGGGAGGGCAGGATCTGAGGGTAGGGACTCTCTCTGTTAACACTGGTCGACATTTCTAACTGGGCAGGTTTGAATTCTAATTGGGATTCATTTAATCCTGCCTAACATTAGCACAGCTAGCTTTCAGAACAGGCTGTGTATGAGGGTGTTTTCTTATTGAATAATGCTGTGATCTGTGAGGCGGGCCTCTTCCTGTAGGTGAGACTGGGCAGAATTTAACACTAATTAGGATGTATTCAATTCCACCCACTATCAGAGCTGTGAAGAAAGTTACGTTATTTGGAGAGTATGAAAGACTACAAAGAGGAGTGGTATAGTCTCTAGATGCTACAGGAAGTGGCTGTGGAAGGGACAGAGTCTATCAGCAGGATATACAGAGTGTCACATGATACAAAGCCATAACTAAACCCAGACAATCAGGGGGATCTGCAGACAACAGAGCAACATGGTACAGAGGTATGATCTATGCTGGGATTGATAATTCCATTCAGTTATGGTAAGAAAAAAGTTGGAATTCAGCATAAAAGTTGGAGCAATTCTCCCCACTTGCGCGGGCACTGCCATATTGAAAACTTCCTTGTGGATATATACACAGTGTCTTTCTTTACTCTCCGATTAATCCAATTTTCTCTCTCCTAATCCACCCCTCTAGCACAATCCTAGATTACCCCACTTTTTTGCATTACAAGATGGTCTGCAGGTTAAAAAATGTTATGACCCTGTGACAGGAACCGGGGAGTCCTGCAAACTGACATTTCAAACATTTACAACTGACATGCTGTGAAGACACAATTTGGGCTGTGGGAGGTGCGGCTTTCGAACTAAACTTTAAAGGACTCTCCTCTGTTCGGCCCACACACACATCTTATGCCTACAGTACATATTACCTTTTTCTAATGAGTAAACCTTCCTCCCCCTTAACTAAACTTCAAATACGCTGGGCTGCAGATTTTCCTGACATGTCTGATGATAATTGGCAGGAACTATTTAATTGCTACCCCACCACGGCATTCTCTGCCAAAGATAAGCCTGTCCAATTGCGCTATTGACATAAATTATGCCCTACAATGTTTATTTAACATGCGAATGAGGAATTCGCCTCTCTGTCATAAATGTGATAAAGAAGATGATGACTTTCTGCACATGGTGTGATACTGTGATATAATTAGACCTTTTTGGTTGAGTATTACAGCCTTTAAAGCTGACACCTTTATTTCCCAAATGTTTGCAACCCTAAATGGTGTTTATTGGGCATATTTAAAGACCTTGCTATTTCTTCTACATCCTAATTCTTGAGGTTTTTGCTATATAATGCTAGGACATTAATAGCCCTCCAATGGCTTTCTATGGAACCCCTGCATATAGGGATGTGGAAAAAAATATACTACTTTTTGTCTCTGTACAAGCCGACATATGAGGCTATGGTTCATCTAGCAAAATTTTAACAAAATTTGGGGACCTTGACTAGACAGGTGTTCTGCCTCCAGCAAGATATTAAGTTGTTTTGCCTGCAATATCAGATTTGACCATAAGATGAGGCCAGTGGTAAATTTACTGTTTTTTCAGAATCTAGATACTGTTCAGCTTTAAGAAAAATACCCATCATTCTTCAGTCTAAGAAAGAGAGACAGGTGCATCTTGGGAACTCAGACCCCATCTTAAAGACTAAAAAAAGGAATTAACTCTCAGCGCACATGTTGGACTAAACATGCATCTGCTTGCATCCCCTAAATGCAACATCCTTATTGGGAATTAGTACAGCCTAACTTATTCATTGCATTTTTGTATACTTCATATACTAATTATATGTATTTGTTTTTTCTCAATAGTTTCACCCCATACTGTTTTGTGAATAAAGCTTCAAAGTGACACTCAATTTGACTTATTTCAGAATAAGAAGACTTAGCTGCATGTCAAGCTACACAGGGAAACATGCAGCAGAGACAGAATATGGCAGATTCTCTTCTTTCCTTGATAGTGGATCCCACACAGTAGACTCATCATTAGTTTTGTTTTTTTTTCTACGGCCGTGATGATCATCTTTGTTATTCTACCACCTCATTGTGCAACTATTAAAAGTGGGCCATGATTGATGTTTCTTTTTTTTTTTTTTAGACACAAACCCTTCAGTTTTTTATCATTAAAATAAGGGGGAGCACAACAATGACCCTTTTTCTTTTCTATAGGTTGAAACATTGTGTGACGTACAGCTTGGTTTGGGTTGACAGACAATATACTATCTTTTATTTTTCAAAATAGATTGGATACAGTCACCCTAGATGTAATTGCTTCTTGACAACATTTGTTCACTTTAACCTCTTTTACACTCTGGTTATTCGCTGACAAATCACTTTGGATGTGATTTCCTGTCTTCAGAATGATTCTTCGTGAATGTACATTTGTCTGCATATAACAAAAAACAAGTTACATAAAAAAAAGGTATTTATTGCAATACCCAAAACTCCTAACAAGTAGTATTTTTTAGCAGCCAATACTATTCCAAAATAATTACAAACATCCAAAAATATACTATAAAGCTGAAAAAAAAACAAAAAAAAAAAACTAGAAGTTAAAGGCTAAAAGATGGACAAGCAACAACCTAAAAAGCTGAGCTTGTCACCACTGGAGTCTGAGTTTGTCATTGCGTCTAGTCTATGATGCTGTTCTGCCCCACTCTTTCCATCAGTTGCCACAGAAGACTCTTCATGTAAACTTTAGTAGCACACCAAGTTCCAGGTATTATAACTCCCAATCCTGGTACTAGAGCTAGCAACCAGCTCATTGTTGCTGCTACCACCAGATGGCATTTCTTAACTTGCTTCACTCCCTTTTTTTGCTAGGAAGCAAAGCCACAAGGAAGCAGAAGTATCACGCAAATGTCTACAAGGAAAACGGTTTAGCTGCCAGGTAAGAACACAAAAATGGTAAAGAGAAGGGAGCACAAACAAAACCTAAGTCACATTCTCATGTGAGGGGGCAACGCATATTAATCTTTGCTATCCTTCTGCATAGGAAGCACTATTGTTACAACTACTAGTAATTTAAGTTTAAAGAGTGACAGTGAAGAAACTGGGTCTGGGCTCTGTTTATTACCTGATCAATTCACCTACCTCAGGTACTCTTCCCAAAGCTAGGGTGCAAAGAACGACAAGTAAAAGCATTATTAATGTGGATGCACAGTGAACTCATGAGCAGTCCAAAGGTTCTCTCTACTATTTCACTTTGTGATTGATATATATATGGGTTTTTTATGTTAAAAAAAGCTGTATGCACACTGTAAAAAGCAGCAGGTTATAAATGAAATATCAGTTACACTCAAAACCTGCTCAAAATCAGTGACACTGAAAAAAAAAAAACAAAAAAAAAAAAACTGGTCTACAATAAATTTGCATTATACAATGAGCAGATAAATGAAAAACACATGGAATGAAGAAATTACTATGAGAAAAAATACACAAAAGCTTAAAAATATAGAATATAGAAAATATATAATAATAATATTGATATAATAAATATAGAAACATAAAATATCTAAAATAAAATTGTCAGTTTCTCTTTAAAAGAAACCTTTTGAATTAAAATTAGGGGTACTAAAATTGTTGACTGTGAAGTTTCAGCTATTTTCTTTATCCTTAATAACCAGAACAAGATTGCAGCCAGTGAGTTTCATGAACATAACTCAATAAGTAACTCACAAAATAGTAAAACAATCATTCTGAGATTATTTAGAAGTCATTGACAAATGTCATGATCTACAGTTGATCCCCTTCTGACATACATTTGGTCTGCCTAAGGCCCCTTTCACACAGGGAGTTCGTCAGGCAGACTCCGTTTTTCTCAGCGGGGGATCGATCCGCCGATCCCCCGCTAAGCAGGAGGATGGCAGCTCTGTCTCCTCGCTTGTAAGAAAAGAAACGGCCGCACATCCAGGAATTCCAATTGCCTTTAATTTCCAAAGTGATGACAAAGTGATGACACCAAAGACACCAACATAGGGTCACGTAGACCCTATGTTGGTGTCTTTGGTGTCATCACTTTGTCATCACTTTCTTACAATCGTCTTACATCGTCTTTTCTTACAAGTTTTCCACGGAAGCAGGCTGAGGCTAACACTCTATGGGATATTCCACCTCTAAGCTACCATCACACACACCTGGAGCAGCGTTTTCTCCCTGTCAGGTCCCCATGCATCTCTATGGGGGAATCGGATGAGAAAGGACCGTCTGTCCGTTCTCATCCCATCCGATCCGCCAGACAGATGGAAAATAGGGTTTCCATCCATCCGGTTTTGACGGATCGACCATAGAGATGCATGGGGCATCCGTTCAGATCTACCTGAAAAATGGACAGGCGGATCTGAACGGACTCCCTGTGTGAAAGGGACCTTAAGCTGCTCTTAATTTCTTGCAGACTTGTGTGGGAGTGCAAAACCTGATTGATGTGAAAAAAGCCCACTGATAACAGGTTCTGACAATAATTTAGAAACAACATACAAGTGGCACATGATACTGAGAACATGTGATGGTGAAATCCATCATTGCATGGATATCATACAATTTGTTATGCCACTTTGAGCCTTTTCTCCTAAAGTTTTTTTTCCATCTTTTTAATTAAACAAATGTGAAATCCTATTTATTTTTTATGTTCGCAAATAAAGCTTTAGCTATTTAACAGGTGTTAAATATTCCTATAAGCTTTTGTTTAAAAATGACCTTGCATCAATATCTTTAACAAGCTGTAGCCTCTAGCATTTTGTTTATTACATGCATTCCTCAAGAGAATTTCAGATTAGGTGGCATTCACCTAATTAATGTGACTTTCATTTATAAAGATACATTTCCTGTAATGCACAATAATGTCCAGTAAGTTTCACAGGCAGTAGCTTTGCTCTGAGCCAAAGAAATCACACCAGTTCAATTAACTAGCACCTCTTTGGCAGATGTCAATTTTTTGTGTACAACTAAAGAGGTTTTAGCTTGTTTTTTTTTAACTTACATTTAAAACTTTATTTTTGAGCCATCCAATATTCCTTGGTGATTATCACAGGAGAGGTTTGCCAGTACCCCAGGCATGACCTCTGAGTTTCGTATGTGCTTATGACCTCAGACACAAAGGGTCACAAGGATCTGGTAAGAGGCTTGATATTCTGTTGGTGGTGGTGCATGAGAACTGGCACATAAGAAGATTTTCTTCCACATTTTCACTAGACTCTTTTTCTCACAAGACTATGATTTGGATGTGGACTATTCACACTATTTTACGGATTTTTGCTGTTGCATTAGATTAGACAAGTGCCACCTGTTTTTTTTTTTTTTTTTGCTTTGTATTATATTGTATTACACATTTGATTAAAGAGTTTTGAGGGCAGCACAGCATTTTTGCACAATTATTCTCTATCTTGTATTGAGATATTTTGCATGCAGCATCCAATTTAAAATGTGAGTTATATACACATCAGGCACTTATTTACATTTTTGGCCATTTTATTTGTTGCCATTTATACATAAATAATTTTTTTTTCGTCATTTATTCATACATCATTTTTTTGGTCATTTTATTTGTTGGCATCTATATACATTTTTGGTCATTTTATTTGTTGGCATTTATATACATTTTTGGTCATTTTATTTGTTGGCACCTATATACATTTCTGGTCATTTTATTTGTTGGCATTTATATACATTTTTGGTCATTTTATTTGTTGACATTTATATACATTTTTGGTCATTTTATTTGTTGGCACCTATATACATTTTTGGTCATTTTATTTGTTGCCATTTATATACATTTTTGGTCATTTTATTTGTTGGCATTTATATACATTTTTGGTCACTCTATAATCAGTTACAGCAAACCATTTTCCTTTTAAGATAAAGATTTTATATAAATATATAAGTTGATTATTGTAAGCACCCTGCCAGTGTAAATGGTTTATTCCATCCTTGTATACTTTTCTTTTGAAAATCAAAAGACTTACTGGGTGTATTACCAGAAAAATAAAAGAAGGAAAGCCTAAAAAGGAAAATGAATGCAGCCATCACATCAAAGAATTGATAAGCTGCAATACCACTTTAAATGTCTGAACCGGCACAACAAAAGTGATAGCTGGATCTGATTTGCTGGTACAAGCAACACAAACATATTTCTTTGCTCTATGTTTTATACAAACGGTGATTATAAATAGAAAATAATACATGAATATTTTATATTTGTTCAGAATTGGATACAGTATATGAAAGATCTAGCATTTTTTCATGTTTTATGTAACACGAATTATAAAATCTCCTACATGGATATGCTTAGCACAGCGTTTAAACTCTGTAAGATATTAATTAGCTTGGGTGAGCTGACTTCTGTCGTGCCACGCTTATTTAAGAAAACATGATATTATTACTATTGACCAGGTTTATTATAACTCTAAACTCAGCGTGCTTCCTCAATCAATCTGCATTTGTCTTGGTCCAAATAATCACATTTGCTATGTGGGGTTCATTTCTTTCATTTGAATTTCATTACTTTCTATCCAAACACAAATCTGTATCACGGTAATCTTACTTGTACTCAGATTTTGCCAGCAAACAGCAGTTTGTGTAATTTACTACTTGACCTCCTGATTGCAATTTAACCTTGTTTGGAAATAGATGTGAAAGTGTTACTTTTTTAATTTCACTATAATTAACTGGAGCGTATTAGGATTAGACATTCTTTTAAAAAGAAGGTAATTTTCTACTTATACCTACCAGATCTATTATAGAGATCCCTCCTGCCAATGTTCTTTTGCTTATTTGCTGGATAAATTTGCTGGAATTCTGAAGGGATGTTTTCCAAAAATCATTGTTGCGGACATTCTGGAGCAAGTCCAACAAATCAAGTCCCACAGGGGGACTTTTCCTTGAAACCTACAGAGATATAACAGTGGGTGGTGCGTTCCACTAGAACCCAACTGGTGCAGAAATACCAGTATTGGAATGGGCCTAGCCTCAATTATTTCTTATTTATTACCCTCCTAAAAGTAATGTGAAACAAATTAGATTACAATCTTGATTTATTTTGCAATATCGCTGTGAATTGCCAGTTGCCATAGAGAGCTTTGATCTTTTCGATCAGTAAGTGAAGAAGTTTCTCATCATATGGATATTGGGTGTGATCACTTTTCTCAATATTCACTGCTCCCATGCAAGCGTTCTTGCATGCGAATGTTAGTGAAAAAAACTGCCTTTTTGGTGCTGGACTAATTTTTTCGTTTTTCACACATTTGATAAAATGTGCATTTTCTTTTACATAAAAACATTCTCCAAAACCTCTAAAACAATATGGATTTTCTAAAAGCAGTGAACCTATAGAATAAAACTATGGCAGTTGCTATTAATGACACGTGTAATTTGCGTTACTGAAAAAGAATGAATATTTATTTTGTAAAAAAGTACATTTAAATTAAACAGTTATTAACCGCTTGCCGTCCACCCTATAGCAGTTTTACTGCTACAGGGTAGCAGCTGTGTGCCAGATCACGTATATATATATATTGTGATCCCGCACTTCCGGGTAGGGGACATGCATGCGCACAAGATATGAAAAAATAATGAGTATGTCACAGAATATGTGACCACTCGGAAATGAGGGGTAGATGTACTTGCTATCTCACCAATTAGGTGTAGCATGCGCACCACCGGTGGCTCACTTCCGTTGTGATTACACAGAGCAGAAACCGATCGGCGGGTGCCGGGTACTTAATGTCTGCAGGCACCCGCTAATCATCAGGCAGAGACACAGAACTGCGAACTGCCTAAGATCTCAGTTCTGACAGGGGGGGAAGGGATGGATTTTGTGTCCCTGCAAAGAATGGAATAAATTCCATCTCTATCCTTAGTAAAAGCCCTACACACAGTTCACATAAGCACTAGTTAGGCACACAGTTAACCCTTTGATCACCTCCTGATGTTACCCCTTCCCAGCCAGTGTCATTAGTACAGCGACAGTGCATATTTTTAGCACAGATCACTGTATTAGTGTCACTGGTCCCCAAAACGTGTCAAAAGTGTCAGTTAGTGTCAGACTGTCCACTGCAATATTGCAGTCCCTCTATAAGTCACTGATTGCCGCCATTACTAGCAAAAAATAAATAAAAATAAATAAAAATATCCCATAGTTTGTAGATGCTATAACATTTGTGGAAGCCAATCAATATATGCTTATTGGGATTTTTTTAACCAAAAATAAGTAGCAGAATACATAATGGCTTATATTTATGAGGAGTTTTTTATTGGATATGTTTTATTGCACAAAGTGAAAAAATATTTATAGCGCAAAAATTAAAAAACGTAACAGTGATCAAATTTCAGCAAAAAAAGCTCTATTTGTGTAGAAAATGACATCAATTTTATCTGTATACAGTGCTGCATAACCGCGCAATTGTCAGTTAAAGTAACGCAGTGCCATATCGCAAAAAGTGGCCTGGTCATGAAGGAGGGTAACTCTTCTGGAGATCAAGTGGTTAAACTCCAAAAACATATATAATATGTTGCAGCTTTCTAACCCTAAATGTGGTGACTGCATTAGTTTCCTTTTTTAGGCTTTATTTCCATCTAGCAATCTGGCCAACAACACACTTTAGGGTTGATTTACTATAAATGGAGAGTGCAAAATCTGGTTCAGCTCTGCATAGAAACCAATCAGTCTAATTGAACAAGCTGAAGTTAGAAGTTGGTTGACTACCATGCACAAATGCACCACATTTTGAGCTCTCCAATGTTAATAAAACAACAGGCTTTCCGATCTGGTCCGCCTGTCAGTTTTCAGGCGGACCTGATCGGAAGCTCCATGCAGCTCTATGGAGCAGCAGATGTCAGTAGAGACATCTCCGCTGACACCTGCTGCTATCCGATCCGATCCTGTCTATGAAATCCAGACAGATGGGAACCCTATTTTCCATCTATCTGGAGGATCCGATCAGATGGGATCGGATGAGAACAGACAGTCAGTCTGTTCTCATCCGATCTCCCATAGAGGACAGCGGGGATCTGACAGCTCTGTCTCTGCACAGAGAGCGGAGACAGAGCTGTCATCCCCCTGCTCAGCGGGGATCGGCGGATCGATCCCAGCTGAGCAAAACGGAGTCCGTCTGGCCCACCGCCCCTGTGAAAGGAGCCTTAGAGTGTCTTCACTCTGCATAAAGGAACAATGGAGAAACCTTTGGACAGCAGCATTGTTGATCTGGGGAGAGGGTAGTGTTAGCATTCTTGCTAAGAATCTTTAAGCAGTTACATCAACAGCTTTTTTTTTCTTTTGGGATAAAGCTTTTATATAACTAAATAAACTAAATAAATAAATAAATGAAAGCTGAATATTTTAAGCACCCTGCCAGTGTTAAAAGATTTGCCTCAACCCTCTAACTGCTAAGTTTGCTAGATAGCTACAGTAGGTCCGTTGAACAAATTTGAAAACTAATAGATTTATAGGACAAATCAACAAGTGAAAATAAAGGAAAAAAGCCTAAAAAAGAAAACAAATTCAGCCACTACATCTAAGAATGGGTAAGCTACAATATTTTTTGTTTTGATTGAACACTAAATTAACTTCAGTGCACATAAACACAATATAAATACCAAATTTTCTCTCAAATGTAAAATATAAAACTTACATGCATGTACAGTATCTCACAAAAGTGAGTACACCCCTAACATTTTTGTAAATATTTTATTTTATCTTTTCATGTGACAACACTGAAGAAATGACACTTTGCTGTCCACTCAAAATAACTCAACACACAGCCATTAATGTCTACCTACACTCAACCCTTACTAATGGAAAAAGTTTTCGTTTTTAAAATCTTTTTATTCATTTTACTTTAGAAAAAAAAAATAAAAATATTACAAGACAAAACATTCAAATCACATATAAATGCAATATTCGCAGAATACTTCTACTACAAAACATTTGAATACCCCTTATTATAAGTATAGTTCCATACTTCTCTCAATCCTCAAAGGAAGAAAAAAAAATAGGGAGAGGGAAAAAGAAAAGGGTGAAGAAAACAATATTTACTAATGTAAAAGGAGAGAACCAGGGGGCCCCACTACTGGAGATGTCCCCAGTTCCACCTATCGAAAATCAAAGATACTCATTCCCATTTAATAATCCCTGGAGCAACTGCACTTGCAGAGTGCACAGTCTATTTGCCTTTATTAAATCAACCCCTACAAATGCAAAAAGTTAAGCTCATTTGGTTAAGCTCATAAGTTCAAAAAAACATTTGGTTGGCACTCCTACCTCAGTTATAGTTAGATTATTTAATCTGGGTGAGCTCTGCCCTTTGGGCAGTTTTGTGGCGAGCTGCCAATCCTAATCCATTGAGTTGAGCTAAGGGCTTCTATTTGTATTGGTGGGAGATGTCCAGCACCTCGGCCCTACCTCTCCTCAAATATGGTCATGTTTATATTTGGTTAATGATGTCACCTGAATTGCCTCACCCCTTTGCTTACATTCAGTTGTGGGTCAGGAGATGTCATATACAGTGAGCAGTCGTCTGTAGCGGATGTGTTAGCGTGTTTTTGTTGTCAGGTATCGTTCATCATGATTGGCATTGACCTACATCACCTTACAATATAATTGATGATGGACTTATACTGTGGGACATTTTTAAGGACTTATTCACATTGTAAGTGTTTATTTAAATTGTACCCTACTCAATAACATGGGGGAGATTATTTGGGGGACTCCTAGTGCACAGTCTATTTGCCTTTATTAAATCAATTCCTACGAATGAAAAAAGGTAAGCTCATCCTTGTACACCAATAAATGGATCATTGTTAGATTTATAAAAAAGCTGTGATATGGCCTGTACAGCAGTATTCATTTTCTACTTGTTTGCTGCCACAGTATTTTAATAATCATACATTTTATTGTATATATTATACGTTTTGGTCACTTGTGTGAATAATGCAGAATTTGACCGGAAGGAACTTGGGGCTCATTCACACAAGCAGCCAAGGGAAGGTAAAGTCAGCCCACACTTTTCTCTCCTGCCTGTTAATTTACCACTCTGGATTTAACATCTGAGGAAAGCATGTCTGGTGAAGGGATAAGAAGATCATTCCCTGCTTGATTCCTCTGGCTTCATCTCACACGTTTTAAGCTGTCCTGACAAGACAGCATATGGGTCTGGTGAGTGTTCACTTTTTACTTTGGTGGAGAAACACTAGCTGATGTCGGTATTGAATTTACATTGACACAGAATATCGTCTTCCACTTGGATTTATGAGTTGTTTGGACTTATGTTCCATTGATGGACTTGATTTTTCACACACTTTTCATAATATTGTTTAGCGCTGCAACCTTTTTTTTATTTATTTCACTGGTGTTTGTATGTTCACACTGTTTTGCAAGCTGCTATTTTTTGTGGATTAGGCGCTGACATTTTTCTTTTTATTTTACACATTTTTTCTATGCCCCAACTGTCCACTTGCACAAGGTCTTGCAACTGTTCAGGTCTGTATACATGCCACAGCAAGAATTAACCACTTGCCGACCGCCGCAAGTACATATACTGCGGCGGTCAGCCCCTCACAGGCAAAGTGACGTATATATACGTCACTAGCCTGTGAGGCTCTGGGGAGCGCGCGCGCGCCGAAGGCCAGGCCATTTTTTGCGATTAGGCACTGTATTATTTTAACGAACAAGTGCGCAGTCGTGGGACGCTGTACCCAAAAAAAATTGATGTCCTTTTATTCCCACAAATAGAGCTTTCTTTTGGTGGTATTTGATCACCTGTGTGATTTTTATTTTTTGTGCTTTAAACAAAAAAAGAGCAACAATTCTGGAAAAAAAAAAACAAACAATATTTTTCACATTTTGCTATATAACATTCCCACAAAAAAATAAAAATAAAATAAAAATCAAATTTTTTCATAATTTTAGGCCAATTTGTATTCTGCTACACATTTTTGGTAAAAAAAATCGCAATAAGCATATTGTGATTGGTTTACGCAAATGTTATCGTGTCTACAAACTAGGGGAAAGATTTATGTAATTTTTATTTGTTTTTTTTTTTTTTACTAGTAATGGCAGCGATCTGCGATTTTTAGCGGGACTGTGACATTGTGGCAGACAGATTGGACCCCTAACTGACATTTTTGACACTTCTGGGGGAACCAGTGACATTAATACAGTAATCGGTGCTAAAAAAATATGCACTGTTACTGTAATAATTACAGCGAAGGGGTTAACTCAGGGGTGATCAAAGGGCTAAGTGTGAGCCTAGGGGATGTTTAGTAACTGTATAGGGGAGGGACTTGTGGAATAAATACAGAGACCTGTGATCCTAAATAGGAGGAACACAGACACTCTATGTTCATTCCAGAGAGAACAACAGTCTGCTGTGTTTACAACAGCAGACCATCGTTCTCTCTCCACGGGGAGTGATCGCAGGTGCCGGCGGCAATTGTGGCCGACGGCCACGTGGGTCGGCTTCCCCGCTGCCTAATGGGGGCATGCGCACACCCCTAGGAGTGCTCCCGCGAACCAAAGGAACCCATACGTCGGTTTGCGCAGCCGAGCCAGGTTGCCACAGTATATCTGCGGCGGGCGGTAGGCAAGTGGTTAATCGCTCTTGTTCCATGATTCCAATACAGACTCAATACATTTTCAAGGTGTTCATATTTTTCTGTTGCCATGAGGAAACTGAGCCTGTGCTACTAGTATCTGACTATTGGGGCTTTATTTAATAACTTCATTTAATGCATGAGCAAGTGCATACAAGCACAACAGGATCAGAGCTCAGTCTCAATAAATTCTAGTACAATTTAGAATATTATACATGTAAACATAGGCTGTATGTATACTTTATCTTTGCTCCTGTTGGCAATCAGTAAAGCGTAAATAGATTAAAAGGAAAACTATACTGAGGTAATTTGGAGGCTGTCATTGTTGACTCTCCTATAATGCTAGTTACCAGGCTGCCATGCTGATCTGAAGACTTCAGTACCTTTCATTTTGCTTACATGCTTTTCCAAGGTCAGTGATTGAAAAAAATAATGCAGCCAGAGAAAGCCAGGCAACTGGTGTTTTGATGAGGTCAACAATAACAGCCTCAATATTTGACTTAGTATACATTTTTTTAATAGCATGTACTGGTGTGATATAATAAAACAACTACTATTAATTGTTAATAATGTTAAAGTATACTGTATGTGAATCCCCATCTTGTAAAACATTCCATTCAGTTCAAGATAGAAATGAAAGGCAAAACATTTGTGTATAGATATAAACAAAAAATAAATACCTTTTCCCCTTTTATATAAATGATCACATACCCTCTGTTCTCAAGCTGTATAAGAGCTAGGGGAGGAAAAACAGCAGTACACTGGCCTTGCCAGTGCATTACTGTGAGGGGGGGGTAAAACAAGTCAGAGAAGCGAGTTTCCAGAACAGATAGAGATCAGACCATGCTGAGCTCTTCTGTCTAGAGTGGTCGATTTTTATTCGGAAAGCAGAAGGACTGGGAGGAACACCAGGGAATTCACACAAAGAAAGCAATACAAAGAGAACGTTATTTTTTCATACAAGTACATGGTACAAAAGGCACACATCAGTAAAAATAAGTGTTGGCTTTACACATTCTTTAATTATTTTCTGCCCACGCTTTTAAATACTGAACTCAAATGTGTGGGTTAAGGACAATAAGGCATTTAATTAATGAATTAATGAATTAATTTTTCCACGTCCTTGAAGTTGCAGGTGGTGCGTACAGCTAGTCATTGAAGTGCAGGGCTGTTCTTGCTTTCATCCATCAGCGTAAACATGTTCATAAGCATATGACTTATCCCCTGACTGTGGAAATGTGGTGCTGTCACTAACATAGGCATTCACATGCTGAATACAGTACTGTCCTGGCTTTAATTGATTGTATTGTCCATTAAAAACTATTTTAAGCACTAAAGCTCTGATAAAGGGGTTTCTTTTGGAACCTGAAACACATTGGATGCCTTTTTTCCTTTTGGTCACATGTAGAATCATATAAAAACCTTTGAGTGGTAAAAAAAAATATTTGGTTGGCACTCCTTCTAGCTCAATTATAGTTAAATTATTGAATCTGGGAGAGCTCTGCCCTTTGGGCAGCTGCCGATCCTAATCCATTGGGTTGAGCTAAGGGCTTCTATTTGTATTCATGGGAGATGTCCAGTACCTTGGCCCTACCTCTCCTCAAATATGGTCATGTTTATATTTGGTTAATGATGTCACCTGAAATGCCTCACCCCTTTGCTTACATTAAGTTGTGGGTCAGGAGCTGTCATTTACAGTGGGTGGATGTGTTAGCATGTTTTTGTTGTCAGGTATCGTTCATCATGATTGGCATTGACCTACATCGCTGGACAATATAATTGATGATGGATTTATACTGTGGGACATTTTTAAGGACTTTTTCACATTGTGAGAGTTTATTAAAATTGTACCCTACTCAATAACATGGGGGAGGGGATTATTTGGGGGACCCCTTATTTTAAAGAATTCTTCCGGATTCTGATAATCCCCCATGCATTTCCCCACAATCACCTGGACAGGTTTATGTAGGAGCGGTCCTTATACTCATCAACATGGGGGCTAGATACTTTGTTAGGAGAGACCTGTACTTCCAGAAGCATTTTTTTCTTTTGATTTTGAATAGGAAAGAGTGAACCTTGTCAGGTTTGGTTTCGAGCCAGGCTCAGTGTACCTAGTGGGAAGTTCTAAACCCCAAACTTAGTGGTGAACCCCATTGAAGTCTATGGGAGCCAAATCTCATTATTTATTTCCGATACTTTTAAGGCTAATAAAGGCATGAGGAGCTAGGCACTATTAATGTTTTAATAACTTAAGCTCCGGAAGATTTTGCCCCCTTCATGACCAGGCCATTTTTTGCAGCTCGGCACTACGCTACTTTAACTGGCGATTGCTTAGTCATGAAATGCTGTACGCAAACAATATTTATATCATTTTTAAACACAAATAGCCCTTTTTTTTGGTGGTATTTGATCATCGTTGGATTTTTTTTTTTTTTGCTATATAAATGAAAACAGACTCAAAGTTAAAAAAATATATCATATATATTTCTTTTACTTTCTGCTATAAGACATATCCAATAAAAAAATAATAAAAATCTTCATAAATTTAGGCCAAAATTTATTCTGCAACATGTCTTTGGTTAAAAAGCCTCATAAATGTATATTCATTGTTTTGCGTGAAAGTTATAGCACTTACAAACAATGGTATATATGCTGGATTTTTTATTTAATTCGTTATTTATTTATACTAGTAATGGTGGCAATCAGGGACTTATAGTGGGACAACATTAAAAAATACAGAGACATAACCCAATATGTATGGCACCACATCCAAAGAAACATGAAAAACCAAAAACACAGAAATGTAGGACTTTACTGGATGCCAATTATAATCCCAAAATGTATTATAACAACATGATTAATATATCATAAAAGCGTATCAGAGGTATATACAAAACAATTCGATATAACATTGTCCCATGTGTTCGATGGCTAGGTGTATAGCTGCACAAAGAAACCTGTTGTGATGGCACATTAGTATTCAAAACTTAGTTTTTTGAAGAAATGAATATACGATAATCTTCCATGTGCAGGGCCAAACAGGGGAATCAATTTACTGTCACCAATATAGAACATTACGCATTTTGCCAAAGGTTTCTTCAGGTGATCCTTTTGGTACTGGGAGAAGTGTTATAATTAACAGGTGATTCCAAATACTTGTATACAAACACATACCGTATATACTCGAGTATAAGCCGAGTTTTTCAGCACATTTTTTGTGCAGTACATCAAAATTACATTTCTCATTGAGGATTATACATATCCCAAAAAAAAGAGGCCTTTGGAAAAACGTGTAGTGATTTATATTGGTGACAGTACGTTGATTCCTCAGTTTGTCCCTGCACATGGAAGATTATCCTGTATCCATTTCTTTAAATAATTACGTTTTGAATACTAATGGGCCATCGCAACAGGTTTCTCTGTACAGCTATACACCTAGCCATCTAACACATGGGAGAATGTTATATCAAATTGTTTTGTATATATACCTCTGATATGCTTTGATGCTATTTTAATCATGTTGTTATAATACATTTTGGAATTAGTACTCTCTCTTCCTATTTGGGATCATAATTGGAAACCAGTCCTACAATTTCTGCTTTTTGGACTTATAGTGGGACTGTAATAGTGGAGCGGACTTATTGACACTGAGTGGGAACTGACTAACTGACAATGACATCTCCAGTGACACTAATACAGTGATCTAATGCTAATAATACGCACTGTCACTAACTAATGACACTGGTTAGGAAACAGTTAACCTCTGTGGCAAATAAAGGGTTAACCGTGTGCATAGCAAGTGTTTATGTGTTGACTGTGTGCTTCTTTTACTGAGGGATGTGACTTTTTTTTACTGCTTTGCAGGGAGACAAAAACTGGCACATCCCCACTATCAGTAGAGAGATCTGTGTTGTTTAAATACACAGATCTCTCTCCTGTCATCTAAATCATTGGCCGGGACCCACTGATTGGCATGTGCTTGAGCCAGTGACAGTACATCCGGGTCGGAGGGTACGCGCTCCCCCTACCTGGAAATGCAGGATTAGGTATATATATATGCAATTCTGCACAGCTGGCCTGAACTGTAGCAGTAAAGCTACAGTGCGTGGTCGGCAAGTGGTTAAACAATACTATTTAGTGGAAAGAGGGTCTTTTCATCTGGCTAAGAGAAACATTGAAAAAACACAAATCCTTTCAAGAACATGCTTAGGGGATGAATAAACGTGCATGTGAAGTTACCGAACAGTACAGTTCTTTATATATATATATTGCAAAAAGTACAGTAAGTACAAATGAAAGAGTCACTAATCATGCCCTTCATTGATGCAAATCCTCATCAATCATGATGACCCACCATCTGAACATGTTAACCTGCCACATTCCCATAACTAAATGACAGATCCCCAATCCTAACAGGAACGTAAACACAGCAGCAGGAATCCTAGGTGACGTTTTTGACAAATATGGTCATGACCAATTTTGGTCAACATAATCACCTGGGAATCCCAACTGTTTGTTTATATGTCAACAATTAGAGATGAACTGGTGAATATGGACCAGTTTGTTTGGCAGTTCAGTGAACTGTGAACAATCTTAACAAAGTCTTGAAAAAAGGCTTAACCCAAACCTGAAACATATTCCTAGTCTTGTATAAAAGTGTGGAAGTGGTAAAAAATTTTCCCTGATGAGGAGATTCACCCTATCTATTTGTCCTGATGACTGTTGTCATAGGGACAGAAAATGATAGGAAATGCAGCATTGTATATCTGTTACCAGATCAAAAGAAGTGAGATGACATTTTTCAATAGAGACACCTGTTCCAGTGACTTTTCCCTGTCATTTTTATTTTAAGACATTTCTTCTCAAACTCAAACTGGCATGGTTTTTAACCATTCTGTTTTCCATTCTAAACGGTATATGGCTTTACATATACAGTATTGTGCAAAAGATTTATGCAGGTGTGAAAAATGCTGTAAATTAAAGTTTGCTCTTACCTATAGGTAAGCCTATAATAAGGCTTACCTATAGGTAGTGTAAATATCTCCTAAACATGAACCATTTAGGAGATATTTAGTGTACATGCAGCCAGTGACATCACTGGTGGACGTTCTCTGAAGGAACGGCCACCAGTGCCATTTCTTCAGAGCCTTGGGGGTGGGTGATGTCATTGCGGCTCCAGCCAGTCACAGAGCCGGAGTCCGTGAACCCAGAAGCAAGACGGGTGAATGTAGGAGAAACCCCAAAAGTCATGGGTTTCAGTAACATTTTGACTGTTGAAGCCAGATTAAAAATTATTTATTAGACAAACATGTAGGTAGACAGACATGTTTGGAGAGCAATTCAGTCACATTACATTCTGTTGGTTTGAAAAATCATTGCTCTAGCTGGCTAGGACACCTAATGCAATTTATACATTCTGAAATGGGTGGCACCTAGCTAACTAAATTCTTTTGAAGTCCCATTTGAGTCTTTGGTGACATTCTTTGATATGCAGATGATCATTCACATCACTTCCAAGGTATGTTTGCTGAACAGGTCAAAAAGTCAAAAATCAAATCTACTTTATTGTCAATTCTTCCACATGTACAATACATACATACAGAGAATCGAAATTACGTTACTCTTAGACCCCCGGTGCATACAGATAACACTAACAATATAGCCTAAAAATCTAAAAACACAAAAATAAATAAATAAATAAATAAAAATAAGGTTAAATAAAAGCAGCGCAAGGCACATGACAGATAAAGTGCAGACCAATGACTTCAGTTCCATGGTGAATGAGGTAGTGAGCAGACCAATGCTGCCAAAATGACTGGTGCAAGTCATCAAATGTTAGTGGGAGGAGAGGGTGGAAGGACCTAGGGATATAGGATCTAGGAAAGGGGAGGTGCATAGTTCAGTGGTGCCTATGGCAGAAAAGGGACAAAGGGGCAAGTTCGAAGCGAGTTCAGCTTCCTGACAGCCTGATGGATAAAGCTGTCCTTCAGTCTGCTGGTCCTGGCCTGGAGACTCCGCAGTCTCCTCCTTGATGGCAGCAGACTGAAGAAGCTGTGTAACGGGTGGGTAGGATCACCTACAATGCATAGAGCTTTGCAAGTGAGACGGGTTCCATAAATATCCTGAAGGGAGGGGAGAGAGACACCAATGATCTTCTCAGCTGCTCTCCCTATACGTTGCAGAGTCTTCTGGCAAGACACGTTGCAGGTGCCATACCACACAGTGATGCAGCTGGTCAGAATGCTCTCGATGGTGCCTCTGTAGAAGGTGTACATGATGGGGGATGGGGCTCTGGCTCTCCTCAGTTTGCGGAGAAAGTAGAGACGCTGCTGTGATTTCTTGGCCAGTGCTGCAGTGTTATCAGTCCAGGAGAGGTCCTCTGTAATGTGCACACCCAGAAACTTGGTGCTACTCACTCTCTCCACAGTCGCACCGTTGATGGTCAGAGAAACATGCTGAGTGTGCACTCTCCTGAAATCAACAACAATCTCCTTCGTCTTCTCCACGTTCAGAGAGAGATTGTTTTCACTGCACCACCCGGCCAAGCGGCTCACTTCACTCCTGTAGTTTGTCTCATCTCTGTTACTAATGAGACCCACCACAGTTGTGTCATCCGCAAACTTAATGAAGAGGTTGAAGTTGTGTAACGGTGTGCAATCGTGGGTCAGCAGAGTGAAAAGGAGGGGGCTCAACACACATCCTTGAGGGGCCCCAGTATTCAGTATGATGGTGCTGGATGTGTTGCTGCCGACCCGTACTGCCTGAGGTCTTCCAATCAGAAAGTCCAACAGCCAGTTGCACAGTGAGGTATTGAGCCCCAACTCGATTAATTTATGAATGAGCTGTTGAGGGATGATTGTGTTGAATGCTGAACTGAAGTCTATAAACAGCATTCTAACATATGAGTCTTTTTTTCTCTAAATGTGTAAGTGCTGAGTGAAGGGTAGTTGAAATAGCATCATCGGTCGACCGGTTGGACCGATATGCAAACTGGAATGGGTCCAGGGAGGAGGGGAGGGCAGACTTGATGTGATGCATGACTAACCGTTCAAAGCACTTCAAGATGATGGAAGTAAGTGCAACAGGACGGTAGTCATTGAAACAGGATGGAGATGGCTTCTTTGGGACTGGAATGATGTTAGTAGCTTTGAAGCATGTGGGAACAACAGCCTGACTAAGTGAGATGTTAAAAATATCTGTGAAAACGTCAGTGAGTTCTGCTGCACAGTCCCTCAGTACACGCCCAGGGATGTTGTCAGGACCCGGAGCTTTGCGTGCATTGATCCTACTGAAGGATCTCCTCACGCTGTCCGGGGTCAGCATTATCACCTGGTCACCGGGAGAAGATGGAATCTTCTGTGCAGTGGTGCTGTTTTGTGCCTCAAAGCGAGCGAAAAAGGTGTTCAGCTCGTTCAGCAGAGAGATGTTACTGTCACCGGTCCGTGATGGGGGCTTGTAGTCCGTAATAAACTGTATCCCCCGCCACAGGCTCAGATTGTCTCTGCTGTCGCTGAAACAATGGGCTATCCTCCTGGAATAATGTTTCTTAGCCTCTCTAATGCCGCGAGATAGGTTGGCCCTGGCTGTTCTCAGGCCGACCTCATCTCCAGCTCTGAAGGCAGCGTTCCGCGTCTCCAGGAGTCTGTAGACCTCCCCTGTCATCCACGGCTTCTGGTTGGCCTGGACAGTGATGGTTTTTGTGACTGTTACATCCTCAATACACTTGTTGATGTAGGCAGTGACAGTCTCCGAGTACTCCTGGAGGTCAATGATGTTATTGCAAGTGGCAGCCCGCTTAAACATATTCCAGTCAGTTGTATCAAAACAGTCTTTAAGAGCGTCTGACGACCCTTCCGGCCACACCTGAATCTGTTTCTGAACTGGTTTGACAACTTTAACAAACGGTCTGTATGCAGGCATTAGCATAACAGTGATGTGGTCTGAGGCACCAAGGTGGGGGAGGGGGGAGGGCTTTGTAAGCTCCTCTCTGTGTAGTATAAACAAAGTCTAAAATGTTATTTCCTCTTGTTGGAAAATTAATGTGTTGATGTATTTTTGGAAACACACTCTTTAATTCAGCATGGTTAAAATCCCCAGCTATGATGAGAAAAGCATCAGGGTGTGCTGTCTGCTGCTCACTGATGTACTGGTACAGTTCATTTAGTGCATCGTTCCTATTGCTGTTGTTGTTATTCGGAGGAATGTAAACTGAAACAAGCAGTATGGCAGTACATTCCCTCGGCAGATAGAACGGCCGGCACTTAATAATCATAAACTCCACCAGAGGTGAGCAGTCCTTGCAAATCACAACAGCATCCCGGCACCACGCGTCATTGATGTAAACACACAGTCCGCCGTGGATTTTTCCTCCCGCGACGAGAGCTCTGTCTGCTCGATAGCACGTCAGCTGATCGAGCTGAATGGCGCAGTCCGGAACGATGTTGCTAAGCCATGTTTCCGTGAACACAAAAACACAACAGTCTCTTACAGTCCTTTGAGTTGAACGTAGTATTGGATGAAGTCCAGTTTATTGTCCAAAGAGCGTACGTTAGCCAGTACAATGGTGGGAATAGATGGCTTGAAAGGATTAGCCATTAGCCTAGCCCGGATACCTCCACGATTGCCCCTCTTCTGCTTCCTCTCACCCTGCTTGTGGCGCCTCCACTGTAGGCAAGATGCAGTAGTGGGGATCGGTAATGATGTAAGCTTCCGGAGAAGTCCGAGATCTCGCAGCTGTTCTGTGTGCACGGAGTTTGACTCTAAAAATGCGGTTCTGCCAACATCCAGCAGAACCTCACGATTGTATGAAAACACAGTTCTATCGGGACAGAGAGAAGCCGCTGCGTGTGAATGCGCTGCCATTTTCATAAGCTGCCTTGGGTTTGGCTTGGGATGGTTCCAGCAGCCCCTGGGATCCAGTGTTAGAGGCAGACCAATGCTGCATCCACCATATGGCTCTGCAAAGAATAGATCCACTCTGGATGTAGGAGCGCAGCAGACAGCAGTATTGTTCAAAGGTCCTCAAAGGTCGAGATAGCAATCTAACAGCTGGAGGTGTAAATGGCTTTTGAACACAACAGCTGTTATACAATATGACTTCTCACAACATATACAATATCTCACAAAAGTGAGTACACCCCTCACATTTTTGTAAACATTTTATTATATCTTTTCATGTGACAACACTTAAGAAATAAAACTTTGCTACAATGTAAAGTAATGAGTGTACAGCTTGTATAACAGTTTAAATTTGCTGTCACCTCAAAATAACTCAACACACAGCCATTAATGTCTAAACTCCTAGCAACAAAAGTGAGTATACCCCTAAGTCAAAATGTCCGAATTGGGCCCAAGGTATCAATATTTTGTGTGGCAACAATTATTTTCCAGCACTGCCATAACCCTCTTGGGCATGGAGTTCACCAGAGCTTCATGGGTTGCCACTTTTCCACTCCTCCATGATGACATCAAAGAGCTGGTGGATGTTAGAGACCTTGCACTCCTCCACCTTCGGTTTGAGGATGCCCCACAGATACTCAATAGGGTTTAGGTTTGGAGACATGCTTGGCCAGTCCATCACCTTTCCCTTTAGCTTCTTTAGCAAGGCAATGGTCATCTTGAAGGTGTTTTTGGGTTGTTATCATGTTGGAATACTGCCCTGCAGCATGGTCTCTGAAGGGAGGGGATCATACTCTGCTTCAGTATGTCACAGTACATGTTGGCATTTATGGTTCCCTCAATGAAATATAGCTCTCCAGTGCTGGCAGCACTCATGCAACCCCAGACCATGACACTCCAACCACCATGCTTGACTGTACGTAAGACACACTTGTCTTTGTACTCCTCACCTGGTTGGCACCACACACGCTTGACACCATCTGAACCAAGTAAGTTTCTTTTGGTCTCATCAGACCACAGGACATGGTTCCAGTAATCCATGTCCTTAGTCTGCTTGTCTTCATTAAACAGTTTGTGGACTTTCTTGTGCATTGTCTTTAGAAGAGGCTTCCTTCTGGGATGCAGACCAATTTGAAGCAATGTTTAGCATATGGTCTGAGCACTGACACTCATATGTCTATTTCCCAAAGACAACCTATGGATATGACGCTGAGCACGTGCACTCAACTTCTTTGGTCGACCATGGTGAGGCCTGTTCTGAGTGGAACTTGTCCTGTTAAACAGCTGTATGGTCTTGGCCACCGTGCTGCAGCCCATTTTCAGGGTCTTGGCAATCTTCTTATAGCCTAGGGCAATAACACAGTACATTGGAATTGCACTCACACTTTTTCTTTAAGGCAATCGCTTTAAAGCATTCCAACAGGAGCTACTCGCTCCTCCCGTCCCTCCAGATTTTCGATCCTGTGCAGGCAAGAAACATTCTGGATCTTTACGCTTGGGTCCATGTCGCCGGGTGGGCTCAATGAGGAGCTGGAAGTCAATACGATTATTTGACATATTAGCATGGGGGTGTGGGCATGGTTGAGTGGGTTCAAGCACATGCACATACACACGGTAACTTAGGGTAGGGAACACAGTCCCTGCCCGGCCATGTGTCTGTGAAGTGTGCATGGAGGCATATGCACATTCGTGCGCACTAAACAATACCTGAGCAGCCGGGCATGGGAGCATGTGTATATATATGCATATATATATTTGGGGAAACTTAGTGTGTCACCACCGATGGGTATGTGTAGGAATATAATGAAAAATTGAAACCTGCACCTTTATAGCAGCGAACTCTAAACACCTGGAATGCTGGAACAATTTATATAAAACAAGAGTCGCGCTAAATGTACAGAACTGTGAACTCATATAGAGAACTAAAGTTCATAAACCTTGTGTAGCACCAAAGGCTATGACAGAGGGATAAGACCATCGATACAGTTCCAAAGAAATGACAAGTAGATAAAATGATGCTCATATGGTCATCCACCCAGGTGTATATATATATAAAACACAGACAATCCGTGAAACCTCCACCACATGAAGCCTCTTACCAGAGGAAGGAAGGATTAAAGCAGTAAGTAGTTAAGGGACTACAACCACCCATATCCTGCAAGGCAGCTCCTAGATAGTCCAAGCGAACTTGCTCAGAGGAAGCGAACCATCTGGGATGGATTCCAAATCAACTGGAATGGGCTGGATCCTCCTTTAGCAAAGTATGCATAAAATAAAACGGAAACAAGCCCATAGCGTGATAACGTTTAAAACATTTAATAAATAATAAAAGGACATGTACTCACCCTGAGGTGAACATAATACAGCCAAAATATAGATAGATGACACCAAGGCACAGGGCGGGCAACTCCGGTATTTGGGCGTGATAAGGAGTGTTGACTTGGCACCTCCCGAAGCTTTTCGTCCACAGACGTTGTCAAGGGGGTATGGAAAACACTCATCACGCCAATCAATATAAGGTAAAATCAAGGAGGAAATAAGCGTCACTTCCGGGGGGCGGTTCACGCTCCGGCCTGTAACTAACCCAGTTCTTCTTTGGCCCTTTGCATTGGTCAAGTCCTGGGCATGTGACGCTGACATCACTTCCTGCCGAGTGGTCATGACAGGAAGTACCAGCTGTTCCATATTATTTCCTCCTTGATTTTACCTTATATTGATTGGCATGATGAGTGTTTTCCATACCCCCTTGACAATGTCTGTGGACGAAAAGCTTCGGGAGGTGCCGAGTCAACACTCCTTATCATGCCCGAATACCGGAGTTGCCCACCCTGTGCCTTGGTGTCATCTATCTATACTTTGGCTGTATTATGTTCACCTCAGGGTGAGTGCATGTCCTTTTATTATTCATTAAATGTTTTAAACGTTATCACGCTATGGGCTTGTTTCCGTTTTATTTTATGCATACTTTGCTAAAGGAGGATCCAGCCCATTCCAGTTGAATTGGAATCCATCCCAGATGGTTCGCTTCCTCTGAGCAAGTTCGTTTGGACTATCTAGGAGCTGCCTTGCAGGATATGGGTGGTAGTAGTCCCTTAACTACTTACTGCTTTAATCCTTCCTTCCTCTGGTAAGAGGCTTCATGTGGTGGAGGTTTCACGGATTGTCTGTGTTTTATATATATATACACCTGGGTGGATGACCACATGAGCATCATTTTATCTACTTGTCATTTCTTTGGAACTGTATCGATGGTCTTATCCCTCTGTCATAGCCTTTGGTGCTACACAAGGTTTTTGGACTTTAGTTCTCTATATGTGTAGGAATGTATATATATGTATTTCTCATGTGGGTATGTATATACTTATATATGAGAAGTATAAACAACTGTCGTGTAGTATATTTGGTTGGCCTATATAGAGTAGTATCCTCACATACTTTTTGATAATTGCATATGTGCCATATGAAATTGAATCTTATCCTATTGAATTTTAATGAGTCTAGTATTTTTAATCAAGTATATATTTATTATATGTCTTATGAAATTATCCTGGTTTATGAAATTGTTCTGGTAGATGTATGAGAGATAATGTGGAATTAAAATGATTTGTTGATTATTGGTATAAGGAAATGCTCATTTAGTTTAGAGTTTTATATACATATATACTCCTAAGATACGTTTAATTTTTTTTTTTTTTTTTAGCAGGAGAAAACCATTGCTATGTAGGGAACGTGATATCCTAATATGTATCCATAACAGCTCTGGTTAATATCTGCGCTTGTAATGTACTGTTTTAAATTTTATTTCAAATTGTATCTTAAATTGTATTTTTAATATATGTTTTTTAAAAGTGGATAGCCCCTTGCTTCTCCCGTCCCAGCCGAGGTTAATAAAGATTATTGGTTACTGGCACCTTTAAGAATATACTATCAACTAATTAGGGCCGATGGTATCCCGGGTATATAGGGAGGGGCATTAGCAGGAAGCAAGGTGGGACCTGAGGAAGGAGGCTCCGCCTCCGAAACGCGTTGTCCATAGCAACAGCAGAGGCAGTGCACCCGTGTCTTGAATCCCCCACCTCGCAGCTCCGTATTACTTGTGGCTCCGCTTTGGCTGAGGCTTTCCTGAGGTGCCGTAGATCACGTTGGCATCCGGTGACCAGGCAACACAGGAAGTAAAGGAGAGCGGGGATACAGCGGCGGCAGCCGCGGATGAGGAGACCGCAGAGTCACCATCTGGAGGGACGAGAGGAGCGAGTAGCTCCTGTTGGAATGCTGTAAAGCGATTGCCTTAAAGAAAAAGTGTGTGTGCAATTCCAATGTACTGTGTTATTGTCCTTTATTAAAGCTTTATTGCCCGAGGTTGCGTGCGCTTTTCTTTACAGATTTGAATTGTTTTGATCCGTCCCCCCCCCCCCCCCCCAGTGGAGTGAGAGAAGAGCAGCAGCAACCGGTACATTTCAGCTAAAAAACATACAAACAAAGGAGGTGAACACGTGGACAGCGCCATGGGCTGGTGAAGTACTCCTCTTTGTACTTGTTGTTTATCAGCATGTGCAGGATCTGTCCTTTTTGATTGTTATTCTTATAGCCTAGGCCATCTTTATGTAGAGCAAAAATTATTTTTTCAGATCCTCAGAGAGTTCTTTGCCATGAGGTGCAATGTTGAACTTCCAGTGATCAGTATGAGAGAGTGAGATTGATAACACCAAATTGTAAAATGTAACACTAACAATTCACATGACACTGGGGGAGGTAAAATGGCTAATTGGGCCCAATTTGGACATTTTAACTTAGGGGTGTACTAACTTTTGTTGCCAGCGGTTTAGACTACTTTACATTGTAGCAAAGTGTCATTTCTTCAGTGTTGTTACATGAAAAGATATAATAAAATATTTACAAAAAAGTGAGGGGTGTACTCACTTTTGTGAGATATTGTACCATTCAATATCTCTGCTTAATCATAAATACATGTTTGATAATCATAAATAAATATTTGATAAATGAAATGGCTATTCCATTTTCCCCATCAGTATGGATGAGAGCGCTTGCTGCTGTGTTGCACCTTTCTTTGAGCTTCTTCAAAAGAGCTTGAACAGCACATCTTGAAACTCCAGCCTGTTTTGACATTTATGTCACCTTGCTGATGCAGTATAACTACCTTGTGTCTTTTTGCTGTGCTCAATCTTTCCATGGTGTATGACCTGTGACATGAAACCATCTTCCATAGCCTCACCTCACCTTAGCAGTAATTTGGCTGTTCCTCACTCCGTTTTAAGCCTCTTACACAGCTGTTTCTGGTTCAGGTAATGTCTGTGTTTCAACCTACATATGAAATTGATGATCATTAGCGACTGCTTGGTATAATTGGTTAATCATACACCTGACTGTAATTCTACAAAATCCCTGGCTTTTTGCAAGTGTACAAAAATGTCCACATGTATGCGGTGCTGGTTTGAAGCCAAAGGGTAGTGTGATATTTGGGGTGATAGTTCCAAGGGATCACGTGCACAAGCCGGGTAAACTTAAACAAGAAGTGGTTTATTTTCTTCCATAACAGAAATAAGGCGGGGGGCGTGGCTTGGCGCGGAGCGTGGATGGCCGCTTGAACTCTCAGCTCCCGGCCGGCTTGTGAGATCTAAGCTTAAATCTAGCTTTTACCCTCCATCGACAACTCAGCAACGATGTTGGGGAGGTCCAGTACCCACTCCTCTCCCTCCAGATAGCGCTCTCCCCGTGGTCAGAGCTCCGGCAGCACCCGCAGCATTCCGGAACTTTTCCGGCAGCCTCAACAGGTACGCGAGTCCCCGGCTCCGACCAAGGCCTACTCGGATGCGCTCCGAGGTACATCCGCCCTGCAGTCTACAGTTAACCAGCCGATTACCCCGCAACAAGGAGACCCGAATTCCGCTATGGATACGCTATCCCCACCACAAAATCTTACACAAGTGAGGCCAGTTACTTACCCAGAATTGCGCTCCATAGCAGATGAGCTTAAGGCCTCATGGGCCATGGCTATAGCTGATCTCAGGAGAGACTTTAACTCTATCAACATTAGAGTTACTGAAGTTGAGGACAAAGTACTCTCTCAGGAGGATTCCATTCAAACTCTATCCCAATCCATAGAATCCCATGACTCACAATTCAGGGATATGCAAAGACAACTCGAAGACTTGGATAACAGAGGCAGACGCCATAACCTACGTGTGAGAGGCATTCCGGAGTCGGTGGAACAAGCCCAAGTAACAAAAGCTACCATTGCCATCTTTAATGATGCACTGGGCAGACCACCTGAAGCCCCAATCGAGGTGGAACGTCTTCATAGAGCCCTCAGGCCTAAACCGAGAGACACTGATCCCCCTAGGGATATTGTCTGTTGTCTAGTCAACTTTAAATTGAAGGAAGACATCTTGAGGAGGACAAGAGACCGTCACACCCTCCGGTGTCAGGGGTCTGATGTCAAGATCTTCCAAGATCTGTCCCCAATAACCCTGCAACGCAGACGAGACATGAGACCCCTACTTGATTTATTACGATCATGAAATATCCAATACCGGTGGAAATTCCCGTTCTGCCTTTCTGCCTCGGCGAACAGACGCACGGCCAATCTGAAGATCCCAGAGGACTTGCATAACTTCTGCAATACTCTCAACATACCCTATGTAGAGCTTCCAGATTGGTATAGACCGCTAACCTCTCGGTCCCTCCGCAGAACCAACCCCAATGACGCAATCCCGGAGAGAGACGAGTTTCAGATAAGACGCCCAAGATCTTCATCTCCTGGGACCGCGTCCTCCGTCCGAAGCTCGATTCAAGATAGGCATAGTCCAACCGCCTCCCCGGACCACCGACGTCCGAGACAAGAGTGATACATCAAGTATTGCCCTCTATAATCTCTTTAACTCATATCCGCAGTTCTTTTCCCCTTTTTTTTCTCTTACTTTTTCGCTTTCTCACTATTCCCTCCCACAAATCTTCTCTCCACCTGCCCTCATGTGCTTTATCCCACAGACTCTGATCTATATCGATGCATAATCACACTCCAGATCGCATCAACCCTTCACAGCTCACAGACTTCCGAATTCCTGCATCCCTGGACACGGATGAAGAACTGACCGAAGAGCCTACCCAAACCTCTTTGCTGGTTTTCTCCCAGAAGACAAGTTTTTCTACTCACCTGGTTGGGTAATGTACCTTTCACCAAATATGTTACTCTCCCTCAAGATAGTTCCGCACCAACTATGTTGACTGAGAACCCAGAGACGTTTTCTTTTTATATATATTATTTTTCTTTCTTTCCTTTTGATGCTAACACACACAGTATTTGTCTTACTCCCTGATACCTTCACAAAATCTGGTGGGCTGTTCGGATCTATCTATGCCTTACTCTCCCTTAGCTGACATGGGTTCTAATGTGGGGGGAAGTGGGGTGGGGGGGGGATGCTGGGAGAGAGATGACTATAAGACTGAAAGATTCTGTACACAACATTCTAATCAGAAATTGCAGATCTTTTCTACCCCAGACCATCTCAACAACTTAAGACACCGCTAGAATATAACCTGGATATACTCTATGATCTATAAAGCCCCCCAGATTTTGGCGGAGATGATACGGTCAGCCGACTAAAGCAATTGTCTTCTCATACACAGTAATTGATATGCTACTTTCACCCCCGTTCATCCATGCCGCAATGCAGACTTACCCTTATACTGCGAACCTTTTTACTTTTAATTCTCTGATGTAAGATTGACACACATTACTCCTGTTTCATGCCTAATATATTTTACTACGCAGGTACCTCGGTTGCTCTTAATTATTACACCATTGCCCAGGTTTCTCTTTGATATAGGAAATATCCTCCACATACTCCCTGTATGTGAGTCAATATCCCTATGCATCCTCACAATCACATACATCACCTATACGTTCTGTCCGCCTCCCCAATCATATAGTCCTCATATCTCAACTGCCTCGGTGGAGGGGCACTCACCCACACCACAATCATACTTCACATGCCGGCCGGCAGTTCCATTAAATACATTTCTTCCATCGTTCTGGTACATACCGCTTACCCCAAAAGACAGGTAGAGTACATTTGACGCTCTTCCTGTCGACTTTTCCGACATTTGTAAATCCAGTTAGGGTGTGATTCTCCTTCATACCCTTTTTCTCGGTCTTTAACCCCTCATTCCTATCCCTACCCAACCCCTCCTTTCCTTACCACACCTGCCTATACTTCCCATACCTTCCCGTATTCCTCAGGCCCCCTCTCCCCCGGCGGTTTTTGCCTCCAGTGCTGACTTGGTCGTACCTACACTACTATCACATTAACGTCCCCTATTTTGTGGGACCAGCTTCTTTTCTACGATGAAATCCTCTTTAGAATCCCCCAAATTCTCACCACTCAAGGTTGTATCCCTGAATGTTAAGGGTTTGAACAAGCCAGAAAAACGCAGCCAAGTATTGGACATATTGCACAAGCTTAAAGCCGACATTATATTCCTTCAAGAAACGCACTTTCACACACAAAACACTCCAAAACTCGGCAACCTCCGTTACCCCACATCTTATCTGGCCACCAATCCTCTGGGAAAGACTAAGGGCGTGGCAGTTCTCCTTTCCAAAAGGCTAGACTGGGAATGCTCTGACACTATTGTTGATCCTGACGGCAGATACATCCTCCTAGAAGGCACCATTTCACAAAAGCCATTCACATTAGCAAATATTTATAGTCCCAACTCGGCCCAAGTTCCGTTCTTCAGGAAAATATCAGCCCTGCTAGCAGGCTTCCAACAGGGAATCACGATACTGGGGGGGGGGATTTTAATGTAGCATTGGATCCAATCCTAGACTCATCCTCTGGAACATCATCTCTCCCATACAAAGCTCTTAAACAGATTAGACAGTCCCTCCATGAGCTAATCCTCCATGACACCTGGAGAACGCTGAACCCCTCGGTCAAAGATTTTACTTTCTTCTCCCCACCTCACCAAAAATATTCCAGATTAGACTACATTTTTCTTTCTCAAAAAGACTTACCCCTGATCAAAAAGTCAGCAATAGAACCTATGTTAATTTCAGACCACCACCCTGTGTCCCTGACACTATCTATCCCCAAAGATTTTCCGCACAGCAAATTCTGGAGATTGGACTCCTCCCTTCTTACCCACGAATCAGACATCCAATACGTAGGCAATAAACTCACTGAATACTTTTATGACAATAGTAATGACGACGTATCTCCCATAACTGTTTGGGAGGAACACAAATGTGTCATGAGAGGTTCACTCATTTCTCTCAAATCATCTAAGAAGAAAACCCATGAAGCCCACACCCAATCCCTAATCAACAAAATCCGAGAATTAGAAAAAACACATAAACGCACTAAAGCCCAACACACATATACCGAACTAGTCCACAACAGGCAATTGTTGCTTGATGAACTCCATATTAAAATTAAGCGCAAATTCATTTTTCAACAGAAACTTTTTTATGAGTTCGGGAATAAAAGTAGCAAGTTCCTAGCCAAAGCCCTCCAAGAGAAAAAAGCCAAGTCATACATTCATTCAATTAGAGACAAACATGGAAATACCTTCGTAAAAACTCCAGACATTGCATCCCAATTTGAGAAATATTACACCGAATTATACAACTTAGACCACACAACCCCCGAGCAGACACAGAATTCCCTCATTCATGACTTCCTCCAGACTGCATGCCCTAAAACCCTTAATCCCTCACAAACTCAAAATTTAGATGATCCCTTCTCGGAAGAAGAACTCAAACTAGCAATCTCCCAACTTAAAGCGGGTAAGAGTCCAGGCCCGGATGGATTCACAGCCCCATATTATAAGATTTTTGCAACATACTTTCCACTCCACTATTGAAAGCGTTCAACGCACTGGCTTCTCCCCCTTATCCTCACAATAGACTACTAGAAGCTCACATCTCTGTGATACCCAAAGAAAATAAAGATCCAACCTGTGTGTCCAATTATAGACCTATTTCCCTACTAAATGTCGATATAAAGCTTTATGCTAAAATCATTGCCAACAGACTTCTCCCCCTAATCCCCCAGTTGATAGACAAAGATCAGGTGGGCTTTGTTCCTGGACGCGAAGCTCGTGACAACACGATAAAAGCTATCAATATACATCATTGGATTACTTCACATAAACTAAAGGGTTTCATGCTCTCTCTCGATGCCGAGAAGGCGTTCGACAGGCTCGACTGGAACTATATGGCAAGTGTCCTAAAGCATATAGGCATTCCTGACCGCTTACTTACCCTCATACTTGCCTTGTACTCTACACCCTCAGCCTGTGTGAGGGTGAATGGGAGCCTGTCGGGCGCCTTCTCCATCGGAAACGGGACAAGGCAGGGATGCCCCCTGTCCCCGATCCTATTTGTTTTGACCCTGGAGCCCTTCTTACGATCCTTAGCATTAAACCCAAACATAACAGGAATAACCGTTTCACAGCGCACATATAAAATAGCGGCCTTCGCCGATGATATTCTCTTATTTCTTAGCAACCCCCTTATATCCATCCCAACCCTCCTACAGGAATTCAAACTCTTCCAAAAAATCTCCAATTTCAAAATTAACTTCTCGAAATCGAATGCCCTCAACATATCCCTACCCCAAAGCTTAGTCGACCAGTGTAAAACTAACTTCCCCTTCCAATGGACACATTCTTCAATTAAATATTTGGGTATTCACCTTACAAACAATTTGACTGAACTCTTCCCTACAAATTTCCTTCCGGTATTGCAAACGATTAGAGATGATATGGTCAGGAATGGGGTAAAATCTTCCGGTCTTGGGGGGGGTGGAGTAATGGCTGAGTGAGGACGCTCGCCAGGTGAACAGGTGTGCTCCGATCGGCCTCCTCCCCAGTAGCTCAGCAGCCCAGCCTAGCCCAGCCTAGCCTGAACCAAGCAGCACGAGAAGGCACGAGGAGATAGTGGTATTCCTATACTGCCAAGCTCAGCATACGGAGCGCAGACCGCATATACCGCATCTATTGGAGAGGAGACATCGGCTGCCGCAGCGGCATTGCACATACCGGACATACCAGTATAGTGTACGGAGTGCATACCGCACATACCTCACATATCGGTGAGAGAGGAGGCAGCGGCGGCGGTAGCGGCATTGCAACACACCGGACATTCCGTGCATACCGCACGTCCCCGCACCACGAGGAGGAAAAGAGGAGACAGTGGCACCGCACACACGCTCGCCACACACGCTTGCCAGGTAGACAGGTGCGCTCCGATCGGTCTCCTCCTCCCCAGCAGTAGCTCCGGAGGCAGCGGCAACGGCATTGCACATACCGGACATACCGTGCATACCGCACATCTTAGCAGCTTGAGGAGACAAGAGGAGACAGCGGCATTACGGGTGGCGTGGGGGTCATACAGCCTAGTCCAGCATAGCGTATGAGACCCCAGTGTGTATACCATATATACCACACATACTGTGCATACAGTAGACCCGATGTTACTTTGTGAACCCCGGAGGTCGATGGGAGAAGACGGAGGTCAGAGGTAGGAGATCCGAAGTTTGTGCACCCTAGTGCCTCCGTACAGAGTATAGTACCATACCAGGTCTTTGGAACTGTAGTGCACATACCGTGCACACCGCATAAATCCCAAAAGTAGAATATCGCGGGATTCGGAGAGCCTAGTGAGACTGTGTGGACGGAGCCTTTGCACCCTAATCCGCCTTAGTGCGGACGCGGTCAAGCCAGGGTGGAAAGACTATGAGAGGTGGCAAGTTGAAAAGAGGAAGAGGGACTGCCAGGATTACACGCTCAGTTGCAGCAGTGGCTGCAGCCAAGGAGATCAGCCGATTCTTCCAACAAGCCAACTCATTACCAATAATGGCCATGTCTACAGCGGCGACAACGGCGGAGATGCAGTGCCCTCCGGACGCTTCTCTGGTAAGCACCACTGATAAATCAAACACCTCAGACACCTCAAATGCTTGTGACTTATCTGCATTGTCTGTAGGGGGGATGCAAGTGGGGTTGGATACCGTAGAGCCCAGAGAGATTCAAGAGGGGCCAGGCAAGCTTCCTAAATCCGTATCCCAAACACAGACTCTCTCATCAGTAGACCCAGAGATCCGAGCGCTGTTGTTAGCACTCCCTACTAGGGCGGATATAGAGGTAATGATGGGGCGGATGGAAGAAAATCATCGGAGAGAATTACAGGAGCTCACCAAAGAGGTCCGCTCAGTATCTAATAGAGTGTCAGCTGGGGAATCCGCCACAGCAAATATGGAGGTACGAGTGAAAGCATTAGAATCAGCACAAAAAGCGCAGGCAAGCTCAGCCATAGACCTACAATTGCATCTTGAGAGTGTTGAGGATCGGAGTAGGCGTAATAACCTACGGATCCGCGGGTTGCCAGAAACCGCAGAAGCAGAAGATTTAACAGCAACTGCAACTGCTATTTTTCTTCAAATTACAGGCCCCGATATCCCTGAGGTAGTGCGGATTGATCGAATCCATCGAGTATCAGGCCCTCGCTTATTGGACCCCACGAGATATAATATGTAGGGTTCATCATTACCCACATAAAGAAAGCATAGTTCGAAAAGCATGGGATTTAGGAGATATTAATTTTAAGGGAGCTAATTTAAGGATACTCCCGGATCTATCGTGGGCTACACTGCAGAGGAGAGGAATGCTTAAGCCGCTATTGGAAAGAGCCAGAGCACAGGATGTTTCATATCGCTGGGGATATCCGTTCTCTGTAACTTTCCAGAGAGAACGCCGTTTTTGCACTTTGAGATCCCGAGAGGACCTACCAGCGGTCTTTGCCTTCTTAGAAGTCCCTGCTTTTGAGGTACCTGACTGGTTAATTTTTCTCCATCGCTCTTCAGGAGGCAATCTTAAGACAAAGAAAAGCAAAGCCCGGTTGGACCCTATAGAGGGTAATAATGAATTAGGGTGATGAAGAGGTGAGGACCGCAGTAGCTGACGTGGAGTTTACTTTTCCTGACTTTGCATTTACTTTTTCTTTTTTTTTCTTCTCTCTTTTTTTTTTGACTAAACTGGCTGGATTAGATTTTTTTTGCTTTTTTTGTCCCCTGAATTCTATTAAATTTTGGTTTTTGATGAGGGTCCTCCGTCCCTTTTTTTTTTTTTTTTTATTAACTATTTCGTAGTGAGATGGTCAACTGTTTTTCTCTAAATTGCTCCCCGGTGTTTTTTTTTTTTTTCTCTTCTCCACTCTATAAGACTCTTAGATGGACTCCTCACGGACTCTGTGGTCCCAATATTTGGTTCTTATGCAGATAGGAGTATAGTATATAGAATTTCCTATTAGTGAACACCCAATAAGACACTTAGATGGACCCCTCTTGGACTCTGTGGTCCCAATATATGTTTTTTTTTTTTTTTTTATGCAGACAGGAGTACTGATAGGTATATAGTATACAGAATTAAAGTATGCAGAAATGATAAAGGGTATAAGGGTATAACAACTATTAATAGGACTGAAGAAAAATAATGAAGTTAATGAATTGAAGGGTATGCATAAGTAAGGATCAAGGAGGGAATATATAGAGTCTTATGAGGATGAAGAGGGAGGAATAGGGTCTTAGAGGTAGAAATGTCAACGCCGCTAAGGTGTAGACGACATGTGGTGACAGGCGACATAAGAGACCGGTGTTGGAGAGGAAAGGGAGGGGACGAAGGCTTTCCCTCCTTCCTTTTTCCAAAATATAGGGGTTATAATGGGATTAATGTTGGTTAACCTTACACCGACAGATATAGCATAGAGTATGATTCCATTTCATATTTCAATTCCATTAGTTTTAGACTATGTCGGTGAAGATGGATATATATATATATATATATATATACACTTAAATGCCTACGATAGTTTGTTTCATACTTGTATTGGGGGTGATTCCTGGTATAGATAAGTGTAGCAAATGGGGAAAGTAAATTAAAATAACCCTCCCGGTCTTGCCTCTTGACCTTTCGGGGAGAGGAAGGGAGAGGAAAGGGAAAGGGGGGAAGGAAGGGAAGGGGGAAAAAAAGAAAGAATCCCCCTTCTTTTTTTTTTTTTTTTTTCTCCCCCTTCCTTCCGAGTTGACCATTAGGAAGGAGACAGGGTATATTTGGAGATTACAGGGGAAACATAACCCCTTTTCCTATTGTACTATCTATTTATGCTTAGTATAGGCAAAGGAGAAAGGGGGGAGAAGGGAGGGAGGAGGGATGAACTTGTACAGGGGAATATATATTGATACTGGGGAGGAGTAGGAGGGGGGCGCCCTCTAACGGCTATTTTTTCCAAACCCCCAAATAGGACAGTGCGCAAAGGGGGGGGGACGCTTGATTGTAGCGCACAGTGCACGTTAGTGCTGACACTGTAGGGGGGATTAGCGGGGAATTGAGGGAGTAGATTTGGGCTTTGGGGTTTTTTTTTTTTTTTTTGCACTTTAGTCTGCACTTTGGTGTCCACCATGGAGGGGATTAGGGTACTATCACTGAATACTAAAGGACTTAACCAACCAGAAAAAAGACGTATGCTTTGGGAGGATTTGAGACGTATGAAAGTGGATATAGCTCTGATTCAAGAGACTCATTTTAGAACTAATAAATACCCAATTTTACAATCCAGACATTTCCCTCATGTGTACCACTCTACTAACGAGGAATCTAAGTCGAGGGGAGCATCTATTCTTATTACAAACAGTTTACCCTGGATATACCGAGACTCTATGGTGGACCCTAGATGTCTTTATGTCTTCGTAAAGGGTATGGTAGGGGAAGCCTTGATCACAGTAGTATCCCTATATGCACCAAACTATCAGCAAGATTTATATTTGTCTCAGATTCTGGACAAATTGACAGATTTTGCTGAGGGACAATTGATAATGGGGGGAGATCTAAACATCTCGCTGGTCCCTTCGATGGATGTTTCTTCGGGATCATCCACAACGGCACCTAGGGTGCATAAGGAAGTGTCCCGCGCCCTTAACCGAGCGCAACTAATAGATGTGTGGCGGCTCTTTCACCCGTCAGAACGGGATTTCACTTTTTTTTCTCCACCACACCAGGTCTATTCGAGACTGGATTACTTCCTGATTCCACATGCACAACTCCACTCAGTAATTGATACCTCTATAGGCAATATTACGTGGTCAGACCATGCCCCCGTGCTCCTTAGATATTCACTAGGGAGGATGTTATCAAACTCCTCAAAGGTGTGGAAATTGAATGAAAGTTTACTGAAAAGCCCTGGGGTGTTAGCAGAAGCAACAGAGGCACTCAAGGAATATTTTAGAATTAATGATACGGACGATTGCAATATCGGCCTACTATGGGAAGCCCATAAACCCGTTATACGCGGCATTTTGATTAAATATGGGGCACGCATTAAAAGGGAGAGAGAGAGTACCCTCCAGTCGTTGCTGGCTAGGCTACAAAAAGCGTAAGCATGCCATAAACATGCCCAAACATCAAATAATACACAGGAGCTGGTCACTGTCCGCCGACAGATCACGGACATACTCCATTAGAGAGCAAAAAAGGTTATCCAAGGAGGAAGAAAAATAGGATACGAGGTTGGAGACAAATGTGGGAAGGCATTAGCAAATGCAGTACGTGACCTCAGGACCTCATCATATATTACACAGGTGAAGAATAAGCAGGGTAAAAAACTAGTGATGCCATCCCAGATGACGCAGGTTTTTCGTGAGTTCTTTAAAGACCTCTATAATCTCCCAGTGGCTACCCCGGATCTGGCCCAGGTGAAGGAATATATTGTGAACTCAGGGATGCCTCGGCTATCCTTAGAGGTGACGGAAAAACTTGAGACACCCATAACTCAATCAGAAATATTCCAAATTATTAAATCAATGAAACCGGGCAAGGCGCCTGGACCGGATGGGCTCACTCAGTTTTATTATACCTCTTTTTTTACAGAACTAGGCCCACATTTGGAAAAGCTTTTTAACTCCGCCAGAGAAGGTCCAGCCTTTCTTAAAGAAACCTTGAAAGCACATATCACTTTAATCCATAAGGAGGATAAGGACCCAGCAGATTGTAGTAGCTACAGACCGATCTCCCTTTTAAATTTTGATTTAAAAATTTTTACAAAGTTACTGGCAGCACGACTGTCCCAACATGTACAACCGCTGATACATTTAGACCAGGTTGGGTTTATACCTAATAGAGAGGCTAGGGACAACACAATCAAGGTCCTTAACCTAATTCATATTGCCTCCAATGCCCGCAATCCGGGAATTTTTTTAAGTACAGACGCTGAGAAGGCATTCGATCGGGTCAATTGGGATTTTATGACCGCAGTACTGAGGCATGTGGGCTTAGGAAATAATATGCGGAATTGGATTTCGGCATCCTATTCGATGCCATCTGCACAGGTTAAGGTAAATAGTTTTCTCTCAGATCCCTTCCCCATTAGCAATGGGACACGCCAAGGTTGCCCTTTGTCACCCCTTTTATTCGCGTTGGTTTTAGAACCCCTCTTATGTAAAATACGTAGCCACTCGGATATTTGGGGTATTCCGGTAGGTGGGGTACAACACAAGATCTCGGCATACGCGGACGATCTGCTGTTTTCACTAGCTAACCCGTTGATATCACTACCTAACTTATTACAGGAGTTTGATATATATGGGAAATTCTCTAATTTTAAAATTAATTTTTCCAAGTCTGCAGTGATGGGAGTACACTTAACTATACCTATGCGAGAGTCGATTCAAAAGAACTTTAAATTTAAATGGCCGGAGCAAGCTATTCGCTATCTAGGAACTAATATACCAACTAAATTAAGTCAACTATTTACTTTGAATTTCCCTCCACTGATGGTTATGACACGGATATTGTTATAGAAATGGCAGAAGGGACTACATTCGTGGTTCGGGAGGTGCAATCTTCTCAAAATGTGTATCCTCCCAAAGTTCCTATATTTATTCCAAACTCTACCATCTCAGATTCCATTGAAGTTTTTTAATCAGGTAAATACTCTATTTTTAAAGTTTATCTGGCCACATGGGAAACCACGGATATCAAAAAATTGGCTGAGCCTTCCGAAGAGAATGGGAGGGATCGCCTTACCTGATATTAGGAAGTACCATCAAGCCGTTCACCTAGGTAGAGTGGTAGACTGGGGTTGCCACTTTAATGCCAAAATCTCAGTTCAGATAGAGCAAGCACAGACCCCCGTGGCATTGATTAGGACCCCCTGGATGTGGAAGGAATGCCCCTTGGCGTTGAAGACACATCCTCTGATAGGCGCGACACTGAGATCGTGTAAGTATAACTGAGAGGTTATTCTCAAGGGACTCCCCACTCTACCCAATCTTAGGTAACCCTAAATTTGAGCCAGGACTTTCTTCTAGTCGCTTTATGAAGCTGCGCAGAACTGGTCTTTTCCAGGTAACACACTTTCTGATAGAGGATAGGTGGCCTACGCTATTAGAACTGACAGAATCACAGGGTCTATACACTCTAGCGGTATGGCAGGCTTTACAATTGCGTCATTTTCTAGGTTCGCTCTCACCACCAAGTACTTATAACAGACCGCTTACGGAGTTTGAGGAATACTGTTCTAGTCAAGGACAGAAGAAGGGCACTTTGTCATATATGTATGACCTATTGGTTACTCCTCAGACTCAACCGGCTTTACCCTGGATTCGTAAGTGGGAGATTGAGATGAGTAGAACATTCTCACCAGACCAAATTAAGAAGATGCTTGCACTAACATTAAAGTCCTCCAGATGTACTAAATTGCAGGAAACAAGTTATAAGATTATGTCAAGGTGGTATCATACTCCAGCTAAACTGCACAAATGTTACCCGGAAGCGTCAGAGGCTTGCTGGCGTTGTAACAGTGCAGAGGGAACTATGCTCCATATTTTTTGGGCTTGCCCCCGACTAATACATTTTTGGTCGGAAGTCCGTAGGATTATTCAGGAGGCAGCGGCGGCGGTAGCGGCATTGCAACACACCGGACATTCCGTGCATACCGCACGTCCCCGCACCACGAGGAGGAAAAGAGGAGACAGTGGCACCGCACACACGCTCGCCACACACGCTTGCCAGGTAGACAGGTGCGCTCCGATCGGTCTCCTCCTCCCCAGCAGTAGCTCCGGAGGCAGCGGCAACGGCATTGCACATACCGGACATACCGTGCATACCGCACATCTTAGCAGCTTGAGGAGACAAGAGGAGACAGCGGCATTACGGGTGGCGTGGGGGTCATACAGCCTAGTCCAGCATAGCGTATGAGACCCCAGTGTGTATACCATATATACCACACATACTGTGCATACAGTAGACCCGATGTTACTTTGTGAACCCCGGAGGTCGATGGGAGAAGACGGAGGTCAGAGGTAGGAGATCCGAAGTTTGTGCACCCTAGTGCCTCCGTACAGAGTATAGTACCATACCAGGTCTTTGGAACTGTAGTGCACATACCGTGCACACCGCATAAATCCCAAAAGTAGAATATCGCGGGATTCGGAGAGCCTAGTGAGACTGTGTGGACGGAGCCTTTGCACCCTAATCCGCCTTAGTGCGGACGCGGTCAAGCCAGGGTGGAAAGACTATGAGAGGTGGCAAGTTGAAAAGAGGAAGAGGGACTGCCAGGATTACACGCTCAGTTGCAGCAGTGGCTGCAGCCAAGGAGATCAGCCGATTCTTCCAACAAGCCAACTCATTACCAATAATGGCCATGTCTACAGCGGCGACAACGGCGGAGATGCAGTGCCCTCCGGACGCTTCTCTGGTAAGCACCACTGATAAATCAAACACCTCAGACACCTCAAATGCTTGTGACTTATCTGCATTGTCTGTAGGGGGGGTGCAAGTGGGGTTGGATACCGTAGAGCCCAGAGAGATTCAAGAGGGGCCAGGCAAGCTTCCTAAATCCGTATCCCAAACACAGACTCTCTCATCAGTAGACCCAGAGATCCGAGCGCTGTTGTTAGCACTCCCTACTAGGGCGGATATAGAGGTAATGATGGGGCGGATGGAAGAAAATCATCGGAGAGAATTACAGGAGCTCACCAAAGAGGTCCGCTCAGTATCTAATAGAGTGTCAGCTGGGGAATCCGCCACAGCAAATATGGAGGTACGAGTGAAAGCATTAGAATCAGCACAAAAAGCGCAGGCAAGCTCAGCCATAGACCTACAATTGCATCTTGAGAGTGTTGAGGATCGGAGTAGGCGTAATAACCTACGGATCCGCGGGTTGCCAGAAACCGCAGAAGCAGAAGATTTAACAGCAACTGCAACTGCTATTTTTCTTCAAATTACAGGCCCCGATATCCCTGAGGTAGTGCGGATTGATCGAATCCATCGAGTATCAGGCCCTCGCTTATTGGACCCCACGAGATATAATATGTAGGGTTCATCATTACCCACATAAAGAAAGCATAGTTCGAAAAGCATGGGATTTAGGAGATATTAATTTTAAGGGAGCTAATTTAAGGATACTCCCGGATCTATCGTGGGCTACACTGCAGAGGAGAGGAATGCTTAAGCCGCTATTGGAAAGAGCCAGAGCACAGGATGTTTCATATCGCTGGGGATATCCGTTCTCTGTAACTTTCCAGAGAGAACGCCGTTTTTGCACTTTGAGATCCCGAGAGGACCTACCAGCGGTCTTTGCCTTCTTAGAAGTCCCTGCTTTTGAGGTACCTGACTGGTTAATTTTTCTCCATCGCTCTTCAGGAGGCAATCTTAAGACAAAGAAAAGCAAAGCCCGGTTGGACCCTATAGAGGGTAATAATGAATTAGGGTGATGAAGAGGTGAGGACCGCAGTAGCTGACGTGGAGTTTACTTTTCCTGACTTTGCATTTACTTTTTCTTTTTTTTTCTTCTCTCTTTTTTTTTTGACTAAACTGGCTGGATTAGATTTTTTTTGCTTTTTTTGTCCCCTGAATTCTATTAAATTTTGGTTTTTGATGAGGGTCCTCCGTCCCTTTTTTTTTTTTTTTTTATTAACTATTTCGTAGTGAGATGGTCAACTGTTTTTCTCTAAATTGCTCCCCGGTGTTTTTTTTTTTTTTCTCTTCTCCACTCTATAAGACTCTTAGATGGACTCCTCACGGACTCTGTGGTCCCAATATTTGGTTCTTATGCAGATAGGAGTATAGTATATAGAATTTCCTATTAGTGAACACCCAATAAGACACTTAGATGGACCCCTCTTGGACTCTGTGGTCCCAATATATGTTTTTTTTTTTTTTTTATGCAGACAGGAGTACTGATAGGTATATAGTATACAGAATTAAAGTATGCAGAAATGATAAAGGGTATAAGGGTATAACAACTATTAATAGGACTGAAGAAAAATAATGAAGTTAATGAATTGAAGGGTATGCATAAGTAAGGATCAAGGAGGGAATATATAGAGTCTTATGAGGATGAAGAGGGAGGAATAGGGTCTTAGAGGTAGAAATGTCAACGCCGCTAAGGTGTAGACGACATGTGGTGACAGGCGACATAAGAGACCGGTGTTGGAGAGGAAAGGGAGGGGACGAAGGCTTTCCCTCCTTCCTTTTTCCAAAATATAGGGGTTATAATGGGATTAATGTTGGTTAACCTTACACCGACAGATATAGCATAGAGTATGATTCCATTTCATATTTCAATTCCATTAGTTTTAGACTATGTCGGTGAAGATGGATATATATATATATATATATATATACACTTAAATGCCTACGATAGTTTGTTTCATACTTGTATTGGGGGTGATTCCTGGTATAGATAAGTGTAGCAAATGGGGAAAGTAAATTAAAATAACCCTCCCGGTCTTGCCTCTTGACCTTTCGGGGAGAGGAAGGGAGAGGAAAGGGAAAGGGGGGAAGGAAGGGAAGGGGGAAAAAAAGAAAGAATCCCCCTTCTTTTTTTTTTTTTTTTTTCTCCCCCTTCCTTCCGAGTTGACCATTAGGAAGGAGACAGGGTATATTTGGAGATTACAGGGGAAACATAACCCCTTTTCCTATTGTACTATCTATTTATGCTTAGTATAGGCAAAGGAGAAAGGGGGGAGAAGGGAGGGAGGAGGGATGAACTTGTACAGGGGAATATATATTGATACTGGGGAGGAGTAGGAGGGGGGCGCCCTCTAACGGCTATTTTTTCCAAACCCCCAAATAGGACAGTGCGCAAAGGGGGGGGGACGCTTGATTGTAGCGCACAGTGCACGTTAGTGCTGACACTGTAGGGGGGATTAGCGGGGAATTGAGGGAGTAGATTTGGGCTTTGGGGTTTTTTTTTTTTTTTTTGCACTTTAGTCTGCACTTTGGTGTCCACCATGGAGGGGATTAGGGTACTATCACTGAATACTAAAGGACTTAACCAACCAGAAAAAAGACGTATGCTTTGGGAGGATTTGAGACGTATGAAAGTGGATATAGCTCTGATTCAAGAGACTCATTTTAGAACTAATAAATACCCAATTTTACAATCCAGACATTTCCCTCATGTGTACCACTCTACTAACGAGGAATCTAAGTCGAGGGGAGCATCTATTCTTATTACAAACAGTTTACCCTGGATATACCGAGACTCTATGGTGGACCCTAGATGTCTTTATGTCTTCGTAAAGGGTATGGTAGGGGAAGCCTTGATCACAGTAGTATCCCTATATGCACCAAACTATCAGCAAGATTTATATTTGTCTCAGATTCTGGACAAATTGACAGATTTTGCTGAGGGACAATTGATAATGGGGGGAGATCTAAACATCTCGCTGGTCCCTTCGATGGATGTTTCTTCGGGATCATCCACAACGGCACCTAGGGTGCATAAGGAAGTGTCCCGCGCCCTTAACCGAGCGCAACTAATAGATGTGTGGCGGCTCTTTCACCCGTCAGAACGGGATTTCACTTTTTTTTCTCCACCACACCAGGTCTATTCGAGACTGGATTACTTCCTGATTCCACATGCACAACTCCACTCAGTAATTGATACCTCTATAGGCAATATTACGTGGTCAGACCATGCCCCCGTGCTCCTTAGATATTCACTAGGGAGGATGTTATCAAACTCCTCAAAGGTGTGGAAATTGAATGAAAGTTTACTGAAAAGCCCTGGGGTGTTAGCAGAAGCAACAGAGGCACTCAAGGAATATTTTAGAATTAATGATACGGACGATTGCAATATCGGCCTACTATGGGAAGCCCATAAACCCGTTATACGCGGCATTTTGATTAAATATGGGGCACGCATTAAAAGGGAGAGAGAGAGTACCCTCCAGTCGTTGCTGGCTAGGCTACAAAAAGCGTAAGCATGCCATAAACATGCCCAAACATCAAATAATACACAGGAGCTGGTCACTGTCCGCCGACAGATCACGGACATACTCCATTAGAGAGCAAAAAAGGTTATCCAAGGAGGAAGAAAAATAGGATACGAGGTTGGAGACAAATGTGGGAAGGCATTAGCAAATGCAGTACGTGACCTCAGGACCTCATCATATATTACACAGGTGAAGAATAAGCAGGGTAAAAAACTAGTGATGCCATCCCAGATGACGCAGGTTTTTCGTGAGTTCTTTAAAGACCTCTATAATCTCCCAGTGGCTACCCCGGATCTGGCCCAGGTGAAGGAATATATTGTGAACTCAGGGATGCCTCGGCTATCCTTAGAGGTGACGGAAAAACTTGAGACACCCATAACTCAATCAGAAATATTCCAAATTATTAAATCAATGAAACCGGGCAAGGCGCCTGGACCGGATGGGCTCACTCAGTTTTATTATACCTCTTTTTTTACAGAACTAGGCCCACATTTGGAAAAGCTTTTTAACTCCGCCAGAGAAGGTCCAGCCTTTCTTAAAGAAACCTTGAAAGCACATATCACTTTAATCCATAAGGAGGATAAGGACCCAGCAGATTGTAGTAGCTACAGACCGATCTCCCTTTTAAATTTTGATTTAAAAATTTTTACAAAGTTACTGGCAGCACGACTGTCCCAACATGTACAACCGCTGATACATTTAGACCAGGTTGGGTTTATACCTAATAGAGAGGCTAGGGACAACACAATCAAGGTCCTTAACCTAATTCATATTGCCTCCAATGCCCGCAATCCGGGAATTTTTTTAAGTACAGACGCTGAGAAGGCATTCGATCGGGTCAATTGGGATTTTATGACCGCAGTACTGAGGCATGTGGGCTTAGGAAATAATATGCGGAATTGGATTTCGGCATCCTATTCGATGCCATCTGCACAGGTTAAGGTAAATAGTTTTCTCTCAGATCCCTTCCCCATTAGCAATGGGACACGCCAAGGTTGCCCTTTGTCACCCCTTTTATTCGCGTTGGTTTTAGAACCCCTCTTATGTAAAATACGTAGCCACTCGGATATTTGGGGTATTCCGGTAGGTGGGGTACAACACAAGATCTCGGCATACGCGGACGATCTGCTGTTTTCACTAGCTAACCCGTTGATATCACTACCTAACTTATTACAGGAGTTTGATATATATGGGAAATTCTCTAATTTTAAAATTAATTTTTCCAAGTCTGCAGTGATGGGAGTACACTTAACTATACCTATGCGAGAGTCGATTCAAAAGAACTTTAAATTTAAATGGCCGGAGCAAGCTATTCGCTATCTAGGAACTAATATACCAACTAAATTAAGTCAACTATTTACTTTGAATTTCCCTCCACTGATGGTTATGACACGGATATTGTTATAGAAATGGCAGAAGGGACTACATTCGTGGTTCGGGAGGTGCAATCTTCTCAAAATGTGTATCCTCCCAAAGTTCCTATATTTATTCCAAACTCTACCATCTCAGATTCCATTTAAGTTTTTTAATCAGGTAAATACTCTATTTTTAAAGTTTATCTGGCCACATGGGAAACCACGGATATCAAAAAATTGGCTGAGCCTTCCGAAGAGAATGGGAGGGATCGCCTTACCTGATATTAGGAAGTACCATCAAGCCGTTCACCTAGGTAGAGTGGTAGACTGGGGTTGCCACTTTAATGCCAAAATCTCAGTTCAGATAGAGCAAGCACAGACCCCCGTGGCATTGAGTAGGACCCCCTGGATGTGGAAGGAATGCCCCTTGGCGTTGAAGACACATCCTCTGATAGGCGCGACACTGAGATCGTGTAAGTATAACTGAGAGGTTATTCTCAAGGGACTCCCCACTCTACCCAATCTTAGGTAACCCTAAATTTGAGCCAGGACTTTCTTCTAGTCGCTTTATGAAGCTGCGCAGAACTGGTCTTTTCCAGGTAACACACTTTCTGATAGAGGATAGGTGGCCTACGCTATTAGAACTGACAGAATCACAGGGTCTATACACTCTAGCGGTATGGCAGGCTTTACAATTGCGTCATTTTCTAGGTTCGCTCTCACCACCAAGTACTTATAACAGACCGCTTACGGAGTTTGAGGAATACTGTTCTAGTCAAGGACAGAAGAAGGGCACTTTGTCATATATGTATGACCTATTGGTTACTCCTCAGACTCAACCGGCTTTACCCTGGATTCGTAAGTGGGAGATTGAGATGAGTAGAACATTCTCACCAGACCAAATTAAGAAGATGCTTGCACTAACATTAAAGTCCTCCAGATGTACTAAATTGCAGGAAACAAGTTATAAGATTATGTCAAGGTGGTATCATACTCCAGCTAAACTGCACAAATGTTACCCGGAAGCGTCAGAGGCTTGCTGGCGTTGTAACAGTGCAGAGGGAACTATGCTCCATATTTTTTGGGCTTGCCCCCGACTAATACATTTTTGGTCGGAAGTCCGTAGGATTATTCAGAAATTTACTTTACATATAATCCCAAATGATCCTGCTTTCTTTTTATTGAATATGTCGGATCTTCCGATGTCAGTATTTCAAAAAGGCATTATTGGCCATCTTCTTAGCGCAGCTAGGGCTTGCATACCCTCAAAATGGAAGCAAAGTATACCCCCTACGGTTCCAAGTTGGATACTTAAAGTGGAAGCAATCAGGAGGATGGAGGAGTTAGTATGGGCATCTAAATACAAGCAGGAGAAATTCACCTCATTATGGGGAGGTTGGGATGGATTTGTGACATCTGAGGAAGGAGCCTCACTATTGGGTAGTCGGTAGAGTGTGGTGTTCGGTTGGTGGACTGGTCCCCTCCATGGTGATCACAGTGCTAGATTTTAGGGGTATGAGGGGGTTTTTACTCACCCTTGGTTTTCCTTTTTTTTTTTTTTTTTTTCCTTTCTTCATAGGTGAGGGGGGGAGGGGTGTTTATAGCAGATATGATATAACATGCTCTTTCTAGTTGTATACATATAAGATTAGGAAGATGTTGATAATTGTATCTGTGTTGCAGAAATGTCCTTTTTTTTTTTTTTTTTTTCTCTTTCCTCGCTCTTGCGAGTGATATTTTGTAACACATTGTTTGTAATTTTCAGCAACGATAAAATAAAAAAGATTTAAAATTAAAAAAAAAGAGATGATATTAGAAGATGGTCCAAACCACACTTTTCTTGGTTTGGTCGTGCTGCCATCATTAAGATGAATATTCTCCCGCGCTTACTCTTCCTTCTTCAAGCCATACCTATCAGAATCCCAAAAACTTTTTTTAATTCGTTCAAATCCCTCTGCACTAAATTCCTGTGGTTTCGGAAAAAGCCTAGGCTTTCTTTCGCTCTTCTATCTAAACCGAAAGCGGAGGGAGGTATAGGCCTTCCAGACCTCCTGAAATATCATTGGGCCTGTCATATGACAAGAGTGGTAGATTGGTTCCTACATGAAACCAATAAGGACTGGGTTGGCTTAGAAAAATCATTCTGTACCCTACCCTTTCGTACTATTCTCCGGTCTGCAAAAGATTATACCCCCCCATCGTTGAAAAAACATCCCCTCATATATGCTACTCTATCTTCTTTTAGAGCCGCCTGTAAGCTAACCGCAATTTCTTCGGCTCCTGGTCCTCTAACTCCGATTAAACAAAACCCAGACTTCCTCCCTGGGATGTCTTCCTCCTTTTTACGTAATTATTGGCAGGATGGACATATTGCTGCTTTTCATTTTTTTGAGAAAGGATCACTTTTGGATGGTGCTCCCTATCCCCAATCGGTCATATTTTCAAATCAGTATCTACCTCCTCTATCACCTCCTACCCCACCTTCTCAATGCAGCCAAAGCATGTATCCCACCCCACTGGAAGTCAACTGATCCACCTACAAAACAGGAATGGCTAAATAAAGTGGACAAAATTGCGAAACTAGAAGAGTTGATATCCATTGCCCGTGACAGAACAGATTCTTATGCTAGCATTTGGGCTCCCTGGACCTGGTTCCGTGGGTCTTACTCTCCAGCTCCTTCTTCCGACATAAATGTACTACCGACTTAACCCACAAATAATGACACGTGATGCACCTATTGCTGACCCCTCGAACTTACTCTATATCACCTAAGGATTCTTGGCTAAACATGCTCCTGATCCTTTCTACCCGACTGGGCCATGGGCCCCTCCCGCCCCTAAACAAGGGAAGTAGTGGGAGTGGGCCTCGGACCCATCCTCAGTTGATATCCTACCAACCTTGATACTCATCAAGTACTTGAGTTGCTAATCCTCAGATTTATTGACCGTTTTGGCCTGGAGGCGGAGGCCGCCGACTCCTGCCCTCCACCCCCTCCTACCCTACCCGACTCTCCCTCATCCCCACCCGTTTACCCTTCCTCCCCTCCCCCCTCTCTTCTTCCCTTCCCCTATTCCACCCACATAACTCTTCCCAAATTTCATTGGGAGTTGGACCCTGCTCCCAGGGAAGCCAACTCCCTACAGGAACATACTTTCTCAAATACGATCATAAAAATGATCTCTTTACGACTTTACCTTTTCCAAAACCCACACTAAAAACTCCATTAAGACTTTCTGTTTAATCTCCACACGTTATTTCTATATGCCTAAGGGCTGATTCACTCCCACAATAACTTCGATTAGACATGTCACCATATGCCCCTACTCGTCCGTTCTTAATGGTTGTGTTTCAAAGCTGAACGTAAAACCATCCCTATGATTTCCTATTCCTCCGTTCTAGATGCATTATAAGTTACTGAGTGTTCTGAATTACTGTTACTCACTCTGTTTCAGCATGATAAGCAATATTTGTGCTATGTTGACTTTCTATGCATGATTTGTTATATTTCTCATGTAAACCATGCTGGTTAAAATCAAAGTTGTTGATACCTTAATGTCTCTTGTGCCAAGAGATTGCATGTTCTGTATATTTTCTGACAATTTCTAAATAAAAATTGTTTTGGAAAAAAAAAAAAAAAAAAAGAAATAAGGCTTCCAGCAGCAAACAGTTCAGAAAACAGGCATAGCTTAAAAGTCTGCTTAACTTCAGCATAAATGGTAATTACAATACAATACAATACAATACCGGCTTTTGGCAGGGGTTTTTTCCCCAGGTATGTAGTCCCAAGCAGTAGCTTGTCTCCAGCCAACATGCAGCACACAAACACACTTGTTTCAGCTGCTCAGCCTCCCAGGTGTATGTCCAGCTCCTACTCTCCACACCCACTGACACTACTTCCTGTCTTTGGTGTCCTTTTAGTAAACTGAGATAAGCCGAGATCTGGATGATCACGGCTTGTCTCAGAGCATTGCTGGTTTAAAATACTGAGAAGAGTAGGGGAGAACATAGTCTTCTCTTCTCATCTCAGTACAGCAACGGCTTGCATTCACTTCAATACAAACGGCCAGTTTAGTAGCACATGATTTCACCTGATCACTGTGCTTCTCATTGAAGATCTCGTCTTCCTGCTTCTCCAGCTCAGAGGTGGAGATAGCAGGAAGAAATAGGAGATCTCTGCTGTGAACATCCTCGTGGCAAAAGTGAAAGTAAAAACTCTCCCCGCTGCAGTACCCAGCCATACATCACCAGCAGGTAAGAAACACATTAAAAAACTATACAATCACATATATATCTGTGTGTGTGTATGGGTATGTATATATATATATATATATATATATATCTGTATATCTAGATATTTATTTATCTATCTATCTATCTATCTATCTACCTATCTATCTATCTATATCTGTGTGTGTATATATATGTATATATGTATGTATATATATATATATATATATATATATATATATATATATATATAGATAGATAGATAGATATCTGTATATCTATCTATCTATCTATCTATCTATCTATCTATCTCTCTCTCTCTCTATATATATATATATATATATATATATATATATATATATATATATATATATATATGTATCTATCTGTATATCTAGATATTTATTTATTTATCTATCTGTATATCTATCTATCTATCTATATCTGTGTGTGTGTGTATGTGTATATATACATATATATATATATATATATATATATATATATATATATATACAGATATATATATATATATAGATATATCTATCTATCTATCTATCTATCTATCTATCTATCTATCTATCTATCTATCTATCTATCTATCTATCTATCTATCTATCTATCTATCTATCTATCTATCTATCTATCTATCTATCTATCTATCTATTAGGGATGCACCGAATGTTCAGCGGCCGAACATTATTCGGCCGAAAATAGAAAAAATAGCACTTTCGGTGTCAGCGGCGGTCACTAAATGGCGGCCCGCGCAATGCTTCCGCCCGGACCGCGAGCCCGCTACCTAGGAGTCCTTCAGTCCCCTTCCTCATTGCGGCTCCCGGCTCCCTGCTCACACGCCGCCGGTGTCCTGTCCGGCCGCGAGTAGGGGGTGTGACGTCCCGCCCCCTGCTCCTGACTGCGGCTCCTTCACACTATGTCCAGCGAGCGTGACACTATGTGCACGCCCCGCCACCCTGTTCGCGGCTTTTGGCTCCGACCTTGCTGCAGTTCAGCTATGTGGAGCACATTTGGGGGAGAATGCGGTAGCTGCACAAGCATTAGTGTGCAGACTGGCATATTTTGCCATATGTTGCCACTTGCCATGGTCATTATAGTGCCCTATAAAGTGCCCCTTAAAAAAAAAAAATAAAAAAAAATGTGCCCAACAGAGTGCTCCCTTGACATAAAATGTGGCCATCAGCATGCCCCTTATTTTATGCTAAGGGACATGCTGATGAGCATATTGTCGTGTATTCGTGTTATTTGTGAAGCCTGAAGCAGGCCAGAGATGGTTGTCCCATAGTCCTCGTGTACACCTGTGATCAGTGACATCCGACAGTTTTCAAAAAAGTTACTCTAATAGCATACTAACATTACCCAGTTTTCAACCTCCTACACAACTATTTCTGTTTCACTCATTAAAGATGATGTTTATAACTACTTAATTGTTGTCCATTGGCACTTGTTTTTTAGAATTGGTTAATCATACACCTGCCCCTATGTGCAAGTGTCAAAAAAATGCAGGTGTAAAAGGTAATGCTCCTTTTTTCATTTTTTAATTTTTAATTTTTATCATTCATTTCTTCTGACATTCACATATACATATTTTTTACTTTATTTAGTATATATATGTCACACAGTTACACACACATAAATTACAACATATCACATATTTATGGACATATATGCATAACAAAGTTTTTTCATATCTTTGTATTTTGTATTTTGTATAGTTTATATCTTGCACCAATGAGAGACCATATACTAATATAGGACACATGTATATATGAATATTTGAGACCCTATGTGGTTCTATTTATATGTGGTTCTATTTATATTTAGATTATATATGCAATCTCTCATAGGAAATCGGCATGTGTGTATCTGACTTTTTACGCTAAACTCTGTTGTTTTTACTATTACATTCATTTATACTCACTTGAATGTATCGTTCTTAAATTTTGTTTTACACATATTTATTAAGTTGTTTCATGTGTGTTTTTTGGCATGTCCTCGGTGTTGGATCGCAGAGAAATTGGATGTTCAATATGTTTGATTATTTAATGATATGCAGTTGTGCAGAGCTACAACAATCAATTTCCTGGTGACCACCTTTAAATATTGACCAATTTCCGCTATCCCACACCGTGGTAATGAGTAAGCGGCCATTCGAGCCGTGAAACGCGTCTACCTTGGACATATTCTGTTCCTCACACTGTCTGTTTGTCCTGGATACTTTTGAAGAATAAAGACATTTCATTTTGATTTCAATCATCTGAGTGCGGCTTCACATTTCTACTTTATCTTCCTGGACGGCGGATCCAGCCAGCACCTGTTTGGGCACACACCTGAGCGGCATTCCCCATTCCCTTCCCCCATACATTAATGCTATTGAAACCACATGAAGCTTTCTATGTTAGATTGTTCTACTGTTCCCATTACTAAATGCAGGGCCGTCTTTAACAGGGCAAAAGAGGCAGCTGCCCTGGGCCCAGTCATTGATGTGGGTCCCAAAGCAGCTGCCCCTTAAGCCCGCACTGCCTGCAAATAGTTGATAAGTGGATTTGGGAGGGCCCAAGAAAATATTTGCCCAGAGTCCATTCAATTTCAAAGACGGCCCATACTAATAAATGTAAATTATAAATAATCAAAAATTACACACACACACACATTGGATTTCTGATCATTTATTCTGCAGTAAAAAAATATAATAATTATATATTATTATTAGAACCATAACAACTTTGATTTTGAAAATATATTAACAGTACATTTTTTTTTTTTTAATTAATAAATAACGGTGCAAACAGAAACCAAAAATAACAATTAACAAAATTTAGATGTTATTCTTACGGGTTTGTGGGAGCCATCCCATAGTTGATATCATCCGTGGGGGCCATTTGTTGGCTAGGAATCGTAATATGGCCAACAAGATGAAGCAGAGCAAGGGAAACCTTTTTATGCTCTTCTAATAGGTTATTAAGCGTATTTTGCTGCTGGGAAAGGGTGGATCCAATATTACAAATAGCTGTGGTGAGACGTTCTAAATTATCATTGGATCGTCTCATTTCGGAAACCATGGAGGTCAGAAGAGAATCTTGCAGCGTTTGGCGATCCTTAAGGCTTTCGGTTAACACATTTAAAGTCTGCCCTAGTTGAACAGAGGCACTACCAGCTGCCTCAACTCTCTCAGCCAATAATTCCCTTCTTCTCCTTCCTCTGGGAACCCGTATAGGGCCAGAAGAAGAAGGATTATTAGTTGGTACATGTGGAATTGGTGGTGCCACTCTTCTTTCTTCTTGATCTATAAAACAATAAATAAAAATAATGAAAACAATATTCTTATAATCAAATATACAGTGGGTACGGAAAGTATTCAGACCCCCTTAAATTTTTCACTCTTTGTTATATTGCAGCCATTTGCTAAAATCATTTAAGTTCATTCTTCTTCCTCATGAATGTACACATAGCACCCCATACTGACAGAAAAACACAGAATTGTTGACATTGTTGCAGATTTATTAAAAAAGAAAAACTGAAATATCACATGGTCCTAAGTATTCAGACCCTTTGCTCAGTATTTAGTAGAAGCCCCCTTTTGATCTAATACAGCCAGGAGTCTTTTTGGGAAAGATGCAACAAGTCTTTCACACCTGGATTTGGGGATCCTCTGCCATTCCTCCTTGCAGATCCTCTCCAGTTCTGTCAGGTTGGATGGTAAACGTTGGTGGACAGCCATTTTTAGGTCTCTCCAGAGATGCTCAATTGGGTTTAAGTCAGGGCTCTGGCTGGGCCATTCAAGAACAGTCACGGAGTTGCTGTGAAGCCACTCCTTCGTTATTTTAGCTTTGTGCTTAGGGTCATTGTCTTGTTGTAAGGTAAACCTTCGGCCTAGTCTGAGGTCCAGAGCACTCTGGAGAAGGTTTTTGTCCAGGATATCCCTGTACTTGGCCACATTCATCTTTCCCTCGATTGCAACCAGTCGTCCTGTCCCTGCAGCTGAAAAACACCCCCACAGCATGATGCTGCCACCACCATGCTTCACTGTTGGGACTGTATTGGACAGGTGATGAGCAGTGCCTGGTTTTCTCCACACATACCGCTTAGAATTAAGGCCAAAAAGTTCTATTTTGGTCTCATCAGACCAGAGAATCTTATTTCTCACCATCTTGGAGTCCTTCAGATGTTTTTTAGCAAACTCCATGCGGGCTTTCATGTGTCTTACACTGAGGAGAGGCTTCCGTCGGGCCACTCTGCCATAAAGCCCCGACTGGTGGAGGGCTGCAGTGATGGTTGACTTTCTACAACTTTCTCCCATCTCCTGACTGCATCTCTGGAGCTCAGCCACAGTGATCTTTGGATTCTTCTTTACCTCTCTCACCAAGGCTCTTCTCCCCCGATAGCTCAGTTTGGCCGGACGGCCAGCTCTAGGAAGGGTTCTGGTCGTCCCAAACGTCTTCCATTTGAGGATTATGGAGGCCACTGTGCTCTTAGGAATCTTAAGTGCAGCAGAAATCTTTTTGTAACCTTGGCCAGATCTGTGCCTTGCCACAATTCTGTCTCTGAGCTCTTCAGGCAGTTCCTTTGACCTCATGATTCTCATTTGCTCTGACATGCATTGTGATCTGGAAGGTCTTATATAGACAGGTGTGTGGCTTTCCTAATCAAGTCCAATCAGTATAATCAAACACAGCTGGACTCAAATGAAGGTGTAGAACCATCTCAAGGATGATCAGAAGAAATGGAAAGCACCTGAGTTAAATATATGAGTGTCACAGCAAAGGGTCTGAATACTTAGGACCATGTGATATTTCAGTTTTTCTTTTTTAATAAATCTGCAACAATGTCAACAATTCTGTGTTTTTCTGTCAGTATGGGGTGCTATGTGTACATTCATGAGGAAGAAGAATGAACTTAAATGATTTTAGCAAATGGCTGCAATATAACAAAGAGTGAAAAATTTAAGGGGGTCTGAATACTTTCCGTACCCCCTGTATATTTACAAAATCTCTAAAGAAAAGTTTTGGTGGTTTGTAGGTTTACTTGTTTGTGGTAGAGCATCCGTTCCTCCATCCTCATTAGCGCTACCATTTTCGTGCCCAACTGCTTGAAAAATGACACTGTTAGTTTTTTTATCACAATAAGGGGGCAACTGATGAACACATCTTTACATTTACCAGTATGTGACGGTCCTGGTTGTGGGTCTTCATCATGTTGAAGTTCCCCAGGAGCTAATTAAGAAAAAACAACATTAGTAGTAAACTTTGGTTTGAAGAAACTGTTTTTAAGAAACTGCTGACAGACAGGTTATTTATGAAAAAAGAGACCCTAGCGGTCTCTTCTTTAAAAAAATCTATCCTCCTGCTGGTCATCTGTCATGTAAATATATCTGTGCATGCACAGCTCAAAGCCCATTTACAGCCCCAATCTATGTCGCTGTCATGGGACTACCAACCTCATACTCAGGAGTGACATCACTGCGGCCCGTCCATGAAATCGTCCGTAGGGACAGAATATGGAAGTAAGACTGGGCGAAGATGGAAGCCTCTGGGAACTGCTGGATTAATTTCAATGCAGCTCTGTAGGGTTCTGTTTGACAGGAAAGCATGTTATAACATGCTAATATCCCGTGCATACTAACCCATTAGACCATAACCACCCGAGGGGACCCCAAAAAGAACATCGCCTACTAGATCTTCATATTATAACACATCAAAGGTTAACTAATAAATTAAAATTACAGCCATCTACATAAGGGTATTTTCCACTTACCATGCACACTCTCAATATTTGCATCCTCCAAAATTTCATACTGCACGTAAATTTGAGTGTTATCTGTAAAAAATAAAAAATATTAAATACAGTTTTTTTGGGTTACATATTATGCAGAATATCTACAGATGTGCTCTAATAATTATTTTCTCATTTATACAATTTTTATTTATTGGTACTGTAAATTGTAGGAGAAATATATACTTCCAATTTGATCAATAAATACCTCCAAGTATCTTAAAGTGACATTAATGAATGAATTCATAAACATGTTCTACTTACCTGCTCTGTTCAATTGTATTGCACAGAGCCGCCCGGATACTCCTTCTCTGGGGTCCTCCGCCGGTGCTCCTGGCTCCTACTCTTCTTTGAGTGCTCCATGACGGCACCCGTGCGGGTTCACTACCGAGCAGTCCTGTCTGCTTTTTTTAACACAGAGCTCAATTAGGAGCCACTGATGAGGAGGCACTGTTTGGTAGCACTGATGGACACTGTTGGGGCCTGTACGGATTATAATGGACACTGATGACCAGTGCCTTGATTATCAGTTCCCTTTAACACTTGCCGGTTAAGTGCTCTCCCCTCCGCACGTTGTGACAGCATGAGGAAAGTTACTGGCGATAACAAGCAAGTATGTTTACATCCTGATAAGCTGTGATTCGACACAGGGGATCATGATCAAGTGTTAAAGGGGTGCTGTGATCGGGTCTTTACCCCAATCTGTGATCAGCTGTGTCCAAAAGACACAGCGATCACAGAGTGTACCAGGTAAGCGCTGCATTGGGTGCGCGGTTGTGGGGAGGACGTCAATAGATGCCCTCACATAGACCTCACATGTGTAGTGTGATCGCCATTTATATATGTTTGCCGAACCATTTGCATTTCACCATTCCACATGAGACGTGGGGGGGGGGGGTTGTGGGCACTTTATTTTTCAAATATTACTATTTTTAAAAAGTATATATTTTTAGGCACTGTCCCATTTGTTTTTTTAATATTTAAAAGCTATCAAAAGGGATAAGAACAATCCCATTTGAGATAACATGGCCATTGACAGGTACTCTTTATGTACTGATCTTTCCTCTGGCCTCCAAATCACCTAATGAAAGTGTGGGCTTCTTCCACCCATATTAGGGCCCCTTTCAAACGGGCGCCTCCACCTGCCGGACTCCGCTCGTTCCGCTGATCCACGCTGAGCAGGTGGATCACAGGTTCATCTCCGCTTATACTGAGCAGAGTGGAGACGCACCCAGTCCTGCTCTCCTCTATGGGGAAATTGGGGAAAAACCCACCACCTGTATGTTTTCATCTCCGATCCGATCCTCCACACGGATTGAAAATAAGATCACCATCCATCTGGATTTTGCGGACAGGATCGGATCACAGTGGATGTCAGCCAACATTTCACAGCTGACATTAGCCCCTCTACAGGGATAAATAGAGGGTTCGATCAGGTCAGCCTGAAAAACTTCAGGCAGACCTGATTCAACAGCCCATGTGAAGGGCCCCTAACAATAATCCAGCAGCTGAATAGCTTGTCAGATTACTTTTACATAAATAGTAATCCCCTTTTGAAAATATTGATACAAGAATTATGGTTATAGCCACAACCATGATCCTAGTGTACTCACCTTAAGTGCTGGTTCACACTATTGGGATGTGGGAACACTGCGAATCTACTGCGTGTTCCAGCATCGCATTCGCAGCACAGGCAGAACACCGTGCCATATGCGATATGCTGGGGGTGTCATTTCAAAGTTAACGACACCCCCAGTTCAGCTCGCATATCGCAGTACGAACTGACAGTTTGCACATGAATCAGATCGCACTGGTGTGAACCACCATGCAATCTGATTCTGCTGCGGACTCAAAAAAGGGTCCTGTGCGAGTTCACTGCCATTGCAGTGCGAACTCAACCACACAATCTGTATGGCTGAATTCGCACGGCACAGACATCGCATGTGGTTTTAGGAGCAGCGAGCTCTGAATCACATGCGATGTCTGTGAACGCAATAGTGTGAACCGGCACTAAAAATATTCCATTTATATACGTATGGTGGTATTTTAAAGTGGTTGTAAACCTGCTAAAAAAAAAAAAAAAAAATGCAAGATAAAGGCATATGTGATAGTATGCATCACATACTAGCACATTATAAAATACTCACCTTAGAACAAAGCCCTCTCAGCAGCGACCGGCCACCATTGAGAGGGTTGACATCTTCTCCCATCCTTTCTTCAGGGATCATGGTCTCCGGCGCTGTAAGTGGCCAGAGCCATGATGACTTCACTCCTGTGCATGTGCACGTGACCCCTCGGTTCAGGCACAGTTCACTTCAGAGTTGCATGTGCTGCTGACATCAGTGGCTGTATGCAGGTTGAGTATCTCCCAAATTGTGCACGTTTAGGAGACATTCATTTTACCTACAGGTAAGCTTTACCATAGGCTTACCTGTAGGAAAACATATTAAAACAGGGTCTACAACCGCTTTAAACAATTTAAATTAAGGCATTAATAATTACCGTCATCGCTGTAAAGCATCAACGTTTCCTCTTGTACTGGTTGCGCCTCGTGGTTGCTCGCAGGGTCCTGCTCATCAGTCGGTTGTTGCAGCACTGCACAGAATAATATATATATTTTTTATAAACTTCATAAATAACGAAAAAACAAAAATGTATATTTAAAAAAGATTACTTACTATGGCTATCAGAGTCATGCTGTCCGGGTACTTCCGAGGATGGTATCTGGTCCAAGGCACCCCTTTAGCTCCTCCTCATAACTATTGAACGTTACATCCGCAGGTGGGCCTCCTCCTGTACCTCTTTGATATTTGGCAATTATGGACATTTTTTTTTTAATTTGCCCTTTTATGTCGACTATCCGACATTTGCAAGTTTCCACATTTCGAACAGTATCCCCTGAGGCATTTACTGCCTCCACTATGTTGCTCCATATTAAATCTTTTTTGGACTGGGCCAAAATTCGTGACCTGGGACCAAAGAGGCGATCCCAATTGCTTACTACCCCTGAAACGAGCACGCAATTTTGTGCGTAACTAAATTTCGCTCCCCTCTTTTTTTTAAGGCCCTCCATCCTGCTTCCAATCCTATACCCTCAAATGCTTTATATTTTAACACTAACTTCTTTTACAGGAGTGCACCATTTTTGCAATATTATGGGGGTTTGATTTACACAAAATACATATTTGTAAAATCCATTTTTTTTATAAATGAATTTCAATGTTTTTTTTTTTTTTAATGAAACCATTTCCTTTAAACTGGTATTATTTAATTTAATTTTTCTATTTTTTTTTAAGTTTTTAATTTTATTTTTTATTTATTTTCAACCTAAAATGTGGTTCAGCTCATGGACTGTTCTATTTCTGGTATACAGGGTTTCTAATTAATTTTACGATTTTCTTTAATTATTAATTCAATATTTTATTTATTATACAAAAATGATTTTCAATTATTTAATGTTTTTTTTAAATTGGTTTTATGAATCGTGCATACCTGCATGATAAATGCAGTCACAACCATTTCAGGATATACCATTCACATAACATGCACATGTGTGATGATTATATAATAATCATAATAATGTTTTACAGTTAGGGGGTGTCTGTTTATTGGCTATAGAGATTTTTAACTTTATTATTTTGTTAATATTTGTAGTGCTTTGTGTTTCACTTTCTGGTTCTGATACTGAAATCTCCCGAGGTATCGCGAGATTACAGCAACAGAAGCCGTTCTGCAGTTCTCAAAGCGTTTGGAGATCACTTCAATTCAAAGTGAGAGAAGCGATCTACGATGCTTTCTAAGCTGCCACTAGGAGGAGAACAGATTCCTCCGAGAAGACATGTGAATGCAGCAGCAGTGAAATATCACTGCTTACTAAACGGACACCTTTAAGAGCTGGTCTCTCTGGAAGACGGCTTAACCCTTGCCTTCCTGTGATCCCATACTTCCCTTAAAGGGAACACAGTCCAAATATTGGTGCAATGTAACATCCATCCAGGACCCAACCTCTATGACCTCCACATATCCCCTGCCCTGCCTCAACGCGGAGGTGTTGGAGGCACCATCAGACGCCATACAATGCACTCGGGAGAGCGCATCGGCATTCTGATGCTGTCTCCCGGGCCAATGCTCTACCATAAAATTGAATTCCAGGAGGGACAGGAACCACCTCGTCACCCTGGCATTGGTCTGCTTGTTTTGTTGCATCCAAGTCAATGGGGCATGGTCGGACACCAGACAAAACTTCCGACCCAGCAGGAAGTAGCGTAGAGAGTCTATTGCCCACTTGATGGCGAGACACTTCCGCTCCACCACAGCGTAGTTTCTTTCTGCCGCCGTCAGTTTCCTACTGAGAACAACTACGGGGTGCTCTTCCCCATTGACCACTTGCGACAAGACTGCACCCAGTCCAGCATTCGAGGCATCCGTCTGTACTACAAATTCCTTGGAAAAATCCGGCGCTACTAACACTGGATGCTCACACAATGCGGTTTTAAGCTTCTGAAAAGCTTCCTACCTCTGCATTCCACGTTATCATCACAAACGTCCTCCCTTTTGTCAAGTCCATCAATGCGGCCGCAATAGTAGCAAAGTTGGGGACGAACCTTCGATAGTAACCAACTATGCCCAGAAATGCCCTGACCTGTTTTTTTGTTAGGAGGTGGGGCCAGTTCTGGATGGCTTCTACCTTGTTCATCTGAGGCTTTACCAGCCCCCCATCCACAATGTACCCCAGGTACTTTGCTTTCTCCATCCCAACAGCCGACTTCTCTGGATTTACGGTAAACCCTGCTCTTTTCAAAGAGTCTAGAACTGCCTGAACCCGAGATAAATGGGACTCCCAATCAGTCCATGGGGCCGTAATGTTTTGTCCATAGACCTTTGAAAAGTGGCTGGGGCGGAATGTAAACCAAACGACATTCTTTTATATTGCCAGTGGCCTTCTGGAGTGGAAAAAGCTGTTTTTTCCCTGGCTTCCTTGGTGAGGGGAATCTGCCAATACCCTTTTGTAAGGTCCAGTGTGGTAATGTACCAGGCGGGACCCAACCTCTCAATCAATTCGTCTACCTGGGGCATCGGATATGCGTCTAATTTTGAGACTTTATTAAGTTTTCTGAAATCATTGCAAAATCACAGAGTGCCGTTGGGTTTTGGTACCAGAACGATAGAACTTGACCATTCACTCTGTGATTCCTCAATGATGTCAAGTTCCAGCATTCCTTTTACCTCTTCAGACACCGCTTTCCTATATGCTTCTGGGATGTGATAGGGCTTTAAGCGGATTTTTACATTGGGCTTTGTAACAATGTCATGCTCAATTATGTTGGTTAGACCTGGCAATCCTGAAAACATTTCTTTATTTCTCTGCAGAAATTCTTTCACTTGTTGGCTTTCGGACTTAGTCAGGGTGGCAGCAACATGCACTAGCTCAACTCCTGCAGGGTCCTCTACAGTGACCCCTACCACAGCGGATACCTGATCTCGGTCTCTCCAGGGTTTTAGCAAATTCACATGGTAGATTTGGTAGGGTTTCCTCTTCCCAGGTTGGTGTACCCTGTAATTGACATCACCAACTTTTTCCACCACCTCAAATGGACCCTGCCACCTGGCAAAGAATTTGTTTTATACCCTGGGTATTAACACAGCTACCCGTTCTCCTACCTGGAACTGTCTTATACTGGCGGACCGGTTATACACCCTCCTCTGGGCATCCTGTGCCTTTTGGAGGTGTTCCCTTACCAACGACATTACTTTTGCCACCCTCTCTCTCATTTGGGAAATATGCTCCACCACAGTTTTTTGTGGCGAGGAATTTTCCATGTTTCCTTCACCATATCCAGCAATCCGCGGGGTCTTCGCCCATACATTAGTTCAAATGGCGAAAAACCCGTGGAGGTCTGCGGAACCTCCCGTATGGCAAATAACAAGGCCGGACACAAAATGTCCCAATCTTTGCTATCCCTCTGGACCACTCTTTTTAGTATGGACTTTAAGGTCTTATTAAACCTCTCAACAAGGCCATCTGTCTGCGGGTGATAGACGGACATTCGCAACTGTTTGATCTGAAAGAGTTTGCAGAGGTCCGCCATCACCTTTGACATAAACGGGGTGCCCTGATCCGTCGGGATCTCTTTGGGCAGCCCAGTGCATGAAAACATATGAAACAACTCTTGGGCAATAGCCTTAGAGGTTGTTTTCCGTAATGGGACTGTCTCCGGATACCTGGTTGCGTAGTCTAATACTACTAATATATATTGTTGTCCCCTCACAGATTTTACTAAAGGCCCCACCAGGTCCATAGCAATCCGCTTAAACGGGATCTCAATTATAGGCAAGGGAACTAAGGGGTTCCTATAGTGTGACACCGGGGCTGTTAACTGACAAGTGGGGCAGGAAGCACAGTACCTTTTTACCTCCGCCTTCACACCTGGCCAGTAAAACCGGTCAGTTATTCTGGCCTCTGTTTTCTCCGCCCCCAGGTGTCCGCCTAATGCGTCATCGTGGCCTAAATCGAGGAGCCTTTGCCGATACGACTGGGGAACCGGCAACTGTTCAATAATTTCCCCTCGGCTTTCAGTCACACGATAGAGCAAATCCCCAATTAACGCAAAATGCGGAAACTTTTGTTCTGCCCCCGGTATTTGTGGGACTCCATTCACCACTGAAATCTGTTCTCGGGCATTGACTAAAGAGGGATCCTGTAACTCGGCGGAGCTAAATGCCCCCTTGGATATGTACAGGTCTAGGTGCACTGGTCTGAGGGAAACCTCGCCTTCAGCCTCCCCAAGGGGAATCTGCAGTGGGGAGAGTTCCTCCTCATCCCCCCCAACATGACCTGTAACAGAGAGTCCCCCCCCCCAGGGGTCAACTCGGGCTTGAGACCTGAAACATGAACGTCATCAATAGCATCAACATTTTATAGTATACCACTACCACCCCTAGGTGTATCAACGCTAACGGGCTGTGTTGTGGGCAGTTTTGGACAGGACCCATGAGACTTTAACCCTTCAGCCCTCACTGTCTCTAGTTCTCTTGGCCATCCAGGGAGTCCACTCTGCACCTAGTTGCACAGTTCAAGGAATAGTGGACAAATCCACCCCACTATGATATCGTGTATTAAGCTGTTTACCACCCATACTTCCTGTGTCACTGAGGTGCGGCCATAAGAAACAGTCACAGGAACCAAGGGGTACTCCCTGGTATCCCCATGGATACATACTACCCGAAGAGTCTTACTCACAGGGCCGAGTCTCCCGATCACTCTAGCGTGGACCAGTGTCACCATACTCCCGGAGTCCAGTAATGCCTTGGCAGGAAGGTGGTTCACCCAAATCTCACATTCAAACTGTCCTGCTGTTAGATCAAGATGGGTGGTACATGCTACTTGGGCATAGAAAGAAACTCTCCTACCCACCCCACATTCCATGGGCTCCTCCTGAAGTGGGCACTGCGCCCGGGTATGGCCCCAGGATCGACAATGCCAACAATGTATGTCTCCCATTCGGTTGCCAGGGGCCGATCTCTGTGGATCTTGCGAAACTGAGGCAGGGATGCAGGTTCCCGGGTCTGGTAGGGCTCCCCTCCTGGATGCTGCAGCTGGCCGTCCTGCCCTTGATGTGGGTTCCCGTCGCTTGGCAGGTCCAAGCAGATCCTCAACCACAGTATACCTTTCAACCAACTCCACCAACTGGTCAACTTTTGCAGGGTCTCCATTGCTTACCCAGCATTGAAGGTCATTCAGCAAGGACCATGGGTACCAGTCCATCATCACCCGTTCCAGCATTTGTGGGCCAGACAACGTTTCTGGCTGAAGCCATTTTTTGACCAGCTGCACTAGTTCATGCATCTGAGACCTCGTGGGCGGTCAGGGTGGTACCTCCAGCAGTGCACCCTTTGGGCCCTAACAGCTGTAGTCACACCTAGGCAGGCCAGGATCTCAGCCTTCAGCCACTCATAGTCTTTGATGTGTTCCGTCGGAAGATCAAAGTAAGCCTTTTGCGGGTCACCGGTAAGGAAGGGGGCGATGATGCCAGCCCATTGGTCACGGGGCCACCCCTCTTGCTCCGCTATCTTTTCAAAAGTAAACAGAAAGGCTTCTACATCATCATTTGGAGTCAGTTTCTGTAAAACATGGCTGGCTCCCAACAGCTACTTGCTCTCGTCCTTGAGCAAGATGCTGCACTGCCTCCTTTAAGGCCACCCCCTGTGTTTGTGTAGCCTCCTGCTGGGCTGTAAGATGGGTGACCAGCAAGCGGGTAGTCTCCTGCCGAGCTGCTATAGCCTCTTTATGGTGACGGTTTGCTTCTATGGAGGCTTGCTGCTGGGACACAGTGGCTTGCGTTAGTGCCTTGATAACCTCCTCCATGTCTTTTCATGCTGTATGCAAAGACTTCACCCAAGACATGCAAATGGGTACACTGTCTCTTTAAAGTCACTTTTCAAATCGTTTTTTCGGTTTAAATGCACTGCCCATATCCAAAACACCAGTTGTGATATTTGGGATGATAGTTTCAAGGGATCACGTGCACAAGCCGGGTAAACTTAAACAAGAAGTGGTTTATTTTCTTCCATAACAGAAATAAGGCTTCCAGCAGCAAACAATTCAGAAAACAGGCATAACTTAAAAGTCCGCTTAACTTCAGCATAAATGGTAATTACAATACAATACTGGCTTTTGCCAGGGGTTTACCCCAGGTATGTAGTCCCAAGCAGCAGCTTGTCTCCAGCCACCATGCAGCACACAAACACACTTGTTTCAGCAGCTCAGCCTCCCAGGTGTATGTCCAGCTCCTACTCTCCACACCCACTGGCACTACTTCCTGTCTTTAAGAGCTGGTCTCTCTGTGATCCCATACTTCCCTTAAAGGGACCACAGTCCAAATATTTCTTCAATGTAACACCCATCCAGGACCCAACCTCTTTGACCTCCACAGTAGTCATAACAAATATTGGTTTGATTTAGATTTTTTTTCTGTTCGCTCACTTTGCATTTCGTAAATTGATAAAAATAAGCAATTAAAATATATATTTTTGAAAGCATTCCCACTTTGCAGCATTATTTCACACCTGCCTAAAACTTTTGCACAGTACTGTACTTTACGTTATATCTAGCACACTGTACTTTGCAGTTTGACAAAACAAGTGACAGGGTGTTACCGCTTAAAGGATCTTTCCACTGTAAATTTCTGTTGTTTTCAGTGTCAGCTATGGTGTTGTTGTAAAATGGGTTTAAGTCATTCTATGACAGCTGTTTTCACAGTAAATTTGACATAACCTATCTTTTATTGTTTTATTATTGGCTGTCATAGATAAAGTTAAACTGTCAGGATGGCTTTTATCTGTCACGTCAAGGCTCCCTTCTACAGAGACACCCATGCTAGACAAATTTACAGCTGGATGTTATGAACTGTATTAAAATATGTTTTTTTTTTTATTCCTTTTGTGATGCAGAGCTACATTATTGAACTGTCTGTAAAAGTGTTGATAAAAATAACTTAGAACTTGTATATTTTTTCCTTATGTCACAATTAAAGTCACAAGAATAGGTAATTATACAAAAAGGTAATATATGCTGCATCCATGCTGATCATCACTGGTACATCCAGGGAAAAAGCCTCTTAAATTATTTTATTATGTCACATTTAATTATACTAACTATTAATAAATAGAGCTTTTTCTAGAATGTATAATGTTTTACAAATTGGCCAAATAAATGCATTGGAACAAGTACAGTATGTGCTGGATCTGAATTAGCAACTTATTTCCCCCATCTAAAATGTTCTTTAGAGGTTTACATTTTTTAAGAATGTGGCCACTATTTATTGTAATAAAAACCTAAAAAATGTAAGTGTAATAATTGCATTACGATCATTTAAATTTAGTTTTCAGTATGTAAATAATCAAAAATTCATTACTCCAACAGTGATTTATCCACAGCTTGGTTCCATGATCCACTTTACAGGGTACAGGCCTGACAGCCTACTGGCAATACCATAAGCACATTTTCCTTTATATTTTTGTCAAATTATTAGTAAACTAGAAAACTAAAAACTAAAACTAAAAAGGGGATATGCACCACCCCCCAAAATTGTTAATGTTATGAAAGAAAAAATGATATGCAGTAGGATTTGTGGAAAAGGTATATAAGTAATAAAATACGAAGTCCCGTATGACGTAACATGTACGGGAGGAGGAGCCGCATCTGATAACGCCACCTGCTGCGGATAGGAGATCAGTCTTCACTGTACAGTATATCGAGATATGTCAAGAAGATCGTTTGTGAGTAGTTTACTTTTAATAAAAGTGTGTAATTTTAATTAGTAAAGAGCACTTTGATTGTTCATTTCTCTAAATGCATCTGGGATTGAGTTGGTGAGATGGAATCCCTACTGCTTCATACATTATTTCCCTGTATGGGGCAAGCATTAGTGACCTTCTAATAATACAGGGGTCATTTATTTTAGGTGAGTGTGCTGTTTGTCTGAGGGTGAAGGTACCAACCACCTGGAGTGAAATGTGCTTCTGATCTTTCTTCACAAATATGTGGACTTTCGCTAGCTCATTGCGGGTCTTTTGGGCTTCATCATGTACTTTTATATTATGAATCAATGTGTAGACCTTTTACATGTTTATTGTATCTTTTAATTGAGTGTTTTTTGTTTATTATCCATATTTGTGCTGCACTAATTTTGCTTATATATGTTGATACGGGGCTATGTGAAAAACCATCTAGTGTTCAGCTGGCAATATTTTTTCAATTCCTATTACAATAGTGATTGTTTGCGCCAATTCAAATTTATCAAGTACTATAAAATAAAACAACCATAATTAGAAGACCAGTTTTTTAATCTGAAATTAACTTAGCTTGGTCTTGTTAAAGAGGAAGTAAACTTCCTTTACTGCCTTTTACCTATAGGTAAGCCCTATAATAAGGCTTACCAATAGGTAGTGTAAATATCTCCTAAACAAGCATTGTTTAGGAGATATTTACATTACATGCAGCCAGTTACATACCACCCGTGCTGTTCCTTTCCGATGCATACTAGCACATTATGACTTTACCATGCAGGGAAAAAAAAAGTCCAGCGGTATATAACCGCTTTTGTGGAAAATAAACAGAGAATGGGCAAGTCTTTGTTGCAAGACTTAGGCTGACATTGCAGCCATGCTCTGGGCATGCACATCAGCTTGTAGCTTTGATCAGGAGCACACTTTAAAGGTGACAATGCTGCTCATGCTTTGAAACTCTGGGAAGCATGTGTATTCACCCTACATCAGGAAGGCTATTTCAAGCAGAATTACCAGAAATGATAAATGAGGACAACATTAAGAAAAGGAGTGACACTGAAGGTTTCTTGGCATAGAAACGTGGAAATATTACATTTTTATTTTGGATTTGCACACACTTTAACTTTATAAGTAAATGTAGAGTATAGTTGGAATGTTATTGATTTTTTGTAGTCAAATCAATCTCGACAGATATTAAAATAGTGTGGAATTTTTGCTTTAAAGGACCAATATTTTTTCCCATTAGAGCTAGGTACCCTATTACTTTATTCAACACATTTAATGAAGGAATTTGGCTAGATTTCCAGTTCTGATGTATCAGGATTTTAGCTATAAGAAGGAGGTTAGTACTGCTTGGACCATGAAGAAGGGGATACACCCTGAAAGCTTTTCCTGAATAAATTGTATGTTAATGCAAATAAAAAAAGTTTTACAGACAATACTCTTCTTGTGGTGATTTTCAACGAGGTCCTGATACCAATAATCTTTAACAAGTTGCAATGTTCTAAACAAGGGTTCCCAAATCTGTTGAGGAGTAAAGGTATACCATAGTTCCCTTTCCCATTTGCTAATATAATTAGGGATTTACTAACCCAAGCCATAACAGAAGGAAAGTGACCTCTGCCCATAGAAACGTTTGTGAATTCCAAAAGAAAAGAAGGTACATTTGGCACACTGGTTAACATTTAAAAGATATTTTGAACAACTTACGTATATAGAATCATTCTCCTATTGACTAGAAGCAAAGCGTTCAAGAAAATGTAGTTTGATAATATAGATATTGTCTGGAAACCACTTATAAATTGCTTTTCATGTTTTTGAAAATAACAGGGTCAACAGATGTTTTTTTTTGTGAGATGTCCATTAAAAGTACCAATCAGTGTTAACCAAGGGGAAAACAGATAGAGTTTGAATAATTTTTTCAATTTATACAATATTTTTAGCTATCATTCACCACCTTCATTGTTGACAGCTAAGGGCCAGAGGTTTTCTACAACCAAAATGTATGGCCCAAATCCTATAAAGGATATTAGCTTGGGACACCAAGCATGTGCACCAAAATCCCCTCTGTTATGCTAGTACCAGGCCATCGTTTTCTTTAACGCATAGCATCCCCTCTTTAAAAAATCTAGCCTAGTGCTAACAGTTACTGTCTACTTCTGCATCTCTGGTGCTTTAAAAAGATGCAAGAGAAGGCAGTCAGCAGTGTTAATTTTGGTGTAACATTTTGATTTAGCTTTAGTTTTAGTCTTTTGACTAAAATGTCATTTTAGTTTTAGTCGTATTTTAGTCATCTACACCTGTTTTCGTTTCAGTCGTATTTAGTTGACTAAAATCTGCGGTAGATTTAGACATTTTAGTCGACTAAAATCAAATGTGTTTAGTTAAATTGTAATGCATTATTTAAGCATTTCTCTAGAATTTCCAAACCTAATATATACTCCTGGATAACATGTTATTTATGGTATTAAGGTTTGAACAAACTACACAGACAGTGGTCTATGGAGGCCTAATGCTGCACAGTGCTCTATACAGTGATCGGAATAGGCCTGAAATGCTGCATACTGTGCTCTGAACGGTGTTCTGAGGCGACCTGTAATGCTTCACGGTGCTCTAGATGGTGGTCTGAAGAGGCCTGTAATGCACACAGTGCTCTAGACGGTGGTCTGAGGAGGCCTGTAATGCACACAGTGCTCTAGACGGTGGTCTGAAGAGACTTGCAATGCACAGTGCTCTGGATGGTCGTGAGTCGGGATGGTGGTCTAACGTGGCCTGTAATGCTGAACAGTGCTAAGCATGGCACACCACTAAGCATTCTACGGTCGCTACCTTGTTTGCTAGGAGGGGAAGCACTGATAAACTTTACAGGTGGAGCTTCAAGGAAGCCGAAAGTTCACATGGATAAACGTCCCTCCCTCACAATTTCATTCCATTTTAATTAGTTGATAAAAATGGAATTGATTTTTATTATAGTTTTCATCAATTGATGACAATGTGGTGTAATTATTGTTTAGTTTTTGTCACTGGAAATATGCCACTGACGAAAATTATGACAAAAATGATTTTGTTGACTAATTTAACAGCTGGCAGTCAGATGATTTATCTGTAATCTGTCTCCTGCCTGTTTAAGGTTCTTTGAGTAACTGTTTGTGCAGCACAGTACATAAGGAACAAAAATTATATTTAGACAATGTAATTTCAAAATACATTATAGACAAAAAGAATAGAAGAATTTACCTTATAAACTTTTTTTTTTCCTTATAATGTCTTCTTTCCATTTAATAGAGAAAAATACAATAACAAATCATGGAAATCAATAAAAGCAGGCAGCATCAAAAACCTGCATATATCCTTATTGTGGTAAAAAGCCGCATGTGTAACCAATGAGCATGAACTCCTGTTTGCCTAAGGCTACTCTTGTCCCAAGATAACTATAGGTTATCACCTGAGATACCTGTCAACTAGCTGGATAAAGCAGCCCAAAGATCACTAAATTTTCTTTCCTTCCACCACGGGTGGAAGGAAACAAAATCTCTTGATTCCCCCATTATTAACCACTTGCCGACTGCCCGCCACAGTTTCACTGTGGCAGGCTGCCTTGGCTGTGCGAATCGACGTAGGGGTACTTCGGTTCGCGGGAGTGGTGCTTGGAGGCGAGCAGGGATGCTGATCCATGGGACTGGTGGCTGCGATTGCTGCCAGGCACCCACGATCGATTCCCGCTGATAGAGAAGGATGGTCAGCTGTTGTAACCGTTCTTCTCTCTGAAATGATCACAGGATGCCTGTGATCCTTCTATATAGGATCATAGGTCTCTATGTTCATTCCACAAGTCCACCCCCCACAGTTAGAAAACACTCCCCTAGGCTCACAATTAACCCTTTAATCACCCCTAGGTTAACCCCTTCCCTGCAAGTATCATTATTTCAATAAAAGTGCATATTTTTAGCACTGATTACTGTAGTAATGTCACTGGTCCCCCCAAAAGCGTCAGAAATGTCAGTTAGGGGTCCGATCTATCCGCTGCAATGTCGCAGTCCTACTAAAAATCGCAGATCGCTGCCATTACTAGTAAAAAAAAAATGACATAAATCTTTCCCCTAGTTGTAGACACGATAACATTTGCGCAAACAAAGCAAAATATGCTTATTGATAGTATTGAGCGAACACGGACTGTATTATTCAGGTCCGTACCGGATAATGGGATTTTTGCTACCAGGACACGGACCCGAAAACTTTACTGTATGTTCGGGTTTAAAATCCGTGTTCGGTAATTTTATTTCCTGTTTTGTATGTAATGGCGCGCTTTTAATGGCGGGCTTTCAACAGCCAATCAACAAGCGTTTAACTGGTGTGCCATAAGCCATCCCAGCCATGCCTACAAATGTATTAGTAGCTGTGATTGGCCATCTGAAGCATGTTACCCATGTCTTTATAAGTTCGAGAGACACAGCGCGTTGCGTCATTCTGCTGTAGTGTAGGGAGAGAGCACACATCATACGTGCTGGCTGCTGCTGATTAGGGACAGACAGTGAAAAATTGTGCCCGAAAAGAATGCAGGGACAGGTCGGAGTGTAGGCAGGGAAAGATATTTGAGCATTTTAGGGACAGGCTGGAGAGATTAGGCAGGGACAGAACAATCGTCCGTTAGCGATCTACATCGATTTTGCTGTGTGGGGGGTGGTGCAGTGAACAATCTTTTTGCCCTCACTTGAGCCCACTGAGGAGGAGGAGGAGGGAAAAAAAATATATTTTTATCAGTCTGTTGTGTGCAGAGTTCAGCTATATTTTACTACAGATTGATGTTCTAATCTGCTATTTAAAAATTACAAAGTTAAAGGGGATTTTTTTTTTTTTCCCTTCATAGCCTGCTGCTGAGCTGACCGTGACATAAAACATAAGACACTGCTGTGTTCACATGTGCTATTGAGTGATTTTCAATTTTATATACTTTTTTCTATTCCACTATTCAATATACACCCTTTTGGGTTAAAAAAAAATTAAATTGTGGCATAGTCTGTACTAATCTGCTATTTAAAAATTACAAAGTTAAAGGGGAATTTTTTTTTTTTCCCTTCATAGCCTGCTGCTGAGCTGACCGTGACATAAAACATAAGACACTGCTGTGTTCACATGTGCTATTGAAAAATCACCAATTTTATATACTTTTTTCTACTCCGCTATTCAATCTACACCCTTTTGGGGTAAAAAAAATTAAATTGCGGCATAGTCTGTATCGGTATGTGTGAGATACACCTTTCAAATTTTTGGGGCGCATCTTCCACCGCCGAGGATTGCAGGGTGCTTCAGTTTGCCTCCTGTTCCGAACTCCTCCTACTCCTCATCCTGCCTTTAGGGTACAAAAAATTGTAATCGGGGCCTAGTCTGTGTTTGTACGTGTGAGATACACCGTTTTATAATTTTTTTCTATTCCGCTATTCAATATACACCCTTTTGGGGTGAAAAAAATTAAATTACGGCATAGTTTGTATCGGTACGTGTGAGATACACCTTTTAAATTTGTTTGGCGCATCTCCTTCCACCGCCAAGGATTGCAGGGCGCTTCAGTTTGCCTCCTGTTCCGAACTCCTCCTACTCCTCTTCCTCATCCTCCCTTTAGGGTACAAAAAATTGTAATCGGGGCCTAGTCTGTGTTTGTACGTGTGAGATACACCGTTTTATATCCTTTTTTCTATTCCGCTATTCAATATACACCCTTTTGGGGTGAAAAAAAGTAAATTGCGGCATAGTTTGCATATTTGACTGTGAGATACACCCGTGCGATACTGTTGTTGTTTTGTTCCGCTATTCAATAAACACCTTTCTAGGGCAAGATCATAAATTACAGAAATATGAGGTGACCGTCAAATTGGGGCCGTGGCCTGGGTCGTGGTGCTGCTGGTAGAGCTCCTGTTGCAAGAGGACACGCACAAGTGAAACACCTTCCTCAAGTGTGAGTAGGCGACAGAACCTGCAGCAGTATTTGGTAGGGCATCATGCGCCTCTACAAGTGTTAAGGCCAGAACAAGTAGAGGCGATAGTAGATTGGTTTGCTGCTGACAGTGCCTCCAGTTCCTTCACATTGTCTCCCACCCAGTCTACTGCAGAAAGGTCAGAGTTGGCACCTGCAGCCGATGTCCAACCGTCTTTCACCTCACCCCCTTGCAAATCAGGCAAGCAGTCTGAGCCCCAAGTCATGCAGCAGTCTCTTCTTCTTTTTGATGACTCTGTCAGCAGGGCTTTCCAGGGCCATCCACCTAGCCCTGCCCCAGAAGTGGAAGAGATTGAGTGCAGCGATGTCCAACCACTTATTTCTCAAGATGAGTACATGGAAGGACCCTCGCAGCACGTCTCCGATGATGACGAAACGCAGGTGCCAACTGCTACGGCACTCAGAATTGTGGAGACCGACAAGGAGGGCAGGGGTGAAGACTGGGTGGAAGATAATGTGGAGGATGATGAGGTCCTCGACCCCACATGGAATGAGGGTCATGCAGGTGACCTGAGTAGTTTTGAGGAAGAGGCGGTGGTCCCACAGAGCCACCAGCACAGCAGAAGAGAGAGCAGGGTGCAGAAGCGGAGTGGCTGTGCCCTAGACACTACGCCTGCTACTGCCCAACGCAGCAAGGGACCGAGCGCACCAAAGCCAGCCCAAAGGAGTTCTCTAGCATGGAAGTTCTTCAGAAAATGTGATGATGACAGGACACGAGTGGTTTGCACCCTGTGCAATCAGAGCCTAAAGCGAGGCATAAACCTTTTCAACCTGAGCACAACCTGCATGATCAGGCATCTAAGTGCAAAGCACGAGCTGCAGTGGAGTAGACACCTTCAAAACCAAGAAAGGTCTCTGGCTCCTCCTGCTTCCTCTTCTGCTGCAGTCTCGGCCTCTTCATCCACCTCTGTAGTGATACCGGCACCTTCCACCCCGCAAACAGACGATCTGTCAGCAACACCACCACCTGGGTCACCAACCATCTCCACAATGTCCTGTGGAAGCGTTCAGCTTTCCATCTCCCAAACACTTCAGAGGAAGAGGAAGTACCCCCCTACCCACCCGCGATCCCGGGCCCTGAATGCCAGCATTTCAAAATTCTTGGCCTCAGGTGTGCACTGCGCAACGCCATCTTTGGCAAGGTCCACCTAACTACCGATACATGGACCAGTAAGCACGGTCGGGGCGTTATATCTCCCTAACGGCACACTGGGTAAATGCAGTGGCGGATGGGCCTGAGGCGGATAGCAATTTGGCGCATGTCCTTCGACCACCGAGGATTGCATGGCGCTTCAGTTTGCCTCCTGTTCCTAACTCCTCCTACTCCACTTCCTCATCCTCTACCGCCTCCTCATCCGGTCAGCGTAACACCTTCACCACCAACTTCAGCACAGCCAGGGGTAAACGACAGCAGGCAGTTTTAAAACTTGCCTGTTCGGGGGAAAAACCACACACCGCACAGGAGTTGTGGAGGAGCATGGAACAGCAGAGTGGTTGCTGCCAGCGAGCCTCAAGCCCGGCCTGGTGGTGTGCGATAACGGGCGAAATCTCATAGCAGCTCTGGGCCTAGCCGGTTTGACGCACATCCCTTGCCTGGCACATGTGCTGAATTTGGTGGTGCAGAGGTTCCTTAAAAATTACCCCGATATGTCAGAGCTGCTGCAGAAAGTGCGGGCCGTCTGTGCGCACTTTCGGCGTTCTCACCCTGCTGCTGCTCGCCTGTCAGCGCTGCAGCGTAACTTCGGCCTTCCCGCTCACCGCCTCATATGTGACGTGCCCACAAGGTGGAACTCCACCTTGCACATGCTGCAAAGACTGTGCGAGCAGCAGCAGGCCATAGTGGAATTTCAGCTGCAGCACGCACGCGTGAGTCGCTCTGCGGAACAGCACCACTTCACCACCAATAACTGGGCCTCCATGCGAGACCTGTGTGCCTTGTTGCGCTGTTTTGAGTACTCCACCAACATGGCCAGTGCCGATGACGCCATTGTCAGCTTAACTATCCCACTTCTATGCCTCCTTGAAAAAACGATTCGGGCGATGATGGAAGAGGATGTGGCACAGGAGGAGGAGGAGGAGGAGGAAGAGGGATCATTAACAAGGCTTTCAGGGCAGTCATTCACAAGTGGCTCCGAGGGTGGGTTCCTGCACCCACAAACACCAGGTACACAATTGTCCAGCAGGGGCACAGTTCTGGAGGATGAGGAGGAGGAGAGGGAGGAGGAGATGGAACCATGTTCACAGCAGGGTGGAACCCAGGCCAGCTCATGGCCATCACTGGTGCATGGCTGGGGGGATACAGAGGACACAGACGATACACCTCACACAGAGGACAGCCTTTCGTTGCCTCTGGGCAGCCTGGCACACATGAGCGATTACATGCTGCAGTGTCTCCACAACGACCGCCGAGTTGCCCACATTCTAACTTGTGCTGATTACTGGGTGGCCACCCTGCTGGATCCCCATTACAAGGACAACGTACCGTCCTTAATTCACTCACTGGAGCGTGATCGCAAGATGCGTGAGTACAAGCGCACGCTGGTAGACGCGATGCTGCTGGCATTCCCACCTGACAGCGGGGCCACAGTGGAAGCACAAGGCCAAGGCAGAGGAGGAGGAGGAGGAGGAGGAAGAGGTCGCCAATGCAACCAGGGCACCGCCAGCACCTCAGAAGGCAGGGTTAGCATGGCCGAAATGTGGAAAAGCTTTGTCAGCACGCCACAACAAACAGCAGCACCAGCAGCTCATATGGAATGTCTTAGCAGGAGGCAGCATTTCACAAACATGGTGGAGCAGTATGTGTGCACACACCTACATGTAGTGAATGATGGGTCTGCCCCCTTCAACTTCTGGGTCTCCAAATTGGGCACATGGCTTGAGCTTGCCCTTTATGCCTTGGAGGTGCTGGCGTGCCCTGCAGCTAGTGTATTATCTGAACGTGTATTTAGCACGGCTGGGGGCGTTACCACAGACAAGCGCAGCCGCCTGTCCAGAGACAATGTGGACAAGCTCACGTTCATTAAAATGAACCAGGCATGGATCCCACGGGACTTTTCCGTACCTGCAGGATAGCGATGGATACCGACCTTACCCAGCCATTGTTCTATTTTTGCTCTTTCTCACTCTTTTGGGGTGTACCCTAATTTAAAATGACTGAAAAAAAGCAGTGTTGGCTACCTCGTCCCCCTCCACCGCCGCTTCCACCTACACCGCCACATCCACCGCCACCTCAACCTCTCTCCTACTCCATATGGGCCTCGTACTTCACAGATGAAGAAAATTGTTTTTTTTTCTGTTTTTTTTGTTGTTTTAAGTTATTTGTCTATCCACATTTGTTTGCAGAACACTTGCCATGCTCTTAACTACATTTTGCTGCCATTTGCAGCACTCTAGCCCTTTCCATTGGTGTTTTAGAGCCATTTTAGTGCCTGAAAGTTCGGGTCCCCATTGACTTCAATGGGGTTCGGTGTCCGGGTAAAGTTCGGAAAAAGTCCGGGACATGGACCCGGACTTTTTTTTCAAGTTCGGCCGAACCCGCAGAACACGGACATCCAGGTGTCCGCTCAACCCTACTTATTGAGATTTTGGAGTGGAGTGGGGGGGGGGCTTCCAGGCTGGCAGAACACAATTATTTACTGCTAACAATCATATCTGCTGGAGGTAATCACATGCCAAAAATCTGACAGTTTGGTTGTTCCCAAGTTCATCAATGGATTAACTTGGGTACAGTCAGCCTGCCCATACATGGATCAAAATTCAGTCGGTCTCTGCTGAATCGTCTGAATTTCAATCTATGTATAGCCGGGTTCAGGATACCTATACATGGCTACATTTATTTGAATCACTCCTTGGACCAAATGCCAATTTCCTCATCCACACAGAACAGCATAGATTAAGGAATCACCCATGGCTGTCTGAATACCTGAACAGAACAATTTAATAAAATGCAGTCACTTTTTTAAATTAACTTTTGTTAAGCTGGGTGATGCTAACAAGGCTTACATTTCAGAAGATTCAGCAGGAATCAGCCAAAATGTATGCTGTGTGTGGCTAGCAATATAGTAAATAGCATAGAAAGATAGATGAAAGAAATTGTCCTTAGGGTGATAGTGTGAGTTCTTTTGTTTTGGCTGTAGTGGGGAGCGAATTGTAAAGTTGTAAAAATGGCTGTAACCTAGTTTGATTCATACCCTGTTCAAGGAAGCCGGATGCAAATATAAATTCAATTGTTCCTTTCACATAAGGGAAAATGTATGCTACTATATAGCATTCAAAGGGAGAAATATGAATTGACTAGCAATTTGCCGGATTTACAACAGTCTTAGTAGGCATTAGAATTGGTTTCCATTCAGACAAATAAGGTGCAGAACAAAGATAAGAGCCCAAATGAAGAGTATTTTCAACAAGGCAAAATTCTTCATTTTGAACATCATCATGATTCCAGAGCAGAAATCATGTTCTGTCCTAAAGCTAAAAACATCTCCTGTGAATGGGGGCAACTCAACTGTTTTTCGCTCTTGATTTCATAAGCACCAGCACTTCTTTTTCTTTAACAGGTTTTGGACTACAATACTTAATCATCTTTTTAGATGATATAACAGTAAGATCCTCAGCATCCGACATTCTTTATTCACTTTATACATAAAAAAGCAAAGATTCTGTCCTTAGTTAAACCTTTTTAACAGTGTACTTACAATGTTTATATAGTGACGTTGCTAACAATTAATGGTCATAATTAAGTACAAGTTAAAGCACAAAGTCTGCCACACTTTTCCTTTCTTTTTTTTTTTTATTTCTTTTTTTCTTTTTAGAGCGGGCAAAAGTCTGTGTCCTCCCTGTAAAAATATACAGTATACTCACATCATTGTTAAGAATATAGATAATGCAGGTGTTACTGACCCAGGAAGGCCCAGATAACATTAACATTTTTTATTAGAAGTGAGGGTAAATCTACCTAATAGGGACACAGATAGCAATAAAACCTCAACAGAGGCTCTAATCCTTCCCTACTATAAATAAACAAATAAATACCTACTTCAGCTCCGGAATATTCCCCCCCCCCCCTTCATGACCAGGCCATTTGAGATACAGTACTGCGTTATTTTAACTGACAGCTGCGCAGTCATGCAAAACTTTACCCAAAAAAAATGTTTTTCCTTTCTCCCCACAACTAGTGTTGAGCGAACACGGACTGTATTATTCGTGTTCGTACCGAATAATTGGATTTTTTGTACCCGAACACGGACACTTTACTGTATGTTCGGGTAAAAATCCGTGTTCGGTCATTTTATTTCCGGGTTTTGCATGCTTTGGCGCTCTTTTCATGGCGGGCTTTCAACAGCCAATCAACAATCGTTTAACTGGTGTGCCTTAAGCCATCCCAGCCATGCCTGCAAATGTCTCAGTAGCTGTGATTGGCCGTCTGAAGCATGTGACCAAGTCTTTATAAGTTCCAGGCAGCCGCAGCGTCTTCATTCTGCTGCTTAGATCAGGGACAGAGCACACATCAACGTGCTGGCTGCTGATTAGGGAAAGACAGGCAGGAAAAAAACATTTGTGTCCGGATAGAATTGAGGGACAGGTCGGAGTGTTTAGGCAGGGCGAGTTGTAGGCATTTTAGGGATAGAGTCTGCTGAATTATAGGGTCAGTGTCTTCTACAAAGTACAATCGATATTGCTGTGTGGGGGGTGGGGTGACTCTGCACTCAATCCTGATCTACGATCTCTTCTCAATCCTGTTAGGGAGAGGCTGCTGCTGCTGAATTTTAGGGAAACTGTGTTCTACAAACTACAATCGATATTGCTGTGTGGTGTGGGATAGGAGATAGGCAGGTGTCAGTGATCCACATCCATTTTTCTGTGTGTGAGCTGCAGTGAACACAATCTTTTTGGGCTGCAGTAAACACAATCTTTTTGGGGTGCAGTGAACAACGTCCTTTTTGGGGTGCAGTGAACAAAATCTTTTTGGGGTGCAGTGAACAAAATCCTTTTTGGGGTGCAGTGAACAACATCCTTTTTGGGGTGCAGTGAACACAATCTTTTTGGGGTGTAGTGAACAAAATCCTTTGTGGGGTGCAGTGAACACAATCTTTGTGGGGTGCAGTGAACACAATCTTTTTGGGGTGCAGTGAACAACATCCTTTTTGGGGTGCAGTGAACACAATCTTTGTGGGGTGCAGTGAACACAATCTTTTTGGGGTGCAGTGAACAAAATCCTTTTTGGGGTGCAGTGAACACAATCTTTGTGGGGTGCAGTGAACACAATCTTTTTGGGGTGGAGTGAACAAAATCCTTTTTGGGGTGCAGTGAACAACATCCTTTTTGGGGTGCAGTGAACAAAATCCTTTTTGGGGTGCAGTGAACACAATCTTTTTGGGGTGCAGTGAACAAAATCCTTTGTGGGGTGCAGTGAACACAATCTTTGTGGGGTGCAGTGAACACAATCTTTTTGGGGTGCAGTGAACAAAATCCTTTTTGGGGTGCAGTGAACAACACCCTTTTTGGGTGCAGTGAACAAAATCTTTTTTGGGGTGCAGTGAACACAATCTTTTTGGGGTGCAGTGAACAAAATCCTTTGTGGGGTGCAGTGAACACAATCTTTGTGGGGTACAGTGAACAGAATCTTTGTGGGGTGCAGTGAACACAATCTTTGGGGGGTACAGTGAACACAATCTTTTTGGGGTGCAGTGAACAAAATCCTTTGTGGGGTGCAGTGAACACAATCTTTTTGGGGTGCAGTGAACAAAATCCTTTGTGGGGGGCAGTGAACAGAATCTTTGTGGGGTACAGGGAACAGAATCTTTGTGGGGTGCAGTGAACACAATCTTTGGGGGGTACAGTGAACACAATCTTTTTGGGGTGCAGTGAACAAAATCCTTTGTGGGGTGCAGTGAACACAATCTTCGGGGGGTACAGTGAACACAATCTTTTTGGGGTGCAGTGAACAAAATCCTTTGTGGGGTGCAGTGAACACAATCTTTGTGGGGTGCAGTGAACACAATCTTTTTGGGGTGCAGTGAACAAAATCCTTTTTGGGGTGCAGTGAACAACATCCTTTTTGGGGTGCAGTGAACACAATCTTTTTGGGGTGCAGTGAACAAAATCCTTTGTGGGGTGCAGTGAACACAATCTTTGTGGGGTACAGGGAACAGAATCTTTGTGGGGTGCAGTGAACACATTCTTTGGGGGGTACAGTGAACACAATCTTTTTGGGGTGCAGTGAACAAAATCCTTTTAGGGTGCAGTGAACACAATCTTTGTGGGGTGCAGTGAACAAAATCCTTTTTGAGGTGCAGTGAACACAATCTTTGTGGGGTGCAGTGAACACAATCTTTGTGGGGTACAGTGAACACAATCTCATACTTCTGAAGATTTGAGGGTGCTGCCTGTTCCATACTCCTCCTCCGACTGCTCAACCATCCTTTTAGGGGTACAAACAATAGTAATTGGGGCCTAGTGTGGTGGTGTACGTGTGAGATACATACACTTTCTTTTTGATCATATTTTCTATTCCGCTATTCAATTAAAACCTTTGGGGATCAATTAAATTGCGTGATAGTCTGTGTCGGTACGTGTGAGATCCACCTTTCCAAGTTTTTGGGGTTCATCTCATACTTCTGAAGATTTGAGGGTGCTGCCTGTTCCATACTCCTCCTCCTACTGCTCAACCATCCTTTTAGGGGTACAAACAATAGTAATTGGGGCCTAGTGTGATGGTGTACGTGTGAGATACATACACTTTCTTTTTGATCATATTTTCTATTCCGCTATTCAATTAAATCCTTTGGGGATCAATTAAATTGCGTGATAGTCTGTGTCGGTACGTGTGAGATCCACCTTTCCAAGTTTTTGGGGTTCATCTCATACTTCTGAAGATTTGAGGGTGCTGCCTGTTCCATACTCCTCCTCCTACTGCTCAACCATCCTTTTAGGGGTACAAACAATAGTAATTTGGGCCTAGTGTGGTGGTGTACGTGTGAGATACATACACTTTCTTTTTGATCATATTTTCTATTCCGCTATTCAATTAAAACCTTTGGGGATCAATTAAATTGCGTGATAGTCTGTGTCGGTACGTGTGAGATCCACCTTTCCAAGTTTTTGGGGTTCATCTCATACTTCTGAAGATTTGAGGGTGCTGCCTGTTCCATACTCCTCCTCCTACTGCTCAACCATCCTTTTAGGGGTACAAACAATAGTAATTGGGGCCTAGTGTGTTGGTGTACGTGTGAGATACATACACTTTCTTTTTGATCATATTTTCTATTCCGCTATTCAATTAAAACCTTTGGGGATCAATTAAATTGCGTGATAGTCTGTGTCGGTACGCGTGAGATCCATCTTTCCAAGTTTTTGGGGTTCATCTCATACTTCTGAAGATTTGAGGGTGCTGCCTGTTCCATACTCCTCCTCCTACTCCTCAACCATCCTTTTAGGGGTACAAACAATAGTAATTGGGGCCTAGTGTGGTGGTGTACGTGTGAGATACATACACTTTCTTTTTGATCATATTTTCTATTCCGCTATTCAATTAAAACCTTTGGGGATCAATTAAATTGCGTGATAGTCTGTGTCGGTACGTGTGAGATCCACCTTTCCAAGTTTTTGGGGTTCATCTCATACTTCTGAAGATTTGAGGGTGCTGCCTGTTCCATACTCCTCCTCCTACTGCTCAACCATCCTTTTAGGGGTACAAACAATAGTAATTGGGGCCTAGTGTGGTGGTGTACGTGTGAGATACATACACTTTCTTTTTGATCATATTTTCTATTCCGCTATTCAATTAAAACCTTTGGGGATCAATTAAATTGCGTGATAGTCTGTGTCGGTACGCGTGAGATCCATCTTTCCAAGTTTTTGGGGTTCATCTCATACTTCTGAAGATTTGAGGGTGCTGCCTGTTCCATACTCCTCCTCCTACTCCTCAACCATCCTTTTAGGGGTACAAACAATAGTAATTGGGGCCTAGTGTGGTGGTGTACGTGTGAGATACATACACTTTCTTTTTGATCATATTTTCTATTCCGCTATTCAATTAAAACCTTTGGGGATCAATTAAATTGCTTGATAGTCTGTGTCGGTACGTGTGAGATCCACCTTTCCAAGTTTTTGGGGTTCATCTCATACTTCTGAAGATTTGAGGGTGCTGCCTGTTCCATACTCCTCCTCCTACTCCTCAACCATCCTTTTAGGGGTACAAACAATAGTAATTGGGGCCTAGTGTGGTGGTGTACGTGTGAGATACATACACTTTCTTTTTGATCATATTTTCTATTCCGCTATTCAATTAAAACCTTTGGGGATCAATTAAATTGCGTGATAGTCTGTGTCGGTACGTGTGAGATCCACCTTTCCAAGTTTTTGGGGTTCATCTCATACTTCTGAAGATTTGAGGGTGCTGCCTGTTCCATACTCCTCCTCCTACTGCTCAACCATCCTTTTAGGGGTACAAACAATAGTAATTGGGGCCTAGTGTGGTGGTGTACGTGTGAGATACATACACTTTCTTTTTGATCATATTTTCTATTCCGCTATTCAATTAAAACCTTTGGGGATCAATTAAATTGCGTGATAGTCTGTGTCGGTACGTGTGAGATCCACCTTTCCAAGTTTTTGGGGTTCATCTCATACTTCTGAAGATTTGAGGGTGCTGCCTGTTCCATACTCCTCCTCCTACTCCTCAACCATGCTTTTAGGGGTACAAACAATAGTAATTGGGGCCTAGTGTGGTGGTGTACGTGTGAGATACATACACTTTCTTTTTGATCATATTTTCTATTCCGCTATTCAATTAAAACCTTTGGGGATCAATTAAATTGTGTGATAGTCTGTGTCGGTACGTGTGAGATCCACCTTTCCAAGTTTTTGGGGTTCATCTCATACTTCTGAAGATTTGAGGGTGCTGCCTGTTCCATACTCCTCCTCCTACTGCTTAACCATCCTTTTAGGGGTACAAACAATAGTAATTGGGGCCTAGTGTGATGGTGTACGTGTGAGATACATACACTTTCTTTTTGATCATATTTTCTATTCCGCTATTCAATTAAAACCTTTGGGGATCAATTAAATTGCGTGATAGTCTGTGTCGGTACGTGTGAGATCCACCTTTCCAAGTTTTTGGGGTTCATCTCATACTTCTGAAGATTTGAGGGTGCTGCCTGTTCCATACTCCTCCTCCTACTCCTCAACCATGCTTTTAGGGGTACAAACAATAGTAATTGGGGCCTAGTGTGGTGGTGTACGTGTGAGATACATACACTTTCTTTTTGATCATATTTTCTATTCCGCTATTCAATTAAAACCTTTGGGGATCAATTAAATTGCGTGATAGTCTGTGTCGGTACGTGTGAGATCCACCTTTTCAAGTTTTTGGGGTTCATCTCATACTTCTGAAGATTTGAGGGTGCTGCCTGTTCCATACTCCTCCTCCTACTCCTCAACCATGCTTTTAGGGGTACAAACAATAGTAATTGGGGCCTAGTGTGGTGGTGTACGTGCGAGATACATACACTTTTTTTGATCATATTTCCTATTCCGCTATTCAATAAAAACCTTTGAGGATCAATTGAATTGCGGGATAGTCTGTGTCGGTACGTGTGAGATCCACCTTTCCAAGTTTTTGGGGTTCATCTCATACTTCTGAAGATTTGAGGGTGCTGTCTGTTCCATACTCCTCCTACTCCTCATCCATCCTTTTAGGGGTAGAAACAATAGTAATTGGGGCCTAGTGTGGTTTTGTACGTGCGAGATACATACACTTTTTTGGATCATATTTCCTATTCCGCTATTCAATAAAAACCTTTCTAGGGCAAGATCTTAAATTACAGAAATATGAGGAGACCGTCAAATAAGGGCCGTGGCCTTGGTCGTGGTGCTGCTGGTAGAGCTCCTGTTGCAAGGAGAGGACGTGGTCGATCTGTGCCAGCTACACGCACAAGTGAAACACCTTCCTCAAGTGTGAGTAGGCGACAGAACCTGCATCAGTATTTGGTAGGGCATCATACGCCCCTACAAGTGATGAGGCCAGAACAAGTGGAGGCGATAGTAGATTGGTTTGCTGCTGACAGTGCCTCCAGTTCCTTCACATTGTCTCCCACCCAGTCTACTTCAGAAAGGTCACAGTTGGCACCTGAAGCCGATGTCCAACCGTCTTTCACCTCACCCCCTTGCAAATCAGGCAAGCAGTCTGAGCCCCAAGCCATACAGCAGTCTCTTCTTCTTTTTTTTTTTTAATTCTTTTTATTTGGTTTTCAGAAAATAAGAAAGAAAAAAAAACACAAAATACATACAAGTACGAAGTAGCAAAGCATTTGTACATATCACAACTACGCAAACAATAGAGAGGAAAATACAATGTTTTGAACAAACAAGTAAGATATGGTGCCATCTAATAACCATACGGGTAAAGCCCACAGCCTCCCAATGGATACATTCATCGGCAGTAAATTAGTGAACAAACCACGTTAGCCAATATCTTAATACATGTTTCTACAATGACCTGATCGGGCGGGGAGTAGGCGGAGGGGCTTATGACCCATTTCTACATTGATTTAGTAAATGGAAATTTTGCATTTCTAGGAGGGTGCCCCATCCAGGGAACATGCTGCCACCCCCCAGTTCGGGTCTAGCTACCCTCCGCCCCGGCCCCCCCGAGTCCATCACCCACAGATAATTGGGCTCAACTTGAACTATGTTTGGGAAAATAATCATTCCAGATCGACCATTTGGCCTGAAATTGTTTTACCTTAAATTCAGTTAGGGCTAGGGTTTTTTCGTAGATACAAGATTCTCCTACAAGTTGAATGACCTCCCTCTGAGAGGGAACATCTACACATTTCCACTTGCGTGCTATGGACAATCTAGCAGCAAAAAGAATGTTTTGGACGACAGTCCTAAATTGGGGGGGATACCTGTCTACATTAATACCTAAGATGGCCTGTTCAACCGTCACTCTGTTTAAGATTCTCGTAATGGAAGCAATAAGTTTTGATACAGCGGTCCAGAAACTTCTCAGAGAGATACAGGACCACATCACATGTATTAGGGTGCCCACCTGACCGCACCCTCTCCAACATAAATTAGATGTCTCTGGGGAATACTTGGCAATAGTGTATGGTGTTTTGTACCACCTGAGATGTAGTTTTTGAAGCCCTTCCCTGAAGTTGGAGCATCTGGTATGTGTTCGAGTAAGCTTATAGGAGTTTAGCCATTGCTTAGTGGTGAATTCCTGGTTAAGTTCGTTTTCCCATTTGAGGTGATGGGTGTGTTTGATAAATGACCCCTTATCCTGTAGAGCTGTGTAGAATGTGCCTATGCCTTTGAGCTGTTTGCTGGATCCAAAACATAGGGAGTGAACCTGTGCTGGCATGGAGATACTAGTCGCTTCTAGGCTAGATATCAATTGAGTCACCCTACAGAACGTGAGAAACTCCCCGGCAAACGAGGGGAACCTCGCACACCTGGTGGCAAAGGAGGAGCTACCCTGATTATTTTTAAAGTCTTGGATTGTATGTATGCCAAAAGATGGCCAGTGGTTTACTTTCAGGTTTGGGGAAAGGAAGGAGAGGGCCGTCAGAGGGACAGGGATATCCACTCTGCGGCCTACCGAGTTACTATGGGTAAAAAAATACTGCCAGGCTTGTATTGTGGCACTTATAGTCGGGTGTACCACAGAAAATGCACGTTTAGATAGAGGGATGCTGAACATCAAGTCCGCCAAGGACCCCTGTGGCACCACCGACTTTTCTAACCTGGTCCAGCTGGGAGCCTGATCTGGTTTTAGCCAATGTAGAGATTGTGTGAGGATAGCTGCCATATGATAGTCCTTCATATCTGGAACCCCCATGCCCCCCACCAGGGGATGTCTGATCAAAAGCTTATGAGAGCAGCGGGGTTTTTTCCCGGCCCACAGGAACCCAGAGACCACGGACTGCACTTTGCGGTAGAATGCTTGGGGAATCTTAATGGGAAGCGCCCTGAAAAGGTACAGGAGCTTCGGGAATGTTAACATTTTAAAGGCCGCATTCCTGCCCGACCATGAAAGGAAATGTTTACCATATCTGTCGATGTCACCTGTCAAGGTGTCCATAAATGGGTTGAAGTTATACTTAAATAAATCCTTCGTATTACTTGTCAGCTTGATGCCCAAGTAATCAATAGGACCCTGACTCCACTGGAAGGGTACTAACTGTTCAATCTCAGTGCGTGTGTCGTCGTCTATTCCCACCCCTAGCATGTGTGACTTAGTGTCATTGATTTTGTAGTATGAGATGGAGTGAAATTCCTGAAGAACTTCCTGAGCTGCAGCAAGGGAGGTTTTTGGGGCTGTCATGGATAGGATAACATCGTCCGCGAACAATGAAATCTTATTTGGAAAACCGTGGATGTCTAGACCCCTGATACCCGGGTGGTTTCTAATCCTTTCCGCCAGAGGCTCCATCAGGAGAACGAAGACCAATGGGGAAAGTGGACACCCTTGCCTGGTCCCATTTGTGATATCAAATTTCGTAGAGAACATACCCTCTGTGTAGACATAGGCCGAAGGTTGAGTATATAAAGCCATAATCGCGTCCAAAATCTCACCCCCCATGCCGAAACGTTGCAAAACTTTATGTAGATATCCCCAGTGAATCCTGTCAAAGGCCTTTTCGGCGTCAAGGGACAGGAACACTGTGGGCGTATTTGTGGATTCGGCATGTTGGATGAGATTCAGGAGGCGCCTTGTAGCGTCAGTAGCCTGACGGCCCAGTATAAAACCCACCTGGTCCTGGTTAATAAGGTCAGGTAGGAACTTAGCTAGCCGGTTAGCCAATATTTTGGCGTAGACCTTTAGATCCACGTTCAATAATGATATGGGTCTGAAATTCTTCGCACAGTTCGGGGGTTTCCCCGGTTTAGGAAGCGTTATAACAGTAGCCTCCAACATTTCTGGAGGAAAGGAGGCAGACGAGGCAGCCCTGTGGAACACATCCTGAAGCCTTGGGGCCAAAATCTGTACAAATTGTCTATAGTATTCTGATGAAAATCCATCAGGGCCAGGAGCTTTTTTTAAGGGTAGTGATAGTATTGCGGTGGAGATTTCCGCCGCGGAGATAGGGAGGTTCAAGTCTGATAATGCTGATGGAGTCAGTTTGGGCAGAGAGACTGACGCTAGAAAATTATCTATGTCCTCCAGGGACGGTTGGGGAGTGGACACATCGTCTTTCAAATTATAAAGGGAGCCATAGTATTGACTGAAGGCGTCCGCAATATCTTTGGGGTTGGTCAAGGTCTGTCCAGTCGAATGGTGAGTCAGTTTAGAGATGCGTTGTCGGGTACGTTCGTCTTTTAGATGGTTGGCTAGAAGTTTGCCAGCCTTGTTTCCGTGAGCAAAAAAGTTAGCTTTCATCTTGCGGATTTGAGTTTGATGCTGTCCTAGTAGCAGTAAGCGCAACTCATTTTGGGCCTGCGTCAGCTGGTCAGTGATGTGTGGAAGCGGGTTTAGCTTGTTAAGGGATTCTAACTGTTGGATTTTTTGTAGCATGTCCTCCAACTGCTGCCTCCTCTGCCTCCGTTTAGCTGCGCTTTTAGACATAAGGAAACCTCGCATAAATGCCTTATGTGCGTTCCAGACCATAAATGGGCAAGTTTCCCCATTAGCATTGTTGCGGAAGAATTCCTCCAGGGCCACTTGGACCTCGGAGGAAGTCCTTGGGTCACAAAAGATAGTAATGTCGTTTTTCCACCTGTTGGCTCTCGTGGAGCAGGCCTGAGGGCCTATAGTCACTGAAACTGGTGCGTGGTCCGACCAAGTGATTTGGCCTATGGTAGATTCAACTACTTTTTGCAACAAAAACTTATCAGAGAGGATCATATCAATCCTGGAATACGAGGAATGAACTTTAGAAAAAAAGGAAAAGTCCCTCTCCGAGGAGTGATGACATCTCCAGATGTCCTGTAGGTCTGAGGCAATCAGAAATTTGGCTAAGTCCGCTCTGCGGGGGTGCATTGGATGGTCCCTGGAAATGTCCTGGCGACAATTGGCCACTAAATTCAAGTCTCCCCCCAGCAGTACAAATCCGGAAAGATCCGGTTTAATGTTTTTCCACATCTTCTTCAAAAAAGAATTTTGGTTAGCATTAGGGGCATAGACGTTGAGGAGGGAGTACTTGACGTTGTTAATTTCACATTTCAGCAAGAGGAAGCGGCCCTCAGGGTCAGAGTGGTGCGAAATGTACTTATAATCCACAGAGTCTTTAATGAGGATGGCCACTCCCCCTTTTTTCTTAGGGCCATTGGCATAGTAAACATGGGGGAATTGCTTGAACTTAAGCATGGGGTGCGTTGCGGCACAGAAATGGGTTTCCTGAATGAGCATGACATCACATTTTTGTGTGTTAAGTTCTCTGTACAGCATATGGCGTTTAAACGGACTGTTAAGACCCCGAACGTTCAATGATGTCAGTTTGAAAGACATGGTGGTATGAAGCGGTGTGAGCTCTGCAGGGTACAGGCGTCAAAAAATAGTCAAAAGAAAAAGCAAAAATAAAGTGCGAAAAAGATACAACAAAAGAAAAAAGAAAAACACATACAACACAAGGCGCTAGGAACAGGTGGCGCCTGTAAGTAAAAATTGACGATATCCGGGTGGAAATCTGGGCAGAACGAAAATCTGCTAACTTGGGGCAATTAGTACAAGATACTATAAGCAGCCGAACAGAACTGCCGGATATCTGAAACTAGGCGATCTAGTGAATGGAGGGTCAACTCCCACATGAAGCATATAGACACTTGCAGGAAGAATTCCTCCGTCAGGTGGACGGGGAACAGTCAGGACCCCTAGATTGGTGCTGCGTGTCTGAGTCATCAGAGTCCAGTACACCCCACTGACGGAGCAGGTTAATGCCATATTCCAGGGTTGTTATTTTAAATTCCTTGTCCCCCTTAGTGACTAGGAGTGTTGCCGGATAGTTCCAGCGATACTGGATATGATGGTTTCTCAGGGGTTTCGTCACTGTCAACAGGTTCCTTCTCCTGTTCATGGTGTGGGCGGATAGGTCCGCATAAAATGACAGGCCTTGCACGCTGACCGGGAGGTCTACGGCCTTCCTCATCCGTGCCATGACCCTCTCTTTCACAGTATAGAAATGGATCCTGACAATAGCATCTCTGGGGTACTTATCAGGAATATGTTTAGGTTTTGGTAGCCTGTGGATCCTATCTATTGCCAGGTCATTGGGTGTCACATTCGGTAATAAGTCCTGCATAATAGAAGTGAAGTAGTCAGATAGGTCTTGAGGTTTAACCGATTCGGGTATGCCTCTTATTTTGATATTGTTCCGTCTGGAACGATCCTCAAGGTCTGCCACCTTAGACTTAAGCCATATTATTTCGTCATCGTGATCGTTATGTGCATCCACCATATCGTTGAATGTATTGGCAAACTCCCCCATCTTGTCTTCAATTTTTGTCACTCTGTCAGTCACAGCGACCACCGCAGTGTTGCACTGAGACATTAATTGCAGCATGTCAGAATGTATAGCAGAGCGTAGTGAAAGCATCATGTCTCTTAACATAGAGGCCATCACAGGCTGGTCCCCTGCAGGTAAAGCTGCCATAGTCTCCTGGAATTCCAGGGTGTCATTGATGGTAATGCCTTGTGATGGGGCTGCGGCGGCATGGTCCGTCTTTTGTTTGGATTTCACCGGGCTATTGGACTGTGAGGTCGGGGTAGACTGTGGTAGGTAGCCCACCTCGTTGTTTTGCGTGCCCGAGGGGTTCCCACTGTCTTTGGAGTCCGGGGAAGACAAGTACTGGGGCTGTGAGGAGCGTGGCGGGCCGGCGCCATCTTGGCTGCGCGGCCTAGCATTCGGGGTGAAGAAGTTTAACATCTTACCCGGCTTTCCACGATCTTTCCGTTTGTGGGACATGTCCGGTAGGTGCTCGCAGGTGTCCGGAGTGTAGTTGCGGTGCTTTGGAGTGACCCTCTCCGTTGTAGTTTGCTCCGGTCTGTCTGCGTGGCGAGGAGCTGCAGGCTCAAGCTGCCATTCACCTCGCTAGCCGGCTCCGCCCCTGTCTCTTCTTCTTTTTGATGACTCTGTCAGCAGGGTTTCCCAGGGCCATCCACCTAGCCCTGCCCCAGAAGTGGAAGAGATTGAGTGCAGCGATGCCCAACCACTTATTTCTCAAGATGAGTACATGCAAGGATCATCGCAGCACGTCTCCGATGATGACGAAACGCAGGTGCCAACTGCTGCGGCGTTCAGCATTGTGGAGACCGACAAGGAGGGCAGGGGTGAAGACTGGGTGGAAGATGATGTGGAGGACGATGAGGTCCTCGACCCCACATGGAATGAACGTCATGCAGGTGACCTGAGTAGTTTGGAGGAAGAGGCGGTGGTCGCACAGAGCCACCAGCACAGCAGAAGAGGGAGCAGGGTGCAGAAGCGGAGCGGCCATGCCCTAGACACTACACCCGCTACTGCCCAATGCAGCAAGGGAACGAGCACACCAAAGTCAGCTCAAAGGAGTTCTCTAGCGTGGAAGTTCTTTAGAAAATGTGCTGATGACAGGGCACGAGTGGTTTGCACCCTGTGCAATCAGAGCTTGAAGCGAGGCATAAACCTTCTCAACCTGAGCACAACCTGCATGATCAGGCATCTAAGTGCAAAGCACAAGCTGCAGTGGAGTACACACCTTCAAAACCAAGAAACGTCTCTGGCTCATCCTGCTTCCTCTTCTGCTGCAGTTTCGGCCGCTCCAGCCACATCTGTAGTGATACCGGCACCTGCCACCCCGAAAACAGACGATCTGTCAGCAACACCACCACCTGGGTCACCAACAACCATCTCCACAATGTCCCGTGGAAGCGTTCAGCTTTCCATCTCCCAAACACTTGAGAGGAAGAGGAAGTACCCCCCTACCCACCCGCGATCCCTGGCCCTGAATGCCAGCATTTCAAAATTATTGGCCTTTGAAATGCTGTCATTCTGTCTGGTGGAGACGCACAGTTTTAAAAACCTTATGTCGGTGGCTGTCCCACAGTACGTCGTGCCCAGCCGCCACTACTTTTCCAGGCAAGCCATCCCTTCCCTGCACAACCAAGTGGGGGAAAAAATCAGGTGTGCACTGCGCAACTCCATCTGTGCCAAGGTCCACCTAACTACCAATACGTGGACCAGTAAGCACGGTCAGGGGCGTTATATCTCCCTAACGGCACACTGGGTAAATGCAGTGGCGGATGGGCCTGAGGCGGATAGCAATTTGGCGCATGTCCTTCCACCACCGAGGATTGCAGGGCGCTTCAGTTTGCCTCCTGTTCCTAACTCCTCCTACTCCGCTTCCTCATCCTCTACCGCCTCCTCATCCGGACAGCGTAACACCTTCACCACCAACTTCAGCACGGCCAGGGGTAAACGACAGCAGGCAGTTTTACAACTTGCCTGTTTGGGGGACAAACCACACACCGCGCAGGAGTTGTGGAGGAGCATGGAACAGCAGACAAATGAGTGGTTGCTGCCAGCGAGCCTCAAGCCCGGCCTGGTGGTGTGCGATAACGGGCGAAATCTCATAGCAGCTCTGGGCCTAGCCGGTTTGACGCACATCCCTTGCCTGGCGCATGTGCTGAATTTGGTGGTGCAGAGGTTCCTTAAAAACTACCCCGATATGTCAGAGCTGCTGCAGAAAGTGCGGGCCGTTTGTGCGCACTTTCGGCATTCTCACCCTGCTGCTGCTCGCCTGGCAGCGCTGCAGCGTAACTTCGGCCTTCCCGCTCACTGCCTCATATGTGACGTTCCCACAAGGTGGAACTCCACCTTGCACATGCTGGAAAGACTGTGCGAGCAGCAGCAGGCCATAGTGGAGTTTTAGCTGCAGCACGCACGCGTGAGTCGCTCTGCGGAACAGCACCACTTCACCACCAATAACTGGGCCTCCATGCGAGACCTGTGTGCCTTGTTGCGCTGTTTTGAGTACTCCACCAACATGGCCAGTGGCAATGACGCCGTTCTCAGCTTAACTATCCCACTTCTATGCCTCCTTGAAAAAACAATTTGGGCGATGATGGAAGAGGATGTGGCACAGGATGAGGAGGATGAAGAGGTAACATTTCCAAGGCTTTCAGGGCAGTCATTCGCAAGGGGCTCCGAGGGTGGGTTCCTGCACACACAAACGCCAGGGACACAATTGTCCAGCAGGGGCACAGTTCTGGAGGATGAGGAGGATGAGGAGGAGGAGCTGGAGGAGGAGATGGAACCATGTTCACAGCAGGGTGGCACCCAGGCCAGCTCATGGCCATCACTGGTGCGTGGCTGGGGGGATACAGAGGACACGGACGATACACCTCCCACAGAGGACAGCCTTTCATTGCCTCTGGGCAGCCTGGCACACATGAGCGATTACATGCTGCAGTGTCTCCACAACGACCGCCGAGTTGCCCACATTCTAACTTGTGCTGATTACTGGGTGGCCACGCTGCTGGATCCCCGTTACAAGGACAACGTACCGTCCTTAATTCACTCACTGGAGCGCGATCGCAAGATGCGCGAGTACAAGCGCACGCTGGTAGACGCCATGCTGCTGGCATTCCCATCTGACAGCGGGGCCGCAGTGGAAGCACAAGGCAGAGGAGGAGGAGGAGGAGGTCGCCAACGCAACCAGGGCACCGCCAGCACCTCAGAAGGCAGGGTTAGCATGGCCGAAATGTGGAAAAGCTTTGTCAGCACGCCACAACAAACAGCAGCACCAGCAGCTCAGATGGAACGTCTTAGCAGGAGGCAGCATTTTACCAACATGGTGGAGCAGTATGTGTGCACACGCCTACATGTAGTGAATGAGGGGTCTGCCCCCTTCAACTTCTGGGTCTCCAAATTGGGCACATGGCCTGAGCTTGCCCTTTACGCCTTGGAGGTGCTGGCGTGCCCTGCAGCCAGTGTATTATCTGAACGGGTATTTAGCACGGCTGGGGGCGTTATAACAGACAAGCGCAGCCGCCTGTCCAGAGACAATGTGGACAAGCTCACGTTCCTTAAAATGAACCAGGCATGGATCCCACGGGACTTTTCCGTACCTTGTGCAGAATAGCAATGGATACCAACCTTACCCACCCATTGTTCCATTTTTGCTCTTTCTCACTCTTTTGGGGTGTACCCTCATTTAAAATTTGTGAAAAGAAGCAGTGTTGGCTACCTCGTCCTCCTCCTCAGGGCCAGATTAACGTAGGGGCTATTGGAGCTGCAGCTCCAGGCCCCTACCTTTTATATAGGCTCTGGGTTGGCCATATTCACTGTTACCGCTCTTCTGTCACTTGTAAACACAGAAGTCTGGCTTCTATGCTCGCTTCCCCAGGCAGCACCCTCAGAACCTCCCCACACATCGCGAAGGCCGGACAAGGAGGGACAGTTGCCGATGCATGGATGTGTTTATGGGCTTCAGAGACAGCATCCCATGTTGAATTAGGCATGCATGGCTGCACCCTTCCTCCTCTGGGTGCATGGCAAGGCACGGCCCTTAAGGCCCTTCAAAATCCTCAGCACCAAGCCCATGATGCTCTTAATCCGGCCCTGGTCCTCCTCCACCGCCGCTTCCACCTACACCGCCCATAGGTGTGCGCAGCCTATTGCATTAAGGTGTGCACCCCAAAGTTGAAATACACATGCATGTGTTTGCCAGCAGGGAGAGTAATGTATCGGGCCATGTACCTGTAGGCAAAGAGAAATAGAGCAGAGCAGGTCCGAGGGAGATCTTTCCCATCTCCTCACTGGCAATGCTATGTGCCCTAGGTGATTAGGGTGTGCCCAGGCACACCCGGCACACCCTGTGCGCATGCCTATGTCACCGCCACATCCACCACCACCTCAACCTCCCTCCTACTCCATATGGGCCTCGTCCTTCAGAGATGAAGAAGAACATTGTTTTATTTTTCTGTTTTTTTTTGTTGTATTAAGTTATTTCCCTATCCACATTTGTTTGCAGAGCACTTGCCATGCTCTTAATTACGTTTTGCTGCCATTTGCAGCACTCTAGCCCTTTCCTTTGGTGTTTTAGAGCCATTTTAGTGCCTTAAAGTTCGGGTCCCCATTGACTTCAATGGGGTTCGGTGTCCGGGAAAAGTTCGGTAAAAGTCCGGGACACGGACCCGGACTTTTTTTTAAAGTTCGGCCGAACCGGTCGAACACGGACATCTAGGTGTCCGCTCAACCCTACCCACAACTAGAGCTTTCTTTTGGTGGTATTTGGTCACCTCTGCTTTTCTTATTTTTTGCACTATAAATGAAAAACCACTGACATTTTTGAAAAAAAAAAATATTTTTACTTTCTGCTATAAAACATATCCCATAAAAATTAAGAAAATCTAATTTGTTCATCAATTTAGGCCAATATGTACTACACATTTTTGGTAAACAAAATCCCAATACGGGTATATTGATTGGTCTGCTTAAAAGTTATAATGCCTACAAAGTATGGGATGTATTTATTTATTTTTTTACTAGTAATGGCAGTGATCAGAGAATGATAGTGGGACTGTGATATTGCGGTGGACAGATTGGACATCAACTGACATTTTTGACACTTTTGGGGGGACCAGCGACACTTATACAATGACCAGTGCTAAAAATACTATGCACTGTCACTGTACTTATGACACTGGCTGGGATGTATTTAATCAGGGGCGATCAAGAGGATAACTGTGTGCCTAGCTCATGTTTTACTGTAGTGGGCAAGGTGCTTGTTCTAGTAGAAGGCATAGATTTGTGTCCCTTCTTTGCAGAAACACAGAATCAATGCCTTCCTTACTGACAGAACGGGGATCTGCCCTGTTCTGCCTGTGTCCTGAATGATCAGCGGGTGCAAAGGGACACAGAAGACAGATCGTACCTGGCGGGCCATGGTGCCATGTGATCATTGTGACCAATCACAGCGATCACATGTCAATAGTATACAATGGCTTTCATTTATAGTCATTTGTACTATTGCGATCTCTGTGATTGGTCATAGTGATCATATGGTACAGGGGCAAATCCGACCTGTATCATGTGATATCTTTTTTTTTTTGCTTATGGCAGTGATTTGATCATCATGTAATAAGCAATCAAAATAAAAAAAAAAAGAAATACTGATCAGAGGAGAAGCGTTTTAACCCCAGGCAATGCAGGGGGTTCTTTACTGTTAGCGCTACAAGATTGTGGAATTCTCTACCACAAGAGGTAGTTACTGCAGGAAGTATGGCTACTTTCAAAAGACTCTTGGACATACATCTCAAGGATCAGAACATTCAGGGGTACGAGAAATTATTACGGCCACACACACCTACACAGGTTGAACTGGATGGACTATAGTCTTTATTCAACATCAACTACTATGTAAGCTCCCCAGAGCAGTACAGTGTCACTATGGTGACACTGTTCTCCTCTGGTCAAAGTACAGTGGGTACGTAAAGTATTCAGACCCCCTTAAATTTTTCACTCTTTGTTATATTGCAGCCATTTGCTAAAATCATTTAAGTTCATTCTTCTTCCTCATGAATGTACACACAGCTCCCCATATTGACGGAAAAACACAGAATTGTTGACATTGTTGCAGATTTATTAAAAAAGAAAAACTGAAATATCACATGGTCCTAAGTATTCAGACCCTTTGCTGTGACACTCATATATTTAACTCAGGTGCTTTCCATTTCTTCTGATCATCCTTGAGATGGTTCTACACCTTCATTTGAGTCCAGCTGTGTTTGATTATACTGATTGGACTTGATTAGGAAAGCCACACACCTGTCTATATAAGACCTTCCAGATCACAATGCATATCAGAGCAAATGAGAATCATGAGGTCAAAGGAACTGCCTGAAGAGCTCAGAGACAGAATTGTGGCAAGGCACAGATCTGGCCAAGGTTACAAAAAGATTTCTGCTGCACTTAAGGTTCCTAAGAGCACAGTGGCCTCCATAATCCTCAAATGGAAGACGTTTGGGACGACCAGAACCCTTCCTAGAGCTGGCCGTCCGGCCAAACTGAGCTATTGGGGGAGAAGAGCCTTGGTGAGAGAGGTAAAGAAGAACCCAAAGATCACTGTGGCTGAGCTCCAGAGATGCAGTCAGGAGATGGGAGAAAGTTGTAGAAAGTCAACCATCACTGCAGCCCTCCACCAGTCGGGGCTTTATGGCAGAGTGGCCCGACGGAAGCCTCTCCTCAGTGTAAGACACATGAAAGCCTGCATGGAGTTTGCTAAAAAACACCTGAAGGACTACAAGATGGTGAGAAATAAGATTCTCTGGTCTGATGAGACCAAAATAGAACTTTTTGGCCTTAATTCTAAGCGGTATGTGTGGAGAAAACCAGGCACTGCTCATCACCTGTCCAATACAGTCCCAACAGTGAAGCATGGTGGTGGCAGCATCATGCTGTGGGGGTGTTTTTCAGCTGCAGGGACAGGACGACTGGTTGCAATCGAGGTAAAGATGAATGCGGCCAAGTACAGGGATATCCTGGACAAAAACCTTCTCCAGAGTGCTCTGGACCTCAGACTGGGCCGAAGGTTTACCTTCCAACAAGACAATGACCCTAAGGACACAGCTAAAATAACGAAGGAGTGGCTTCACAACAACTCCGTGACTGTTCTTGAATGGCCCAGCCAGAGCCCTGACTTAAACCCAATTGAGCATCTCTGGAGAGACCTAAAAATTGCTGTCCACCAACGTTTACCATCCAACCTGACAGAACTGGAGAGGATCTGCAAGGAGGAATGGCAGAGGATCCCCAAATCCAGGTGTGAAAGACTTGTTGCATCTTTCCCAAAAAGACTCCTGGCTGTATTAGATCAAAAGGGGGCTTCTACTAAATACTGAGCAAAGGGTCTGAATACTTAGGACCATGTGATATTTCAGTTTTTCTTTTTTAATAAATCTGCAACAATGTCAACAATTCTGTGTTTTTCTGTCAGTATGGGGTGCTATGTGTACATTCATGAGGAAGAAGAATGAACTTAAATGATTGTAGCAAATGGCTGCAATATAACAAAGAGTGAAAAAATTAAGGGGGTCTGAATACTTTCCGTACCCACTGTATATAAAAAATATTTTAAAAAAATGTAAAAGGAAAAAAAAGTAGAAAAAAATTAAAAAACAAATATTGATTTTTTTTTTTTTTTTTAACATACTGCCACCAGTCAGTTCCCCTGACCACTGCCATACCGATCATATTAACATACTGTACTGTTCTGGTGACAGTATGTAAAAAAGTGAAAGAAAAAAACATTTTTTTATTTAATTACTTTATTTTCCAAAAAAATGGGACAAAAAAAATTACAACTTCAAAAAATATACCATGCCTCTCACCAAAAACCTTGGACTGTCTACTTTCAAAAAAGGGGGCATTTGGCGGGTATTTATATTGTCCTGACATGTTAGGGCCTCAAGAAATAAGACAGGCAGTCAGCACATCAGGATTGATCAATTTTCAAATATACTGTACATACTTTAGTTTGTAGACTACAACTTTCACACAGACTAAATAAAATGCATACATTTGGGTTATTCTTACCAAAGAAATGTAGCAAATTTATGAAGAAAGATTATTTATTTGCAAAATGTTATAACAGAAACAAAGAAAAACCTGTTTGTTTTTCAAAATTTGCAGTAATTTTTCATTTATATAGCAAAGAAATAAAAAGCCTAGTGGTGATTAAATACCACCAAAAGAAAGCTATAGCTGTCTACAAAAAATGATACAAATTGTATTTGGGTACAGTGTTGCATTACTTAGTGTGGCAGAGCTGAAAGATGAAAATTTGCCTGGCAGGACCCGGATAAAAGTGTCTGGTATTAAGATGGTTAAATTTGTATCTATACAAATCGAGGATCAAATAAATATAGTAAGCATCACAATGTGTAAAATGTTGGAAAACAAATCACTTATTGTGAAGGAAATCACATGTGCAGCTTAAGCCCAGGTTCACACTGCTCCGACATGAAAATTGCGTGACATCCGATCCGACTTTGCCCTGCAACTTCAGTCCAACTTTGATCTGACCTAATGTGACTTTTTACACAATATGGCATTGAAGTCGTATCAAAGTCAGATCAAAGTAGTGCAGGAACCTTTTCTAAAGTCAAAACGACTTGTGTCGGATCAGTTAAGACGGCACCCATAGGGAAACATTTCGTTTGACATGTCATGTGACTTGCACTCTCACAAGTCGAATCCCATGTCACACCAGTGTGAACTGGCCTTAGTAATAAATTGACATGGATGATTAAGGAACTGCATGGGCTGCACATAGTACAAGACAAATAAACATCTGAAGGAACAATTCTCAAACTGTGGGGCTATATAAGGTACGCTAAAAGGCTATTTTACCTTTTTTTTATGTATTTTTTAATTAAAAGTGCATTTTTATCATTTTGCAAAAAATGCAATGTCTAATGTAGGTAACAGTAATATTTAGTACTATGTTTTGTACTACTTTTCATTTTCACTAATTACAAATACAATAAGCGAAGCTCATTCTAAATTTGCTACATTTCTTTGGTAAGAATAACCCAAATGTATGCATTTTATTTAGTCTGTGACATCTGCCCTGAAACTTTGTTGAAAAAGTCAGAACTACATCATACCAGGAAAATCATATACTGTATATATATTTTTAAAGCAGATACCTGAGAGGTGTGCTGGACAAAGGGCCAGTTCACACCAGAATGTGGTGCAGGAAACCCGCGTTTGGGGTCTAATACCACTTAAGCTAAAGCTAGATGAAAACATGGGTTACTGCCAAACTGATGTGACTTACCAGTTAACCATATTTAAAGTGGAACTTTACCCATAACAACTTAATAAAAAATAATGTTCGTTAGTAAGGAACTTACATTCCACATTTATATTTATGATACCAAAATGTATGTGTGCAGTAAATTGCCTCCAGCATTGTTCCTATTTCTTTTTGCTGGAGGCTGCCATTTTGCTGAAGCCCCTGCACATTAGTAAATCTTTAGGCTGTCAGTAGATCGGCCTCTACAAATTCGGCAATGCCTAAAAATAGAGAGCGACTGAGCTTGTGCAAAGCAGGATGAGACAGAGCCATTACTGGATTTTAACCACTTCTGGACCAGAAGGATTTGCCCCCTTAATGACCAGGCCATTTTTTTGTGATTCTGCACTGCGTTAATTTAACGGACAATTGCGCAGTGGTGCGATGATGTACCTAAATAAAATTGAAGTACTTTTTTCCCCCACAAATAGAGCTTTCTTTTGGTGGTATTTGATCACCTGTGCAATTTTTATTTATTGCACTATAAACAAAAAAAGAGCTACAACTCTGAAAAAAAACCAATATTTTTCACTTCCTGCTATATAACTTTCCCAAAAAAAGAAGAGAAAATGTAAAAATATTTTTTTTTCACCCTTTTAGGCCAATTTGTATTCTGCTACATCATTTTGGTAAAAAAATCCCAATAAGCTTATTTTGATTGGTTTGCACTAAAGTTATCGGGTCTACAATCTAGGGAAAAGATTTATGTCATTTTTATTTATTTATTTTACTAGTAATGGCAGCGATCTGCGATTTTTAGTGGGACTGCGACATTGCGGCTGACAGATCGGACCCCTAAGCATCAAAAATGGAAATTCCCCTTGGGGTGGGACTTTTAAGGCACGAAAATAGATACAAAAAGAATATAATAATAGTAGTTTTATTGAAAAATAATGATAACATATACAAATACAAATAAGTGGTTAAAAACAATTGGCAAGCTTGGTATATTTCATACAGTCAAATGGACAGAAGGATACCGCTCTATTGAGGTAAGTGCCCAACGCGTTTCAAAGATATAAGTCACAACTCCTTCTTCAGGGGCAACCTTAAAGCAGCGGTAGAATCTGCCGTGTAACTGTTTAGAATATATGTCTGCCAATGAAGTTAAAAACAGATGGCTGGGTGGGTCTCATCGCTGCATTTGAGTGCTTCTTTAGGGAGAGTCGATAATTTAAGAGATAGAAGTATTTATAAGAACATCCTCCAGTTAAGTGCGCCCATCAGCTGTGAAGCTGACTGGGGGCAGCTGAAATCCACAAAAACAAGGGAAATCTTGTTCGTTTGGAGAGTTTGGCAAAGGGTTGTGCAGCAAGCGTCCACCTTCAGCGAGTGAATGGTACCCCTAAGTGACATTTTTGACACTTTTGAGGGAACCAGTGACATTATTACAGCAATCAGTGCTAAAAATATGCACTGTTACTGTAATAATGACTCTGGCAGGGAAGGGATTAACTCAGGGATGATCAAAGGGTTAATTGTGAGCCTAGGAGAGTTTTTTCTAACTGTATGGAGGAGGTACTTTTGAAATGAACACAGAGACCTGTGATCCTAAATAGGAGGATCACAGACGCTCTGTGATCATTCCAGAGAGAAGAACGGTCAGCTGTGTTTATAACAGCAGACTGTCATTCTCTCGCAGCGGGGAGTGATCGCGACCCCCAGTAGCGCTCCTGCGAACCGACGTACCCATAAGCCGGTTCGTGCAGCGGAGCCAGCCTGACTCACTGTTTATCTGCGGCGGGCGGTTGGCAAGTGGTTAAACAATATAGGCACATTTTTTTAATGTTTTACATAGCTATACCTGCAAAAAGGACCAGCCTGAAGTGATCTAGCAGGACTAAAGTACCACTTTAAATACACAAATATATATAAATACAGAAATACTCTTTGCTAGCATAACAGCATGTTCCCTCAATGATGGAGTTATATGCACAATGTGATTGTGGGTTTAAAGTCAAATCTCCTTTTTCTTGATAAATAAAATTAACAGACGCTGTTATTGGTTATTTGCACTCATGCTCATCAAACAGCACCTGGATAAACAAGAAATATAAACAATGCATAATCCCTGCCTGAAATAATAGGGCACAATGGTGTTCTGAGAACAGTCAAATAGTGCTTTGTTGTCATTTATTTGAGCATAATGATTGGAAGAATTAACTCATTAGTATTCTACTACACAAATATCAGATCACTGAAATTGATAATTTTATAATGGCAGAGCTGTGATTATGCCTAACTGTACCAATCAATTGGCCAACCCAGTCATTCTACTATATAATTATGAACCAGATGCCCTTTCCTTAATCACAGCAGAGATTAAGCTGTATGTTTGGAATGGTCATATAAGCTTAGGTTCAGGGTGGCACCATTTCAGAGGAGAAGAAAACTGCACATTGTTTCCTTATTGTATTACATTTCCTTATTATACAAAATTGCAATAAATATAACACAAAATTAGAAATTTCATTTTTTAGATGTGGCCATAATATGGTAAAAAAACAAACAAAAAACCTTTGGCTGTTCTAGCAGAGCGTACGACTAATTGCAAAATGACTGCATTACACAAGGTTAGCTTGATTTAAAAACATATTGCATAGCAATTGAACGAGATAAATTAGAACTCATGTACATGTCACCAAGATTAGAAAGTGAAAAGCATTTGAACACAAAATTGAACATCCATTAAATCTAAAATCATGTGTATGTAGTCATCAATTCATACAGTACATTTCTACAAAGCAAGTATGAAGACCTATCAGTCATTTTCTGTCTAAGCTATTAAAGAAATATTCAATTTCTAGCAGTGGTACTGTAATAGAATGTGCATGCTAGACATATTCGGGTAGCTATAACTGTTCTTATATTATGGTAAATATTAAAGTAAAACTAAACTCAATTATTTAAATGATAAATTCACAGTTTGGGGTAAAATAATAAATGCACATTTTATTGCAGGAGAAAAAAAATGTGCATTTATTATTTTTTTTTCCCTAAGGAGCCTGAAAAGCATTTCATCAGTGGATCACAGGTGCAATGCCAGACTCCTGCAGACACGCCCTGCAGCTTTCAGTCCATACCTCCATAGGGGCTGACTATTTACATGCTGCAGGTCTTGTGAATGCACCATATGGCCACTCATCAGCGACCTCGCAGTCCATTCAGAACTACAAGCTGTCAGCTGCAAAGGATGATGGTAGTTGTAGTTCATGAATTCACAGGAAACTGTGAATGAATATTGTGGCCATGTGGACGGAGCCCTGCACAGCCATATTATTTTCAAATAGTGACAGCAGGCATGGAGAGAAGATGCCCTGTTTGCTGTCACAAGGAGGGGGGGGGGGGGGGCGGGCAAGGCAGCAGCTAATATGACATGTTACATGCTTTACCCTAAATACAGGTAGAACATGTAACTAGGGTTGAGCGAACACCTAGATGTCCGTGTTCGACGGGTTCGGCCGAACTTTAAAAAAAAGTCCGGGTCCGTGTCCCGGACTTTTACCGAACTTTTCCCGGACACCGAACCCCATTGAAGTCAATGGGGACCCGAACTTTAAGGCACTAAAATGGCTCTAAAACACCAAAGGAAAGGGCTAGAGTGCTGCAAATGGCAGCAAAACGTAATTAAGAGCATGGCAAGTGCTCTGCAAACAAATGTGGATAGGGAAATAACTTAAAACAACAAAAAAAAACAGAAAAATAAAACAATGTTCTTCTTCATCTCTGAAGGACGAGGCCCATATGGAGTAGGAGGGAGGTTGAGGTGGTGGTGGATGTGGCGGTGACTAGACATATGCCGGTTTTCGGTAATTCGATATATCGCGGTATTGCATAGCCACGGTATTGTTATTGTGGCATTTTTAAAATACCGAGTTTCTCTGTCAAGTCTGCCTGACTTGTGAATTGATACATTTCAGTGAGCTGGATGACTCATTCACTCACTCAGCTAACACCTTTCAGCATTAAGTCTCCTAACTATAAACAAAAATGATTACATTTGTATCTTTTCCTTCCCTCTGCCAGGGAGAAAGGAAGTTTAACCTCTTAAAGACTGGATCTTTTTCTGACACTTGCTGCTTGCAAGTTAAAATCAGTTTTTTTTTTGCTAGAAAAGTACTTAGAACCCCCAAACATTTTATATATTTTTTTAGCAGAGACCCTACAGAATAAAATGGCGATTGTTGTAATATTTTATGTCACACTGTATTTGCGCAGCAGTCTTTCAAACGCAATGATTAGACTTTAATGAATAAAAAAAAAAAAAAAAACGTAACAGTAAAGTTATCCCAATTTTTTTTTTTTTTGTTACACAGAGAATCGTGAGAGAATCGTGATCTTTATTCCAAGCTAAAAAATCGTGATTCTCATTTTGGCCAGAATCGTGCAGCTCTAATAAATATATATATACACACACACACGCCTAGCAGCCCACATTACATTATTATATAGCCATCAAGCAGTGTCTGGCCTACCTGGTGATGACTGGTCCTGGCGCTCTGATCCGATGGCCTGGTCTTTAAAGGGGCAAATCCTTGCGATCCAGAAGTGGTTAAACCTGCAGGAGGACCGGTGTTTTTATCTATTAATGACTTTACTATTGCTTTAGGCCTGGTTCACATGTATGCGGGTTGGTGGTTCACATGTATGCGGGTTGGCGGTTCACATGTATGCGGGTTGGCGGCCCACATTTGCACAGGCATAGCAGCCCATTGATTTGAACGGGCTGCTATGCCCTCATTTTCCGCAGAAAAAAGGTGCATGCAGCATTTTTTTTAAATTCAGTGGCCTTGAAATCCATCCTGCTTTTGCACCATGCGACTAACCTGCAGTTCCTGCTCTGGCAAGCTTTCTGCATTTTTTGTATACGTGGGCACGGCATTTAAAAATAAACAGTTTGCGTGTGCAGCAACGGCAGGTAAGTCGCATGGTGCAAAAGAAGGATGGATTTCATGGCCACTGCATTTTTTTAAATTCTGCATGCACCTTTTTTCAGCTGAAAACGCAGGCATAGCAGCTCAAGCCCATTCACATCAATGGGCTGCTATGCCTGTGCAAATGTGGGCCCCCAACCCGCATACATGTGAACCAGGCCTAAAGCAATAGTAAAGTCATTAATAGATAAAAACACCGGTCCTCCTGCAGGTTTAACCAATTAATGACTTTACTATTGCTTTAGGCCTGGTTCACATGTATGCGGGTTGGGGGCCCACATTTGCACAGGCATAGCAGCCCATTGATGTGAATGGGCTTGAGCTGCTATGCCTGCGTTTTCAGCTGAAAAAAGGTGCATGCAGAATTTAAAAAAATGCAGTGGCCATGAAATCCATCCTTCTTTTGCACCATGCGACTTACCTGCCGTTGCTGCACACGCAAACTGTTTATTTTTAAATGCCGTGCCCACGTATACAAAAAATGCAGAAAGCTTGCCAGAGCAGGAACTGCAGGTTAGTCGCATGGTGCAAAAGCAGGATGGATTTCAAGGCCACTGAATTTTAAAAAAATGCTGCATGCACCTTTTTTCTGCGGAAAATGAGGGCATAGCAGCCCATTCAAATCAATGGGCTGCTATGCCTGTGCAAATGTGAACCACCAACCCGCATACATGTGAACCAGGCCTAAAGCAATAGTAAAGTAATTTATAAACAACACCTCCTTCAGGTTTAACCACTTCTTGACCACAAGGATTTGCCCTCTTAATGACCAGGCCATCGGATCGGAGCCGAGCGCCAGAACCAGTTATCACCAGTTAGGCCAGACACTGCTTGATGACCTATTTTAGGCCTGGTTCACAGAGTCTGTACTGACTGACTATATAATAATGTGCATAAGTGAACCAAAGCCCCTAAATTCAGCAATGAAATTGAAGTGAGGTGGAAATTTAATAATTTAAATTTAATAATAGAATACCGTGATAATACCGTATACCGTGGCAAAACCTTAATCAATTAATCGCAGCATGAAAATCTGATACCGTCACAAGCCTAGCGGTGACATAGGCGTGCGCACAGGGTGTGCTGGGTGTGCCTGGGCACACCCTAATCACCTAGGGCACATAGCATTGCCAGTGAGGAGATGGGAAAGATCTCCCTGGGACCTGCTCTGCTCTATTTCTCCTTGCCTACAGGTACATGGCCCCGATACATTACTCTCCCTGCTGGCAAACACATGCATGTGTATTTCAACTTTGGGGTGCACACCTTAATGCAATAGGCTGCGCACACCTATGGGCGGTGTAGGTGGAAGCGGCGGTGGAGGAGGACCAGGGCCGGATTAACAGCATCATGGGCTTGGTGCTGAGGATTTTGAAGGGCCTTAAGGGCCGTGCCTTGCCATGCACCCAGAGGAGGAAGGGTGCAGCCATGCATGCCTAATTCAACATGGGATGCTGTCTCTGAAGCCCATAAACACATCCATGCATCGCCAACTGTCCCTCCTTGTCCGGCCTTCACGCTGTGTGGGGAGGTTCTGAGGGTGCTGCCTGGGGAAGCGAGCATAGAAGCCAGACTTCTGTGTTTACAAGTGACAGAAGAGCGGTAACAGTGAATATGGCCAACCCGGGGCCTATATAAAAGGTAGGGGCCTGGAGCTGCAGCTCCAATAGCCCCTACATTAATCTGGCCCTGAGGAGGAGGACGAGGTAGCCAACACTGCTTCTTTTCAAAAATTTTAAATGAGGGTACACCCCAAAAGAGTGAGAAAGAGCAAAAATGGAACAATGGGTGGGTAAGGTCGGTATCCATTGCTATTCTGCATAAGGTACGGAAAAGTCCCGTGGGATCCATGCCTGGTTCATTTTAATGAACGTGAGCTTGTCCACATTGTCTCTGGACAGGCGGCTGCGCTTGTCTGTTATAACGCCCCCAGCCGTGCTAAATACCCGTTCAGATAATACACTGGCTGCAGGGCACGCCAGCACCTCCAAGGCGTAAAGGGCAAGCTCAAGCCATGTGCCCAATTTGGAGACCCAGAAGTTGAAGGGGGCAGACCCGTCATTCACTACATGTAGGCGTGTGCACACATACTGCTCCACCATGTTGGTAAAATGCTGCCTCCTGCTAAGACGTTCCATCTGAGCTGCTGGTGCTGCTGTTTGTTGTGGCGTGCTGACAAAGCTTTTCCACATTTCGGCCATGCTAACCCTGCCTTCTGAGGTGCTGGCGGTGCCCTGGTTGCGTTGGCGACCTCCTCCTCCTCCTCCTCTGCCTTGTGCTTCCACTGTGGCCCCGCTGTCAGATGGGAATGCCAGCAGCATGGCGTCTACCAGCGTGCGCTTGTACTCGCGCATCTTGCGATCGCGCTCCAGTGAGTGAATTAAGGACGGTACGTTGTCCTTGTAACGGGGATCCAGCAGCGTGGCCACCCAGTAATCAGCACAAGTTAGAATGTGGGCAACTCGGCGGTCGTTGTGGAGACACTGCAGCATGTAATCGCTCATGTGTGCCAGGCTGCCCAGAGGCAACGAAAGGCTGTCCTCTGTGGGAGGTGTATCGTCCGTGTCCTCTGTATCCCCCCAGCCACGCACCAGTGATGGCCATGAGCTGGCCTGGGTGCCACCCTGCTGTGAACATGGTTCCATCTCCTCCTCCAGCTCCTCCTCCTCCTCATCCTCCTCATCCTCCAGAACTGTGCCCCTGCTGGACAATTGCGTCCCTGGCGTTTGCGTGTGCAGGAACCCACCCTCGGAGCCCCTTGCGAATGACTGCCCTGAAAGCCTTGGAAATGTTACCTCTTCATCCTCCTCCTCCTCCTCATCCTGTGCCACATCCTCTTCCATCATCGCCCGAATTGTTTTTTCAAGGAGGCATGGAAGTGGGATAGTTAAGCTGAGAACGGCGTCATTGCCACTGGCCATGTTGGTGGAGTACTCAAAACAGCGCAACAAGGCACACAGGTCTCGCATGGAGGCCCAGTTAAATTAAATAGCGGAATAGAAAATATGATCCAAAAAAAGTGTATGTATATCACACGTACACAACCACACTGGGCCCCAATTACTATTGTTTGTACCCCTAAAAGGCTAGATGAGGAGTAGGGGGAGTATGGAACAGGCAGCACCCTCAAACCTTCAGAAGTATGAGATGAACCCCAACAACTTGGAAAGGTGGATCTCTCTCACACGTACCAACACAGACTATCCCCCAATTTAACTGATCCCCAAAGGTTTTTGATTAAATAGCGGAATAGAAAATATGATCCAAAAAAAGTGTATGTATATCACACGTACACAACCACACTAGGCCCCAATTACTATTGTTTGTACCCCTAAAAGGCTAGATGAGGAGTAGGGGGAGTATGGAACAGGCAGCACCCTCAAACCTTCAGAAGTATGAGATGAACCCCAACAACTTGGAAAGGTGGATCTCTCTCACACGTACCGACACAGACTATCCCGCAATTCAATTGATCCTCAAAGGTTTTTATTGAATAGCGGAATAGGAAATATGATCAAAAAAAGTGTATGTATCTCGCACGTACACAACCACACTAGGCCCCAATTACTATTGTTTGTACCCCTAAAAGGCTAGATGAGGAGTAGGGGGGGTATGGAACAGGCAGCACCCTCAAACCTTCAGAAGTATGAGATGAACCCCAACAACTTGGAAAGGTGGATCTCTCTCACACGTACCAACACAGACTATCCCCCAATTTAACTGATCCCCAAAGGTTTTTGATTAAATAGCGGAATAGAAAATATGATCCCAAAAAAGTGTATGTATCTCACACGTACACAACCACACTAGGCCCCAATTACTATTGTTTGTACCCCTAAAAGGCTAGGAGTAGGGGGAGTATGGAACAGGCAGCACCCTCAAACCTTCAGAAGTATGAGATGAACCCCAACAACTTGGAAAGGTGGATCTCTCTCACACGTACCGACACAGACTATCCCGCAATTCAATTGATCCTCAAAGGTTTTTATTGAATAGCGGAATAGGAAATATGATCAAAAAAAGTGTATGTATCTCGCACGTACACAACCACACTAGGCCCCAATTACTATTGTTTGTACCCCTAAAAGGCTAGATGAGGAGTAGGGGGGGTATGGAACAGGCAGCACCCTCAAACCTTCAGAAGTATGAGATGAACCCCAACAACTTGGAAAGGTGGATCTCTCTCACACGTACCGACACAGACTATCCCCCAATTTAACTGATCCCCAAAGGTTTTTGATTAAATAGCGGAATAGAAAATATGATCCCAAAAAAGTGTATGTATATCACACGTACACAACCACACTGGGCCCCAATTACTATTGTTTGTACCCCTAAAAGGCTAGATGAGGAGTAGGGGGAGTATGGAACAGGCAGCACCCTCAAACCTTAAGAAGTATGAGATGAACCCCAACAACTTGGAAAGGTGGATCTCTCTCACACGTACCGACACAGACTATCCCGCAATTCAATTGATCCTCAAAGGTTTTTATTGAATAGCGGAGTAGGAAATATGATCAAAAAAAGTGTATGTATCTCGCACGTACACAACCACACTAGGCCCCAATTACTATTGTTTGTACCCCTAAAAGGCTAGATGAGGAGTAGGGGGGGTATGGAACAGGCAGCACCCTCAAACCTTCAGAAGTATGAGATGAACCCCAACAACTTGGAAAGGTGGATCTCTCTCACACGTACCAACACAGACTATCCCCCAATTTAACTGATCCCCAAAGGTTTTTGATTAAATAGCGGAATAGAAAATAGGATCCCAAAAAAGTGTATGTATATCACACGTACACAACCACACTAGGCCCCAATTACTATTGTTTGTACCCCTAAAAGGCTAGGAGTAGGGGGAGTATGGAACAGGCAGCACCCTCAAACCTTCAGAAGTATGAGATGAACCTCAACAACTTGGAAAGGTGGATCTCTCTCACACGTACCAACACAGACTATCCCCCAATTTAACTGATCCCCAAAGGTTTTTGATTAAATAGCGGAATAGAAAATATGATCCCAAAAAAGTGTATGTATATCACACGTACACAACCACACTAGGCCCCAATTACTATTGTTTGTACCCCTAAAAGGCTAGGAGTAGGGGGAGTATGGAACAGGCAGCACCCTCAAACCTTCAGAAGTATGAGATGAACCCCAACAACTTGGAAAGGTGGATCTCTCTCACACGTACCAACACAGACTATCCCCCAATTTAACTGATCCCCAAAGGTTTTTGATTAAATAGCGGAATAGAAAATATGATCCCAAAAAAGTGTATGTATATCACACGTACACAACCACACTAGGCCCCAATTACTATTGTTTGTACCCCTAAAAGGCTAGGAGTAGGGGGGGTATGGAACAGGCAGCACCCTCAAACCTTCAGAAGTATGAGATGAACCCCAACAACTTGGAAAGGTGGATCTCTCTCACACGTACCAACACAGACTATCCCCCAATTTAACTGATCCCCAAAGGTTTTTGATTAAATAGCGGAATAGAAAATATGATCCCAAAAAAGTGTATGTATATCACACGTACACAACCACACTAGGCCCCAATTACTATTGTTTGTACCCCTAAAAGGCTAGGAGTAGGGGGAGTATGGAACAGGCAGCACCCTCAAACCTTCAGAAGTATGAGATGAACCCCAACAACTTGGAAAGGTGGATCTCTCTCACACGTACCAACACAGACTATCCCCCAATTTAACTGATCCCCAAAGGTTTTTGATTAAATAGCGGAATAGAAAATATGATCCCAAAAAAGTGTATGTATATCACACGTACACAACCACACTAGGCCCCAATTACTATTGTTTGTACCCCTAAAAGGCTAGGAGTAGGGGGAGTATGGAACAGGCAGCACCCTCAAACCTTCAGAAGTATGAGATGAACCCCAACAACTTGGAAAGGTGGATCTCTCTCACACGTACCAACACAGACTATCCCCCAATTTAACTGATCCCCAAAGGTTTTTGATTAAATAGCGGAATAGAAAATATGATCCCAAAAAAGTGTATGTATATCACACGTACACAACCACACTAGGCCCCAATTACTATTGTTTGTACCCCTAAAAGGCTAGGAGTAGGGGGAGTATGGAACAGGCAGCACCCTCAAACCTTCAGAAGTATGAGATGAACCTCAACAACTTGGAAAGGTGGATCTCTCTCACACGTACCAACACAGACTATCCCCCAATTTAACTGATCCCCAAAGGTTTTTGATTAAATAGCGGAATAGAAAATATGATCCCAAAAAAGTGTATGTATATCACACGTACACAACCACACTAGGCCCCAATTACTATTGTTTGTACCCCTAAAAGGCTAGGAGTAGGGGGAGTATGGAACAGGCAGCACCCTCAAACCTTCAGAAGTATGAGATGAACCCCAACAACTTGGAAAGGTGGATCTCTCTCACACGTACCAACACAGACTATCCCCCAATTTAACTGATCCCCAAAGGTTTTTGATTAAATAGCGGAATAGAAAATATGATCCCAAAAAAGTGTATGTATATCACACGTACACAACCACACTAGGCCCCAATTACTATTGTTTGTACCCCTAAAAGGCTAGGAGTAGGGGGAGTATGGAACAGGCAGCACCCTCAAACCTTCAGAAGTATGAGATGAACCTCAACAACTTGGAAAGGTGGATCTCTCTCACACGTACCAACACAGACTATCCCCCAATTTAACTGATCCCCAAAGGTTTTTGATTAAATAGCGGAATAGAAAATATGATCCCAAAAAAGTGTATGTATATCACACGTACACAACCACACTAGGCCCCAATTACTATTGTTTGTACCCCTAAAAGGCTAGGAGTAGGGGGAGTATGGAACAGGCAGCACCCTCAAACCTTCAGAAGTATGAGATGAACCCCAACAACTTGGAAAGGTGGATCTCTCTCACACGTACCAACACAGACTATCCCCCAATTTAACTGATCCCCAAAGGTTTTTGATTAAATAGCGGAATAGAAAATATGATCCCAAAAAAGTGTATGTATATCACACGTACACAACCACACTAGGCCCCAATTACTATTGTTTGTACCCCTAAAAGGCTAGGAGTAGGGGGAGTATGGAACAGGCAGCACCCTCAAACCTTCAGAAGTATGAGATGAACCCCAACAACTTGGAAAGGTGGATCTCTCTCACACGTACCAACACAGACTATCCCCCAATTTAACTGATCCCCAAAGGTTTTTGATTAAATAGCGGAATAGAAAATATGATCCCAAAAAAGTGTATGTATATCACACGTACACAACCACACTAGGCCCCAATTACTATTGTTTGTACCCCTAAAAGGCTAGATGAGGAGTAGGGGGAGTATGGAACAGGCAGCACCCTCAAACCTTCAGTATGAGATTGTGTTCACTGTACCCCACAAAGATTGAGTTCACTGCACCCCACAATGATTGTGTTCACTGCACCCCACAAAGATTGTGTTCACTGCACCTCACAAAGATTGTGTTCACTGTACCCCCCAAAGATTGTGTTCACTGCACCCCACAAAGATTCTCTTCACTGTACCCCACAAAGATTGTGTTCACTGCACCCCAAAAAGATTGTGTTCACTGCACCCCAAAAAGGATGTTGTTCACTGCACCCCAAAAAGGATGTTGTTCACTCCACCCCAAAAAGATTGTGTTCACTGCACCCCACAAAGATTGTGTTCACTGCACCCCAAAAAGATTGTGTTCACTGCACCCCAAAAATGATTTTGTTCACTGCACCCCAAAAAGGATTTTGTTCACTGCACCCCAAAAAGGATGTTGTTCACTCCACCCCAAAAAGATTGTGTTCACTGCACCCCAAAAAGATTGTGTTCACTGCACCCCACAAAGGATTTTGTTCACTGCACCCCAAAAAGATTGTATTCACTGCACCCCAAAAAGGATGTTGTTCACTGCACCCCAAAAAGGATTTTGTTCACTGCACCCCAAAAAGATTGTGTTCACTGCACCCCACAAAGGATTTTGTTCACTGCACCCCACAAAGATTGTGTTCACTGCACACCAAAAAGGATTGTGTTCACTGCACCCCAAAAAGATTTTGTTCACTGCACCCCAAAAAGATTGTGTTCACTGCAGCCCAAAAAGATTGTGTTCACTGCAGCCCAAAAAGATTGTGTTCACTGCAGCCCAAAAAGATTGTGTTCACTGCAGCCCAAAAAGATTGTGTTCACTGCAGCCCAAAAAGATTGTGTTCACTGCAGCTCACACACAGAAAAATGGATGTGGATCACTGACACCTGCCTATCTCCAATCCCACACCACACAGCAATATCGATTGTAGTTTGTAGAACACAGTTTCCCTAAAATTCAGCAGACTCTGTCCCTAACAGGATTGAGAAGAGATCGTAGATCAGGATTGAGTGCAGACCCCACCCCCCACACAGCAATATCGATTGTAGTTTGTAGAAGACACTGACCCTATATAATTCAGCAGACTCTATCCCTAAAATGCCTACAACTCGCCCTGCCTAAACACTCCGACCTGTCCCTCAATTCTATCCGGACACAAATGGTTTTTTCCTGCCTATCTTTCCCTAATCAGCAGCCAGCACGTTGATGTGTGCTCTGTCCCTGAATCTAAGCAGCATAATGACGCCGCTGCGGCTGCCTCGAACTTATAAAGACTTGGTCACATGCTTCAGACGGCCAATCACAGCTACTGAGACATTTGCAGGCATGGCTGGGATGGCTTAAGGCACACCAGTTAAACGATTGTTGATTGGCTGTTGAAAGCCCGCCATGAAAAGAGCGCCAAAGCATGCAAAACCCGGAAATAAAACGACCGAACACGGATTTTTACCCGAACATACAGTAAAGTGTCCGTGTCCGTGTTCGGGTACAAAAAATCCAATTATTCGGTACGAACACGAATAATACAGTCCGTGTTCGCTCAACACTACATGTAACATGTTTCAAAAAGTGAACTTATTCGTTAACTCTTTCTAAAAACAATACAAGTCATTAATGATAATTGTTAGGGATAGTTTACGCTAGGGTGGTAGTTTGGGGGAGCCAGATTTTTACTGCCCCCCATCCCCCCGCCATGGATCACTTTTCAGATGAAAAGCAGTCCTTGCTGTTAAAATAAACAAGCTCTTACAGTTACTATTATGCTTATGTTAACTCTCAACCAAACTGTCAAACCTATAAATGGCTGGTGTTATACAGTGGCTGATCACACTTATATCACCAAGGCAAATGAAGATTATTCAGAGGTTAAAATGGCAACTTCTGTCTGTAATTTGTACATCCCCAGCACAAAGTCCCATGCTTAGGACAGGTTAATAGACATTCTTCATTTTAAGATTCAGCAGCAGGTGCTGCCAATCTGAAACAATTAGAGTGATTCCTTGTTATGTGATCACTTTTAGGGATGGGCGCCTGGTTCGGTCCAAGCATGAGTTCAGGCCAAACATTGGCTGTTTGCCCGTTTGACGAACACCTGAATTATCGGGGAGTTCAACCGTTTGTTCGGCCCACCGAATGACCACTGCATCCTGATTGGCTGAAGCAATGAAAGGTTTGTCCAATCATGGCACAGAGAAATGTCAGAGCCATGATTGGAGAAACTATACAAAACACACAGAGGGTGCACGACCTAGTGCATTATCCTGAGACAAATAATTTATTGTATAAAAACACGGTAAGTATTATACTCACAAAACAGTAAAATGTGCATCACAGATCTCAGTAAGTTCCAATGTATCAACATGTATAGATATAACAGTCACTGAAGACCCCCATGGGCTGACCCATTTTGAAGAATTCCTCTTCTTCAGAGCCACATGAGAAGACTACCCACACCCTTCTTTTAAAGCAAATTAACAGGAAACAGTTTCAAATATGGGTGTTACAAAATCGCCCCACTTGGGCAGAGTGGCTACCGTCAACAACAGCAGCCACCAACAGCCCCTGGTCATTAGCAAATAAAAAAAAAAAAATTATCTATTTTTGATATACATTGTATACACATGCACACATATGTACATGCACGTGCATACTGCTAACCTTCCACATTTATTCTAAGAGAAAATATACATATATATATACATACATACATACATACATATCGACACAACCCTGCATGACCAGTCCCAATCCATATATAATCAGTCATATACAAGGCCATTTCATTCAGTATTATTACCTCTATTGATGTCATTGTTGCTGTCTAGTACGACATAATTAAGGATTAGGGATGATCGAACTGTTCGGGTCGACCATCGGTTCGACCCGAACATTGACTGTTCGAAAAAATTTTTGCGTAAAAAGTTCGGAATTCGGCAACCAGAACCGACCAAAATGCAATGGGACAGGAACTGGGCTTTAAAAGCCAGTGATTGGACCAGAACCATCAGTAACAGCCAATTGAGGGGGCAGGAGGATGCTAGGAATGTGATTGGAGTGACTAGGGGGTCCAGAGGCCAATCAGTAGCGAATACGCCCCCCAGTATATAACATAGCCCCAGCAAATCTCTAGCACTGTAATACAGGGGCTGTGGAAGAGAGTGGAAGCAGTTCTGTTACTCCTGCTTCAAAAGTGTCATTTAGCAATTATTAGTGTGAGGAAAGGGATATCTAGTGTAGTTAGGGTACTATTTTCCACTATAGTTAGATTCAAAAATCTAGTTTCTGTAGGGAAAGTGTTAAGTGTCAGGGTGACCGTAGTGTAGTGTAGGGTGAACTGACTCTGACTGCTATGGCAGGGTGACCAAACTCTTCCATGTCAGGGTGACCGCCATAGAAAAAAGATTGTTTGTCTTAGAATTGCAGTAGAGCAGGGATAGGGCTCCGCTACTTTCACACCTGGGCGTTTTTGTTGCAGGCGTTTATTGGGCTTTTTTGTGGACGTCTTTGGAGGCAGGCATGACATCTGAACTTCTGTGTAGGGGTATATATACACACACACATATATGTATATATACACATACACACATATAGGTGTGAAAGTAGCGGAACCCTATGCCTGCGATAATGAAATTATTTCCATGGATGTGGCTCCGCTCCTATCACACCTATATGTGTGTATGTGTATATATACATATATGTGTGTGTGTATATATACCCCTATACAGAAGTTCAGATGTTATGCCTGCCTCCAAAGATGCCCAAAAAATGCCCAAAAAAACGCCTGCAACAAGACACCTGGGCGTTTTTGTTGCAGGCGTTTTTTTGGGCATTTTTGGGCGTCTTTGGAGGCAGGCATAACATCTAAACTTCTGTATAGGGGTATATACACACACACACATATATGTATATATACACATACACACATATAGGTGTGATAGGAGCGGAGCCACATCCCTGCAAATAATTTCATTAGCACAGGCATAGGGTTCCGCTACTTTCACACCTAAATGTGTGTATGTGTATATATACATATATGTGTGTGTGTGTGTATATATACCCCTACACAGAAGTTCAGATGTCATGCCTGCCTCCAAAGACGTCCACAAAAAAGCCCAATAAACACATGAAACAAAAACGGCCAGGTGTGAAAGTAGCGGAGCCCTATCCCTGCTCTACTGCAATTCTAAGACAAACAATCTTTTTTTTCTGGTTCTGGACATGCTACAGAGCTGAAACTTCACAGGTATACTTTTTAGACCCCCCCAGACACTAAATCCAAAAAAATCTCATTTTTGTTTTTCAATAATTTTTTCAATAATTGGCTCTCTATCAAAAATGACAATTTTTAAGAATTTTTTTTGTGTGACTAATAGTCCCTGTGGCATGACCCAGAACCCTATGCACTTTTTAGGGACATTTATTGGGTTTTAGGGCTTCAAAATGGTGTTTTTTGATTACCGAAGTTCGGGTCCCATTGATTTCAATGGGGTTCTGGAATCCGGACCCGAACTTTCGGGAAGTTCAGGTGTTCTGGTCGAACCAAACTTTTCAAAAGTTCGATCATCCCTAATAAGGATAAGGTACTCATGGGGATGCAGCTGTAGAGGTGCAATGGCCACTCACTTGTATTCCTTTCCAATCTCTGGGCGTCAATCTCCGTATCCACTGCACCCCATTTGTAGTGTGATGTGCTGTAATAATTTCCTGGCTAATGTGACTGGAACGCATGCCACGGCCCTGCGTTCCAGCCCTCACTGTGACCATGATCTCAATCCAGATCCTTTCATGTGATGCTCTACAACCAAGAACACATCATTCGGGCTTCAGTCCATAACACCACTGCCCCCTGTAGCCAAACCCTATATGTCTGCATGTATGTACGGCATTGTTTCCTTGCTTCTTCTAATTTCTCTAATGTGCCTAATAAAAAAAGCCTAACATGGAGGAGGGTAGAAGGGGAGAAGGGGAGATTTTCACCAAGACCACCTATCTCAAACACCTCTAACTGTCATAGTTGTAGGTGGATGCGACAAATACATAGATATATACATACATAGATATATACATATAAATATATAAAAAAAACATACACACATTTTTATATGCATATATATATATAAAAAAATGTGGAAGGGTGGGAGGGGGGAAAGGGCAAAAAAGGAGGGGGGTGGGAGGGTTGGTATTGGTAGAATAAATGTGAAAGGTTAGGAGTATGCACGTGCATGCACTTATGTGTGCATGTGTATAAGACGTATACCAAAAGTAGATCTTTTTTTTTTGCTAATGACCAGGGGCTGTTGGTTGCTGCTGTTGTTGTGGGTTGGCAATGCCCATATTTGAAACTGATTTCTGTTAATTTGCTTTAAAAGAAGGGTGTAGGTAGTCTTCTCGTGTGGCTCTGAAGAAGAGGAATTCCTTTAAACGTGTCATCCCAAGGGGTCTTCAGTGACTGTTATATCTATATATGTTGATACATTGGATGGAACTTACTGAGATCCGTGATGCACATTTTACTGTTGCTTTTGTGAGTATAATACTTGTTTCGGGATAATGCAGTAGGTCAGTGCACCCTCTGTGTGTTTTGTATAGTTGCAGTATTAGACTTCCCCAAGTCTTTGAGGGCAGCAAGACTGTGGTTACCCGTATACAAAAGCAATGAAGATATAAGCATATCCATCCAGAGGGACCATTTTCCTAAGTGTAGGAGGTATTTATGTGTGTGACTATTTCATGATTGGAGAAAGTAATGATGACTCTATCCAATCATGGCTCATTGCTCTTAGTCCTTCCCCACACTATAAAAGTATTCTTTCGAAAGCGGCCATTTGTAGTGTGGTATCGGTGTGGAGAGAGATAGAACAGGGCTCTGTTCAATGCTTCTAGAGAGTAAGTGTGCTATAGTGTGCTATGCTGATTCTATTGTCCGTATAGAATATCAGTTTAGTGTGATAGTTCAGTCAGTGTGAGCGAGGTGACCATTCATTTTTAATTTAGTGTCACTTTAGTGTGAATCTAGTGATAGTTCAGTCAGTGTGAGTGTAGTAAACATTCAATTTTACTTCAGTGTCACTTTAGTGTGAATCTATCTATTTGATATCTATATCTATGTGAATCTAACTTTCGTAAGACTTATGTTTGACTCGAACTCGAAGCTCATCCCTACTGATCAATTTTCAAATATACAGTATCTCACAAAAGTGAGTACACCCCTCACATTTTTGTAAATCTTTTATTATATCTTTAATGTGACAACACTGGAACAAAAATGACACTTTGTTACATTGTAAAGTAGTGAGTTTAAAGCTTGTATAACAATGTACATTTTCTGTCCCCTCAAAATAACTCAACACATAGCCATTGTCTAAACCGCTAGCAACAAAAGTGAGTACACCCCTAAGCAAAAATGTCCAAGTTGGGCCAAAAGTGTTAATATTTTATGTGGCCACCATTATTTTCCAACACTGCCTTAACCCTTTTGGGCATGGAGTTCACCAGAGCTTCACAGGTTGCTACTGGAGTCCTCTTCCACTCCTCCATGATGACATCATGGAGCTGGTGGATGTTAGAGACTTTGCATTCCTCCACCTTCTGTTTATGGGTGCCCCACAGATGCTCAATAGGGTTTAGGTCTGGAGACATGCTTGGCCAGTCCATCACCTTTACCCTCAGCCTCTTTTGCAAGGCAGTGGTCATATTGGATGTGTGTTTGGGTTGTTATCATGTTGGAATACTGCCCTGCGGCCCAGTCTCTGAAGGGAGGGGATCATGCTCTGCTTCAGTATGTCACAGTACATGTTGGTATTCATGGTTCCCTCAATGAACTGTAGCTTCCCAGTGCTGGCAGAACTCAGACCAAGGCAAGACACACTTATCTTTGTACTCCTCACCTGGTTGCCACCACACACACTTGACACCATCTGAACCAAATACGTTTATCTTGGTCACATTAGACCACAGGACATGGTTCAAGTAATCCATGTCCTTAGTCTGTTTATCTTCAGCAAACTGTTTGCGAGCTTTCTTGTGCATCATCTTTAGAAGAGGCTTCCTTCTGGGACGACAGTCATGCAGACCAATTTGATGCAGTGTGCTGCGTATAGTCTGAGCACTGACAGGCTGACCCCCCACCCCTTAAACCTCTGCAGCAATTCTAGCAGCACTCATACGTCTATTTCCCAAATACAATCTTTGGATATGACGTTGAGCACATGCACTCAACTTCTTTGGTCGACCATGACAAGGTCTGTTCTGAGTGGAACCTGTCCTGTTAAACTGCTGTATGGTGTTGGCCACCATGCTACATCTCAGTTTCAGGGTCTTGGAAATCTTCTTATATCCTAGGCAATGAGTATATACAAAAAATCCTGGCGCTGTGGTGCCGGTAATCAGAAGGCGGGAATGGAACAGTAAGGTCAGACAATGCCCAAAGAGGTCCACCATGAGTTACATGTCCATGTCCGGGCTGCAGCCTACCCAAACCCAGATCCCAACTGAGAAGAAAAGTAGCGACAAAAACGGGTATAATGGCGCTCCCGGACAAAATGGCACAAGGACAAAATGGATGCTGCTCGGAATCTTGAAACATTAAACTTGTTTATTAAAATCAGTTGAAATAAGCTCCTTGACAGAAAAAAACAGTGGTGTGCCCAGGGAGCAGCAAGCAGCAGTCAGATGTAAAACCGGTAAAGATACCTCAAAGCAAGGAGGACCCAGGAGCGGGGAAGCGACGTCTAACCACCTGTGAAGCCTGGATGGTGTGGCGCTTGTGGGTGGAGTGATAGCCTCGATCAAACCGGGAAGCTTCTCTGCTGATGTGACTCAGGACTGGATGATGCATGGGATGTGGAGAGGAGGCGGGGGGGGAGTGAAGTACTCAACCCCCACAGACAGCTTCGGTAACGGATGGTGCACACCCGAGGCGGCGGCGGCCGCTGCTCCTCGGACCCGACTACCGTGGCGCCGGATGATGACGTCACTGGGCGCCTGGCGGAGACATGCGCACCGAGGGCTGCTGCACGGATGTAGCTCTACGGCCGCCGGAGGGGTGCAGAAGCAGCTCACCGACGGCTGTGCTGTGCAACTGGCTATTCAACTGGCGGAGCTGATGTGGATAGCCACGGATGGAGGGGATGACATGTTTCGGGCCAAGCCCTTCTTCAGATCTCCTGTGGCTGTCAGGCAGGGGGCAAATTTAGTGGGTGTAAAGAGGAAGAGGTGTTGCCCCCCACTCTCCACCTTGCGCAAAAAACACACAATGATGATGTTGCATACAAAACAAAGACAAAGACAAAACAACCAAGATCAAAGATCAAATATGAATGGGTGTTGCGAACATATGGGAAAAAAATATAATGATAATGTGGAAAAATAAGAATAAAAATTAAAAAAAAAAAAAAGGAAAAAATAAAAATAAAAAATGTAAAAATAAAAATATAAAAAATATATAAATAAAAAAATAATAATAAAAATGAAATAAAAGATGAAAAATAAATAATGTATAAATAAAGAAATACAAATGAAAAAACAAATAAATAAATAAAAAGAAAAAGGTAAAAAATGAAAATCAAACATAAAGACCAAAAAATGTTGGGAGGTGTCAATTGAACAAAAGAAAAGATTGGATTATTTAAATTATTAAAACCTCAACCCCAACAGAATGGATGTTAAACCACAGTATAAGCGTCGAGTTCTTCGTTCAACCCATGGGGGGACAAGGTATTAAGCTTATAAATCCAGAACGTCTCTCTCTTGCAAAGCAAGGAGAGACGTTCGTTGATGGTCAGGGAGCCCTTGGGTACGCACTCCACCGCCCACACCTTCAAATCTTGAACTAGGCCCTTGTGATGGGTGGCGAAGTGGCGGGGGACACTGTGGGGTGGTTTCCCATTTTTGGTATTCAGTCCTTGTGCAATGCCCCATACGGTGCTCACCTATCCGTGTCCGCAGATGGCGGATGGGGCGGCCCACGTAGAGTAAATTGCAAGGACATTGTAGGATGTAAACCACATATTCTGTGGAACAGGTGATGAATTGACGTATGGTGTAACTCTTGCCTGAGGAATCGCAAAAGGAATCACGACCATGTTGGATAAAGCAACATGTGAGGCACCCTCTCTTCCTACACTGAAAAATGCCCACCTTGTCGCTGAAATAGGACCTAATGTTTAAAGGCCTGTTGGTCGTGGGTACATTGACTTTGCTGGGAGCTATGGCATTCTTGATGGTCCGTGCCCTCCTATAGACCACCTGGGGGACTACGGGGAGGTGGGGGCCTAATCTGGGGTCTGAACGTAATATGGACCAATGTTTCTTCAGGATGTGGGAAATTTGTCTGTAATTATTGTTGAACCCGGTAATGAATCAGGCTTGGTGGATAGTTTGCATTGTGGAGGTAGACCCGAGTGGATGGAGAGAAGATGTGTCCCTGCACTCGGTGAAGGCTTTTTGGACCAACTCCTCCGGGAAACCCTTTTCCAGGAATCTCACTTTCATGAGTTGGCCCTGGGTCTCGTAATCTCCCAAACGGGAACAGTTTCTGCGTAGCCGCAGGAACTGTCCCTTGGGTATATTGGTCTTCCAGGATGGGTGGTGGCAACTCTCGTAGTGGAGATAAGAGTTGCCAGCCACCGGTTTGGTGTGATTCAGGGTCACAATCACATTGTCGGCGTGTGTGAGCTCTAGATCAAGGAAGACCAGACGCACGGGGTCAATGACATGGGTGAAGGACAACCCGAAGGTGTTCCTATTGCAGTGTTCCACGAAGGCCTGAAAGGTATCCAGTTCCCCGTCCCAGATGATCAACACATTGTCTATATAGCGGCCATAATAGACTAGGTGTTTAGAGAACGGGTTGTTGTGCCAGACCTGGATCTCTTCCCACAGACCCATTGTGAGATTGGCATAGCAGGGTGCAAAGCTTGCACCCATCGCTGTGCCTTGGGTCTGTAAATAAAACTTATCCAAAAAGGAAAAGTAGTTGTGCTCAAGACAGAAACGTGTGCCCTCCACTAGAAAGGAAACCTGGCGGGAATTAAGTTGGCCATCCTTGGCAAGGAAGTGTTGCAGGGCTCGGATACCCACATCATGGGGGATAGACGTGTACAAAGAGCACACGTCTAAAGAGGCCCAATGATAACGACTCTCCCAAGGGTAATGTTTCAATATGTCCAGCACATGGCCCGAGTCACGGATATATGATGGCAGCTGTTGCACTACAGGTTGTAGTAACCAATCAATATATTCGGACAGGCCGCTGGTGAAACTATTAGTGCCTGCCACAATGGGCCTGCCTGGAGGGTCCACCAGGGATTTGTGGACCTTGGGGAGATGGTAAAAGTACGGTGTGCTACAGACCGAGGGGAGGAGAAATTGGCGTTCCCTCTTGGTAAGCACTCCCACCATGGAGGCCGCTTGAACCATCTCCCCAAGGGCCAACTGGTATGCCGGGAGGGGATCGTGGGGGAGAGCAGTGTAGGTGTTGGTATCGGATAGGAGCCGTAAGGACTCACTGATGTAGGTCGTCCGATCCTGAACCACAATGCTCCCTCCCTTGTCGGCTTGTTTGATGACAATATTCTTATTCTGTTTGAGTGCCTTAAGGGCAGTCGTTTCAAAAGATGTCAAGTTGGACCTCTGTGAAGTAGTGTTGTCACACATGTTCAACAACTCCTTGTAAACAACGTGGTAATATGTCTCCAAGAAGGGCCCTCTTGATTGGGACGGATAAAACAGAGACCGTGGGCGGAAGGATGTGTGGATCACGGGGGGATCAAAACAGGCCTCAAGGGGTTGGCTATCTATGTGGCCCTCTTCCCAGAGGTCCCAAAGGTCTTGGAGACAGCCCGTCTCTGAAATGTCCACAGGAGGGCTGATGGCGGGGGAAGGGGTGTGGTTGGGTGCTGTCGGTGCAGGAACAACAGTGGCCGTGGTGGGCTGTATGTAGTGCCGCTGGACCGTCAGGTTCCTGATGAAACGGTTCAGGTCTTTAAAATATTGAAACTTGTTGGCTCTAACATTAGGGCAGAAGCTCAGCCCCCTGGACAATAGGGTCTGTTCGGGCTCCGTCAGGGGATGAGAGGACAGGTTATAAATTTTGATCGTGGACTTGCTGTTACCTAATAATCCTTCCTGTCTTTTTTGTGCCTGTTTTCTTCGTTTTGAACCTCCCCTTCTACCTCTTGTAGTTTTCTTTTTACTAGCTTATTTTAACTGATTTTAATAAACAAGTTTAATGTTTCAAGATTCCGAGCAGCATCCATTTTGTCCTTGTGCCATTTTGTCCGGGAGCGCCATTATACCCCTTTTTGTCGCTTCTTATATCCTAGGCCATCTTTATGTAGTGAAATAATTCTTTTTTTCAGACCCTCAGGGAGTTCTTTGCTATGAGGTGCCATGTCGAACTTTCAGTGACCAGCAGGAGAGAGTGAGAGCAATAAAACCAAATTTAACACACCTGCTGCCTATTCACACCTGAGACCTTGTAACACTAACGAGTCACATGACACCGGGGAGGGAAAAGGGCTAATTGGGACATTTTCACTTAGGGGGGTACTCACTTTTGTTGCCAGCAGTTTAGACATTATTGGCTGTCTGTTGATTTATTTTGAGGGGACAGCACATTTACACTGTTATACAAGCTGTACACTCACTACTTTACATTGTAGCAAAGTGTCATTTCTTCAGTATTTTCACATGAAATGATATAATAAAATATTTACAAAAATGTGAGGGGTGTACTCACTTTTGTGAGATACTGTATACAGTGGGTACGGAAAGTATTCAGACCCCCTTAAATTTTTCACTCTTTGTTATATTGCAGCCATTTGCTAAAATCATTTAAGTTCATTCTTCTTCCTCATGAATGTACACATAGCACCCCATACTGACAGAAAAACACAGAATTGTTGACATTGTTGCAGATTTATTAAAAAAGAAAAACTGAAATATCACATGGTCCTAAGTATTCAGACCCTTTGCTGTGACACTCATATATTTAACTCAGGTGCTTTCCATTTCTTCTGATCATCCTTGAGATGGTTCTACACCTTCATTTGAGTCCAGCTGTGTTTGATTATACTGATTGGACTTGATTAGGAAAGCCACACACCTGTCTATATAAGACCTTCCAGATCACAATGCATGTCAGAGCAAATGAGAATCATGAGGTCAAAGGAACTGCCTGAAGAGCTCAAAGACAGAATTGTGGCAAGGCACAGATCTGGCCAAGGTTACAAAAAGATTTCTGCTGCACTTAAGGTTCCTAAGAGCACAGTGGCCTCCATAATCCTCAAATGGAAGACGTTTGGGACGACCAGAACCCTTCCTAGAGCTGGCCGTCCGGCCAAACTGAGCTATCGGGGGAGAAGAGCCTTGGTGAGAGAGGTAAAGAAGAACCCAAAGATCACTGTGGCTGAGCTCCAGAGATGCAGTCAGGAGATGGGAGTAAGTTGTAGAAAGTCAACCATCACTGCAGCCCTCCACCAGTCGGGGCTTTATGGCAGAGTGGCCCGACGGAAGCCTCTCCTCAGTGTAAGACACATGAAAGCCCGCATGGAGTTTGCTAAAAAACACCTTAAGGACTCCAAGATGGTGAGAAATAAGATTCTCTGGTCTGATGAGACCAAAATAGAACTTTTTGGCCTTAATTCTAAGCGGTATGTGTGGAGAAAACCAGGCACTGCTCATCACCTGTCCAATACAGTCCCAACAGTGAAGCATGGTGGTGGCAGCATCATGCTGTGGGGGTGTTTTTCAGCTGCAGGGACAGGACGACTCGTTGCAATCGAGGGAAAGATGAATGCGGCCAAGTACAGGGATATCCTGAACAAAAACCTTCTCCAGAGTGCTCTGGACCTCAGACTGGGCCAAAGGTTTACCTTCCAACAAGACAATGACCCTAAGCACACAGCTAAAATAACGAAGGAGTGGCTTCACAACAACTCCGTGACTGTTCTTGAATGGCCCAGCCAGAGCCCTGACTTAAACCCAATTGAGCATCTCTCTCGAGAGAGATAAAAATGGCTGTCCACCAACGTTTACCATCCAACCTGACAGAACTGGAGAGGATCTGCAAGGAGGAATGGCAGAGGATCCCCAAATTCAGGTGTGAAAGACTTGTTGCATCTTTCCCAAAAAGACTCCTGGCTGTATTAGATCAAAAGGGGGCTTCTACTAAATACTGAGCAAAGGGTCTGAATACTTAGGACCGTGTGATATTTCAGTTTTTCTTTTTTAATAAATCTGCAACAATGTCAACAATTCTGTGTTTTTCTGTCAGTATGGGGTGCTATGTGTACATTCATGAGGAAGAAGAATTAACTTAAATGATTTTAGCAAATTGCTGCAATATAACAAAGAGTGAAAAATTTAAGGGGGTCTGAATACTTTCCGTACCCACTGTATATACCATAGTTTGTAGACTCTATAACTTCCACATAGACGAAATAATATACTGTATATGGATTTGGGTTATTCTTACCGTAGAAATGTAGCAAAATTGTTTGCAACATTTTCTAACATAAACTAAAAAAAATGTGTTTTTTTTTTTCAAAATGTTCAGTATTTTTTTATTTATTTAGCAAATAATAAAAGAAGTGGCAATTAACCATTTTAAGACCAGGCCTATTTTTGACACTTGGTGTTTACAAACTAAAATCATTTTTTTTTTGCTAGAAAACCGCTTAGAACCCCCAAACATTATATATTTTTTTTAGTAGAGACCCTAGAGAATAAAATGGAGATCGTTGCAATATTTTTTACCACACCGTATTTGCGTAACGGTCTTCCAAACGCAATTTTTTGGGAAAAAATTCACTTTTTTTAATTTAAAAATAAGAAAACAGTAAAGTTAGCCCAATTTTTTTCCATAATGTGAAAGATAATGTTACGCAAGTAAATAGATACCCAAGATGTCATGCTTTAAAATTGCGCATGCTCACGAAATGGCGACAAACTTGGTACTAAAAAATCCCATAGGCGACACTTTAAAAATTTCTACAGGTTACTAGAGATGTATAGAACTGTTCGCCGGCGGACGGTTCCCGGCGAACTTAGCATGTTCGCGTTCGCCGCTGCGGGCGAACATATGCAATGTTCGGTCCGCCCCCCATAATACATCATTGAGGCAAACTTTGACCCTGAACTTTACAGTCAGCAGGCACATTTCCAGCCAATCAGCATACCTCCCTCCCACACCCTCCCACCTCCTATAAATAAGCAAGGGCAGCATCCATCTTAGATCATTCTGAAGCAGTGTGTGTAGTGAGAGTAGGGAGAGCTGCTGCTGCTGCTTCTGCTGCTGTTAAGCTAGGGACAGTTAGTCAGTGTTCCTGATCTTGCAGTGTTCTTGGTCCACTACTGCTGTAAGGACAGCACCCCAAAAAGCCCTTCTAAGGGCTGGTATTTGTGTAATTTTTTTTTTTATATATATATATATATATATCTAGCGTCCCCAAAAGCCCTCTTAAGGGCTGGTAATTGAGTTTTTTCTTCTTATATATATATATATATATATATATATATATATCTATCTAGTGTCCCCAAAAGCCCTTTTAAGGGCTGGTAATTGAGGATTTTTTCTTATTTATATATATCTAGTGTCCCCAAAAGCCCTTTTAAGGGCTGGTAAGGTAATAGAGTTTTTTCTTTATATATATATATATATATATCTATTGTACACTGCAGTTGCCTGCCCGCTGTGTGTGAGAGGCAACAGACCTACCACAGACTGTACTGTGTGCACACCACACTCATTTCGGGTGGCACAGGCACAGTACCTTGCATTTTAAAAAATATTTTTTTTTTCCTCTGTCATAATTGCAGTGAGTGCTGTGTCAGGTCCACAGAGTGCACTGTACCCACTGCAGTGCACTGCCCACCACTGATATATATACGGTGGCACAGCATCTTGTTGCAAATTGAAAAAAAAATATATTTTTTATTATTGCAGTTGCCTGGGCTGCCAGTGACTGTCAGAGTGTACTGTGCCCACTGCAGTGCCACTGTGTGCCCACCCACCACTGATATATAAGGTGGCACAGCAGCTTGCAAAGTAAAAAAAAAAATATATATATTTTTTAATTGCAGTTGCCTGGGTGCCAGTGACTGCTGTCAGGTCCACAGAGAGTGTACTGTGCCACTGCCCACCCACCACTGATATATAAGGTGGCACAGCAGCTTGCAAAGTAAAAATATATATATATATTTTTTAATTGCAGTTGCCTGGGTGCCAGTGACTGCTGTCAGGTCCACAGAGAGTGTACTGTGCCACTGCCCACCCACCACTGATATATAAGGTGGCACAGCAGCTTGCAAAGTAAAAAAATATATATATATTTTTTAATTGCAGTTGCCTGGGTGCCAGTGACTGCTGTCAGTGTCAGGTCCACAGAGAGTGTACTGTGCCACTGCCCACCCACCACTGATATATAAGGTGGCACAGCAGCTCGCAAAGTAAAAAAATATATATATATTTTTTAATTGCAGTTGCCTGGGTGCCAGTGACTGCTGTCAGTGTCAGGTCCACAGAGAGTGTACTGTGCCACTGCCCACCCACCACTGATATATAAGGTGGCACAGCAGCTTGCAAAGTAAAAAATAATATATATATTTTTTAATTGCAGTTGCCTGGGTGCCAGTGACTGCTGTCAATGTCAGGTCCACAGAGAGTGTACTGTGCCACTGCCCACCCACCACTGATATATAAGGTGGCACAGCAGCTTGCAAAGTAAAAAAAATATATATATTTTTTAATTGCAGTTGCCTGGGTGCCAGTGACTGTCAGGTCCACAGAGAGTGTACTGTGCCACTGCCCACCCACCACTGATATATAAGGTGGCACAGCAGCTTGCAAAGTAAAAAAAAATATATATATTTTTTAATTGCAGTTGCCTGGGTGCCAGTGACTGTCAGGTCCACAGAGTGTACTGTACCCACTGCCCAACACTCCTATAGGGTGGCACAGCACCTTGCACTCATAGTACACAACACATTAAAAAAAAAAAAAATGACAGGCAGAGGCAGGCCACCCCGCAAGGGCCGTCGTGGTCGTGGTGCTGTGATTTCCTTAGGCCCTAGAATAATGTCCAGTGTTCAGAGGCCACCACAGACCCTGAACTCAAAAAATTCTGAGGCCATAGTTTACTGGCTTACACAGGACACCCAATCGTCCACAGCTTCCACTCGGAACCTTAATGCACCATCCTCCTCCAGCTCAGCTTCGGGCACCTCTCAATTTACCACTCGCCAGCCCGCCGGCACCACCACCAACACTAGCACCACAGCCGCTTCACTTGATCCGTCAGAGGAGTTATTTTCACATCAGTTGGAAGAAATAAGTGATGCGCAACTATTAGTGCCAGAGGATGTAGATAACGGGGATATGTCTCAGTCAGGCAGCATTATACACATGGACGTACATTGTGATGATGATGATGATGATGTTGTACCTGCTGCTGCTGCCTTTGCTGAGTTGTCAAGTGAAGCGGCTGATGATGACGATGTGTCGGTGGATGTCACCTGGGTGCCTGCTCGAAGAGCAGAAGAAGAGGGGGAAAGTTCAGATGGGGAGACAGAGAGGAGGAGGAGACGAGTTGGAAGCAGGGGGAGGAGGTCATCGCAAGGAGCTAGTGGCACAGTCAGACAGCATGTAGATTCGGCACCCGGGGTCAGCCAGACAGCACGCCAATCAACGCAAGCTGTTGCCACCACCAGAATGTCGTCCTTGCAAAGCTCAGCTGTGGCATTTTTTTTGTGTGTCTGCCTCTGATATTAGCGATGCCATTTGTAACCTGTGCCAAAAGAAACCAAAAGAGTCGTGGGAAGTCCAACACCCACCTAGGTACAACTGCTTTGCGAAGGCACATGATCTCACATCACAAACGCCTATGGGATCAACACATGAGTAAAAGCAGCACACAAACTTAAAGCCACCATCCTCCTCCTGGTCCAGCATCTTCAGCCACGTCAACCACTGCTGTCCTCCATGCCCCCTATCAACAACCCGCCCCTCCGCCTCTCACCTTCAGCAGTTCCTGCTCACCTGCCCACAGTCAGGTGTCTGTCAAGGAAATGTTTGAGCGTAAGAAGCCAATCTCACAGAGTCACCCCCTTGCCCGGCGTCTGACAGCTGGCTTGTCGGAACTCTTAGCCCGCCAGCTTTTACCATACAAGCTGGTGGAGTCTGAGGCCTTCAAAAAATTTGTCGCTATTGGGACACCGCAGTGGAAGGTACCCGGCCGAAATTATTTTTCACAAAAGGCAATCCCCAACCTGTACTCTATTGTGGAAAAGGAAATCATGTCACGTCTGGCACACAGTGTTGGGGCAAGGGTCCATCTGACCACTGATAGCTGGTCTGCAAAGCACGGTCAGGGCAGGTATATAACTTACACTGCGCATTGGGTAAACCTGCTGGCGGCTGCCAAGCATGGAATGCGTGGCTCTGTTGCAGAGGAGTTGGTGACACCGCCACGACTTGCAGGCAGGCCTGCTGCCAACTCCTCTACTCCTCCTACTCCATCCTCTTTGCTAACCTCCTCGGCTGAGTCCTCTTCTGCTGTTGCGTCTTGCTCCACACCAACTGCACCCCCCAAGCTCCCCAGGGGCTATTCCACATGCCGGATACGACAGTGTCACGCTGTCTTGGGGTTGACTTGCCTGAAAGCAGAGAGTCACACCGGACCAGCACTACTGTCCGCCCTGAACGCACAGGTGGATCAGTGGCTGACCCCGCACCAACTGGAGATCTGCAAAGTGGTGTGTGACAATGACAGCAATTTGTTGGCGGCATTGAATTTGGGCAAGTTGACACATGTGCCGTGCATGGCACATGTGTTGAATCTGATTGTGCAACGTTTTGTGCAGAAGTACCCAGGCTTACAGGACGTCCTCAAGCAGGCCAGGAAGGTGTGTGGCCATTTCAGGCGTTCCTACACGGCCATGGCGCACTTTGCAGATATTCAGCGGCGAAACAACATGCCAGTGAGGCGCTTGATTTGCGACAGCCCGACACGTTGGAATTCAACACTGCTAATGTTCGACCGCCTTCTCCAACAAGAAAAAGCGGTCAACGAGTATTTGTATGACCGGGGTGCTAGGATAGCCTCTGCGGAGCTGGGTATTTTTTTGCCACGTTACTGGACGCTCATGCGCAATGCCTGTAGGCTCATGCGTCCTTTTGAGGAGGTGACAAACCTAGTGAGTCGCACCGAAGGCACCATCAGCGACATCATCCCATATGTTTTTTTCCTGGAGCGTGCCCTGCGAAGAGTGCTGGATCAGGCCGTAGATGAGCGTGAAGAGGAAGAGGAAGAGTTGTGGTCACCATCACCACCACCAGAAACAGCCTTACCATCGCTTGCTGGACCTGCGGCAACACTGGAAGAGGAGTGTGAGGAAGAGGAGTTAGAGGAGGAATGTGGCTTTGAGGAGGAGGAACACCAACCACAGCAGGCATCCCAGGGTGCTCGTTGTCACCTATCTGGTACCCGTGGTGTTGTACGTGGCTGGGGGGAAGAACACACCTTCAATGACATCAGTGAGGACGAGGAATTGGACATGAGTAGCTCGGCATCCAACCTTGTGCAAATGGGGTCTTTCATGCTGTCATGCCTGTTGAGGGACCCTCGTATAAAAAGGCTGAAGGAGAACGACCTGTACTGGGTGGCCATGCTACTAGACCCCCGGTATAAGCAGAAAGTCTCTGATATGTTACCCAATTACCGGCAGTCACAAAGGATGCAGCAGCTACAAAATAAGTTGAAAAGTATGCTTTACACAGCATATAAGGGTGATGTCACAGCACAACGGGAATCCAACAGGGGGAGAGGTGAAAGTAATTCTCCTCCTACCACCACAACCATGCCGGCAAGGACAGGACGCTTTACAGACGTCTTGTTGATGGAGGACATGCGGAGCTTTTTTAGTCCTATGCATCGCCACAGCCCTTCGGGGTCCACCCTCAGAGAACGACTCGACCGACAGGTAGCAGACTACCTTGCCTTAACTGCAGATATCGACACTCTGAGGAGCGATGAACCCCTTGACTACTGGGTGTGCAGGCTTGACCTGTGGCCTGAGCTATCCCAATTTGCCATTGAACTTCTGGCCTGCCCCGCTTCAAGTGTGCTGTCAGAAAGGACCTTCAGCTCAGCAGGAGGTATTGTCACTGAGAAGAGAAGTTGCCTAGGTCAAAAAAGTCTTGATTACCTCACGTTTATTAAGATGAATGAGGCATGGATCCCGAAGGGACTGACAGTGGGGGATGCATTTGACTAAAAAAGGCCTGGTGATGACTGAGATGCCTTGGCCTAAAAATGGTCCACACGCTGCTGTCTTTAATCATTCTCTGCATGCCGGATGACTTACGTGACGTCTCCGCCACCAACTACGGTTCAAGCCGCAATGTTTTAGTGCACTTTCTGCCTTGAAAACCTCAATTTTTCAGGCCGCTGCTACAGCAGCGGCTGCAACAATACCTGCTTTTTCATGCATGTGTACATGCCTAATTTTTCTGGTCTCTGTGGCTGCAAAAAAACAAAAAACAAAAAAAAAGGCACATACATGTGTCAATTCCCCTTCGTGATCGTTACCTTGTCGTGGTGAAGGGGCTTGCGTATCACAATGAAGCGATCACCTCTAGGAGTGTGTTGGCACACCCCAGATGATAAGGTCGTTGCTTCATTGTGAACAGACCAAAAGCGATCCGCGGGATAATTTTTCATAGAAAAAACATTCATTTTCTTTTATTCTTTCTGCGGAGCTGGGTATTTTTTGGCCGCGTTACTGAATGCTCATGAACAATGGCTGTAGGCTCATGCGTCCTTTTGCGGAGGTGACAACCCTGGTGGTCAGTCGAACCCAAGGCAACATCATCGACCTCATCCCATATGCGTTTTTTCTGGAGCGTGCCCTGCGAAGAGTACTGGATCAGGCTGTAGATGAGCATGAAGAGGAAGAGTTGTGGTCCACTCCCCATCACCACCAGAAGCAGCCTTGTCGTTGTCAATTGCTGGACCTGTGGCAACGCAGAGAGAGGAGTCTGAAGAAGAGAAGTCAGAGGAGGAAGGTGGCTTTGAGGAGGTGGAATACCAGCCACAGCAGGCGTCCCAGGGGGCTTGTTCTCACCTTTCGGGGACCCTTGGTGTTGTACGTGGCTGGGTGGAGGAAGAGACCTTCAATGATGTCAGTGAGGACAAGGAACGGGACATGGCTAGCTTGGTATCCAACCTTGTGCAAATGGGGAGTTTGCGGTTGTGCAAATGGACTGACTGACTGTTGTTAAATGGGGAGTTTGGTCTGTCAGAGTTTGGTCTGTCACTGTGAAGCGGGCGTAACCCTTACACTACTTGACCGATAAAACATCATACCTGATCGTATTTACACACTGGATGTTTTAAAGCACGTTATTCCAAACAATTTAGGAATGTTAGGTGATTTATGCCTTTTATGGATCAAAACCCGACTCTGCGTCAACTACGTAATTTTCCATGGGAGTTTTGCCATGGATCCCCCTCCGGCATGCCACAGTCCAGGTGTTAGTCCCCTTGAAACAACTTTTCCATCACTATTGTGGCCAGAAAGAGTCCCTGTGTGTTTTAAAATTCGCCTGCCTATTGAACTCTATGGCGGTTCGCCCGGTTCGCCGGTTCGCGAACATTTGCCGATGTTCGCGTTCGCGAACGGCGAATTTTAGGTTCGCGACATCACTACAGGTTACCAGCTTAGAGTTACAGAGGAAGTCTAGGGCTCAAATTATTGCTCTCGTTCTATCGATCGCGGCGATACCTCACATGTGTGGTTTGAACACAGGTTATATATGTGGGCGGGGCTTTAATTTTTTTTTCTTTTTTTTCCTATTTTTTTTTTATTTATTATTTTTGGTTTTTACACAGTTTAAAAAAATAATAAATTATCATTTTTATTCCTATTACAAGGAAGGTAAACATTCCTTGTAATAGAAATAGCCATGACAGGACCTCTTTATTGTGAGATCTGGGGTCAAAAAGTCCTTAGATCTCACAAGTACACTAAAAAAGAAAAAAAAATGGTTAAAAAAACCGGCTTCTTAAGTAGGTTGCTAGGCAACGATGTTTGACATAGCTCCAGTCCTCCAAGACCATAGAGTCGAGTGAGGGCCATCTTGCCCTCACTCGACTTCCTGTCTAAGAGGCGGGTCCGGTAAGCGGGGGGAAAGGACCGGGATGTGGCGGGAGGGGGGGGGGGCACCTCTTCTGCCGCACTGTAAGGGTGATCCCTCTGGGAACCCCCTTACCTGAAATCCGATCGCCGCCGTTTTTAAAAATACTGGGGTTATGGCAGCTATCTCCTGCCATAACCATTGTATTTACGTCAAAGTAGTTACATACATCTGCGGTGGGTGGTCGGTAAGTGGTTAAATACCACCAAAAGTAAGCTGTATCTCTCTCAAAAAAAAAAAAAAATTATAAAAATTGTAATAAAAAAGTGTTGAATGAATAAGTAATTGTCATTTGAATTGTGACAGCACTGAAAAACTTAAAAATGGCTTGGGCACGAAGGTTGTGAAAGTGTCTCGAATTGAGGGGGTAAATTAAAACTGTGGACCAAAAAAAAAAACGATTTAGGTCTTTAAAAATATGTATAGAAATTGTTTAGGTATGCAAATTAGTTACAGAGTTATTGCAAGGTTAACAAACACATGCTGCTACATTTGTCTTGAGCCTGCATCATACACAATAGGGTTAAAATATAAAGCTTGGCTGTCTAACAGAGATCAATTCAGAGAATTTAACATGATAAAGCAATCAGTAAAATAAAACTTTACCATTATCCTAGCATATAATTCCTGATTAGAAGTAGCAGACCATATGTTTTCTGAACTCAAAGCAAATTCACAATAGCACAAAAATGATAGCAACCACTGGGCATTTTGTTAAATTTATATCAATTTATATCAAATCAATAAGTAGTGATCAAAAGTATCTAGTAAACATGTAAATGTATCGAATACTGGAAAACTATTAATGTATTATAATTGCAATTACATGTGCAGCTTTGTGTTTAAATTGATAAAGTAGAATAAGGAACTGCGTAGGTTGCAAGGCGTATAAACACCTGCAAGAGTGGCTCTCAAACTGTGGGGCTACTATACAAGACCGTGCATTATTGGGTATTTTTTGCAAAGTGAAATGTCACCTCATTTAATACGTTTTGGGGAAAACTACTTTGCAAAGTGCAACCTCCCTTGCTAAATGAACAAACTATTTGCCTTTGGTAAGTCAACCCCATAGATTGTTCTGTTAATGATACTTTAGTGATTTGAGAGCATTTTATAGAACATGACTCTGGTTTGAAAGTCATGTTTGAAAGATTCAAAAAGGTTAAATGCAATACAGAACGCTGTACCCCAAGCAAGAAAAAAATATCTGACATGGGACCACCTGAAAGCAGAAAACTACGTTCTCAGAAACCGATAATTGCCTGGCAAAATTCACACCACATATTACTGATATTTTATCACATTATGCAGAGCTTTTAAACAAAAAAAGCAGGCTTTCAGTGGGAATCTAGATACAATAAAGTATTTGACAAAATAACAGTTTATTCTAATGCTGCAATAAAAGCATACAATTAGATTTCCAAAAAAGTAACAATTCTTGATGCCTCCAAACAAGGACTCTGTACTGTGTTGTAGCAAGAAGGGAAATCAGTTATTTTTGTCTCTAAATCAATGAAAGAGGCAGTCATTAGCTATGTACCAAGAAAAAAAGAAGATGTATGCTATTGTAATTCAAAATATGTTTCCTTTCATCATGTGATGATTAACTGTGAAACCATATAACAAAGCGGTGGAAATAGTCATAAAGAAAGGTTTTGCATCTGCCACACTTACAATACAAAGGATGTTGCTTTGCCTGCAGAAATACAATACTATAGTCTCTTACAAGCCTGGGAACATGGTCCTCAGTTTGCATTAAAGAATTAAATTATAAATTATTATAAAAGGTTTGCTAATACCCAATAAATTGAGTACACCTACTGTATCGGTGGAACTGGACAACCAGCTAAATTCTGCTTCCAGCTTGCAGGCTTACAGCTGAACTCCAGAAATTCAATAAAGAGTCACAATACTGAGAGTGGTAAAATTTTAGGAGACACTCTTACATACAAAAAACTGAGGATTAATCTGAGTTTTAAACTAACACACAAATTAAAGGAATGTAAAGAAGGGATAAAAAGAAAATCTTAAACTTAAATTTATTTATTTTTCTATAAAAATAAAAAACATGTTTTACTTACCTGCTCTGTGCAGTTAGTTTTGCACATAGCAGCCACAATTCTTCTCTTCTCGGGTCCCTCTTTGGCTCTCCTGGCCCATTTCTCCTGTTGAGTGCCCCCACAGCAAGCAACTTGCTATGGGGCACCCAAGCCGAGTCACAGCTTCCTGTGCCCATTCAGACACGACTCGGCCCGGCCCTTTCCCTCTCCTGATTGGCTGAAGATTTTTGATTGACTGCAGCGGGAGCCAACTGCACTGCCTTGCTGTCTCAGCCAATGGGGAATGGAATCCCAGGTAGCTTAGACACTCCTGTAACATTGCTGGATAAAGACAGGCCTAGGTAAGTATTAGAGGGGCTGAAGGGGGCTGCTCCACACAGAAGATTTATGCATAGAATGCATGAAGATAAAAAAAAAACCTTCTGCCTTTACAATCCTTTTTAGGAGAAAAGGAATATCTAGTACCAGAAGCACCACATATACCAGTAATTTACCAAGTCCCAAATATACACAGGAATCAAAACAATCCACCAGGGAGACCCATCATTAGTAGAGTGGATTCACTTTTTCCAGACTGGGGATGTATCTAGACATATATTTACAACCTTTGGCAAGCAAAGGACCTGCCTATTTGAAAGATAGTAGAGACCCTATCAAACTCTTAAAAGATGTATGAGTAGATGACAACAGTTTCCTCTTTAGGAGATGCCCTGGATGCTGTCAATTAGGCCCTAAATAATCATTCCACACTAAATGGGGAACAACAGAAGTTCATATTAGAAGGATTAGAACTGGTTATGCCCAACAACTTCTTTTGGTTTGATCACTCATATTATAATCAAACCAAGGGAGTCGCAATGGGGCAAAATATGCTAACTCCCCCTGCAAATATATTTTTGAATACGTGGGAGGAGGATGAAGTTTTTAGTGACACCTGGCCAGGAATAGTATTATACAGAAGGTTGATCGATGATATTGTAGTGGTGTAGAGGGGCTCTAGGGCAGAATTGGACAGTTTCATTCATCATATTAACATTTAAACAGTACAGTATTAAATTTGCAGTCAACATCCAACCTGAGAGTGTACATTTTTTTTTGATTTGGTTATTTTCAAATCACAAACATCTCTGTGCACAAGAACCTGATTCAAGAACACAGACATAAATGGGTATATACCCTTCATGACTTGTCACCATCCTAAGTGGAAAATTGCCATACAAAAGGGACAATTTGTCAGGAATAAAAGGAATTGCGATCTGATAGGGGATTTTTTGGGGCAAACAGATATTTATTAAGAGATTGGGGATAAAGGGTATAAAAAATATGAATTATTAGAGATTAAAGAAGAAGTAGGAAAAATGAACAGGGTCTGTTAAAAGGGAGAGTAAGGGATGAAAGGTAACAGGAATGGGTTTTTATTACGGGCTTTACTTGCCAATATAAAGAACTGGAAGGAGTTATAAAAAAAACTGGCCTATTCTAAAGAGGCACCCTATTTTAGGGAAAGTTTTACCTAGAAAACCCCAATTTATCTATAGAAGGTCCCCAAACCTGAGATTAAAGATGGCAAATAACATTCCAGGCCCCCTAAAAAAGAAGTCACTTTCCTAGATGAAACAGGTTTCTTTGGTTGTGGGAGATATATCACTTATAAGTCAGTCCCTAGGTCTAATAGACGGGTGAAAGGGTTTAAATTGAAATAAACAGGAAGGGAATACAAAAAAAAAAATATGTGTCACCTGCAATACAACACATGTCACCTATGTTTTAGAGTGTGAGTGGGTGCCAGTATGTGGGGCATCCAACTCAGAAATTAAGCAAAAGGTTTGGAGAACATATAAATAATATTAAAAGGGATTCAAATTGCACAGTGTCCCCAACCATTTCAAATTAATACACAATAGAGACCCGAGGGGTCTAACATTTGATGGCATTAACTGATAGAAGCACCATTGGAGAGGTACAGATTTAAAGCAGACCATCTCAATAAATTAAACAAGGTGAATTTTTTAACTGGACACCTTGACTCTCAAGGGGCTAAATATAGCCCAAGATTTAAATTTATTTTCTAGCCATTATTATGTTTAGCTCTTTCCAGTATTGAATTAAATGTAATTTATTTTTCAATTTTGATTTTAATTTAAATTTCATATAAGTTGGGTAGATTTACAATATTTTTACTGGAACCCATCTTATAATTAGAAGCACATAATGGGGAACAGGACGGGGATATAACAAACAAATTGGTGCAGCGCAAATCCTATAAATATCATACACAATATATTATGTATAAATAAAGGAAAAAAGTCCCAAAGAAACTACAGAAAAGTCCTTAGATCCACTTGGTGTTGAGAAAGGATGTAGGAGACAGCAACTCCAAAACTGTGATCTCCCTCCACCAAACAGCACATGTATGCCCTCAACTCATATTTTGAACCCTGTTTTACCAGAAGGCCAAAAATCACAGTATGTGTCCACATCAATCAACGGGCTCCAGGTATATAAGCATATAGCACTTAGTAGCTATGGACCAGGCAGAGGACATATATCAAAAGCCCCAAGTAATGTTCACAGAAGCTCCGTGGGATATATGCAAGAAAGAAAAGCGGGACTTCTAAGTGTAGACTGTAAACAGTTAAAGGCTTTAATAGATAAGATTGCACTTACAATTGGGCAGCATAAAACAGGACCATCAGCGTGTAATGGTATGCAGCATCAGCGATGTGGGCTCTGCACAGCGGCAGCCAGCCACACACGCTTGAGACAGCAGCAGCGAGTGACGTCAGACGGATGTGACTCCACCTCGCGGTGGGGATATAGATATCTTCAATTACCACTAAATGGCATGAGTATTTCAACAATATAGAACTAGAGGTGTACCGAACTGTTCGCCGGCGGACAGTTCCCGGCGAACTTAGCATGTTCGCGTTCGCCGATGCGGGCGAACATATGCGATGTTCGGTCCGCCCCCTATAATACATCATTGAGGCAAACTTTGACCCTGAACTTCACAGTCAGCAGGTAAATTTCCAGCCAATCAGCATACCTCCCTCCCACACCCTCCCACCTCCTATAAATAAGCAAGGGCAGCATCCATCTTAGATCATTCTGAAGCAGTGTGTGTTAGTGAGAGCAGGGAGAGCTGCTGCTGCTGTTAAGCTAGGGACAGTTAGTCAGTGTTCCTGGTCTTGCAGTGTTCTTGGTCCACTACTGCTGTAAGGACAGCATCCTGACAGCACCCCAAAAAGCCCTTCTAAGGGCTGGTATTTGTGTAATTTTTATATATATATATATATATATATATATATATATATATATATCTAGTGTCCCCAAAAGCCCTTTTAAGGGCTGGTAATTGAGTTTTTTCTTCTTATATATATATATATATATATATATATATATATATATATATATATCTATCTATCTAGTGTCCCCAAAAGCCCTTTTAAGGGCTGGTAATTGAGGATTTTATATATATATATATATCTATCTAGTGTCCCCAAAAGCCCTTTTAAGGGCTGGTAATTGAGGATTTTTTTTATTTATATATATATATATATATATATATATATATATATAGTGTCCCCAAAAGCCCTTTTAAGGGCTGGTAATTGAGTTTTTCCTATATATATATATATATATATATATATATATATATCTATTGTACACTGCAGTTGCCTGCCCGCTGTGTGTGAGAGGCCACAGACCCACCACAGACTGTACTGTGTGCACACCACACTCATTTCGGGTGGCACAGGCACAGTACCTTGCATTTTAAAAAATATTTTTTTTTTCCTCTGTCATAATTGCAGTGAGTGCTGTGTCAGGTCCACAGAGTGCATTGTACCCACTGCAGTGCACTGCCCACCACTGATATATATACGGTGGCACAGCATCTTGTTGCAATTTGAAAAAAAATATATTTTTTATTATCGCAGTTGCCTGGGCTGCCAGTGACTGTCAGGTCCACAGAGTGTACTGTGCCCACTGCAGTGCCACTGTGTGCCCACCCACCACTGATATATAAGGTGGCACAGCAGCTTGCAAAGTAAAAAAAAATATATTTTTTTTATAATTGCAGTTGCCTGGGTGCCAGTGACTGTCAGGTCCACAGAGAGTGTACTGTGCCACTGCCCACCCACCACTGATATATAAGGTGGCACAGCAGCTTGCAAAGTAAAAATATATATTTTTTTTTTATAATTGCAGTTGCCTGGGTGCCAGTGACTGTCAGGTCCACAGAGAGTGTACTGTGCCACTGCCCACCCACCACTGATATATAAGGTGGCACAGTAGCTTGCAAAGTAAAAAAATATATATTTTTTTATAATTGCAGTTGCCTGGGTGCCAGTGACTGTCAGGTCCACAGAGAGTGTACTGTGCCACTGCCCACCCACCACTGATATATAAGGTGGCACAGCAGCTTGCAAAGTAAAAAAATATATATTTTGTTAATAATTGCAGTTGCCTGGGTGCCAGTGACTGTCAGGTCCACAGAGAGTGTACTGTGCCACTGCCCACCCACCACTGATATATAAGGTGGCACAGCAGCTTGCAAAGTAAAAAAATATATATTTTTTTATAATTGCAGTTGCCTGGGTGCCAGTGACTGTCAGGTCCACAGAGAGTGTACTGTGCCACTGCCCACCCACCACTGATATATAAGGTGGCACAGCAGCTTGCAAAGTAAAAAATATATATTTTGTTTATAATTGTAGTTGCCTGGGTGCCAGTAACTGTCAGGTCCACAGAGAGTGTACTGTGCCACTGCCCACCCACCACTGATATATAAGGTGGCACAGCAGCTTGCAAAGTAAAAAAATATATATTTTGTTTATAATTGTAGTTGCCTGGGTGCCAGTAACTGTCAGGTCCACAGAGAGTGTACTGTGCCACTGCCCACCCACCACTGATATATAAGGTGGCACAGCAGCTTGCAAAGTAAAAAAATATATATTTTTTTTATAATTGCAGTTGCCTGGGTGCCAGTGACTGTCAGGCCCACAGAGTGTACTGTACCCACTGCCCAACACTCCTATAGGGTGGCACAGCACCTTGCACTCATAGTACAACACATTAAAAAAAAAAATGACAGGCAGAGGCAGGCCACCCCGCAAGGGCCGTCGTGGTCGTGGTGCTGTGATTTCCTTAGGCCGTAGAATAATGCCCAGTGTTCAGAGGCCACCACAGACCCTGAACTCAAAAAATTCTGAGGACATAGTTGACTGGCTTACACAGGACACACAATCGTCTACATCTTCCGCTCGGAACCTTAATGCACCATCCTCCTCCAGCTCAGCTTCGGGCACCTCTCAATTTACCACTTGCCAGCCCGCCGGCACCACCACCAACACTAGCACCACAGCCACTTCACTTGATCCGTCAGAGGAGTTATTTTCACATCAGTTGGAAGAAATAAGTGATGCGCAACTATTAGTGCCAGAGGATGTAGATAACGGGGATATGTCTCAGTCAGGCAGCATTATACACATGGACGTACATTGTGATGATGATGATGATGTTGTACCTGCTGCTGCTGCCTTTGCTGAGTTGTCAAGTGAAGCGGCTGATGATGACGATGTGTCTGTGGATGTCACCTGGGTGCCTGCTCGAAGAGCAGAAGAAGAGGGGGAAAGTTCAGATGGGGAGACAGAGAGGAGGAGGAGGAGACGAGTTGGAAGCAGGGGGAGGAGGTCATCGCAAGGAGCTAGTGGCGCAGTCAGACAGCATGTAGATTCGGCACCCGGGGTCAGCCAGACAGCACGCCAATCAACGCAAGCTGTTGTCACCATCAGAATGCCGTCCTTGCAAAGCTCAGCAGTGTGGCATTTTTTTTGTGTGTCTGCCTCTGATATCAGCGATGCCATTTGTAACCTGTGCCAAAAGAAACTGAGTCGTGGGAAGTCCAACACCCACCTATGTACAACTGCTTTGCGAAGGCACATGATCTCACATCACAAACGCCTATGGGATCAACACATGAGTAAAAGCAGCACACAAACTGAAAGCCACCATCCTCCTCCTGGTCCAGCATCTTCAGCCACGTCAACCACTGCTGTCCTCCATGCCCCCTATCAACAACCCGCCCCTCCGCCTCTCACCTTCAGCAGTTCCTGCTCACCTGCCCACAGTCAGGTGTCTGTCAAGGAAATGTTTGAGCGTAAGAAGCCAATCTCACAGAGTCACCCCCTTGCCCGGCGTCTGACAGCTGGCTTGTCGGAACTCTTAGCCCGCCAGCTTTTACCATACAAGCTGGTGGAGTCTGAGGCCTTCAAAAAATTTGTCGCTATTGGGACACCGCAGTGGAAGGTACCCGGCCGAAATTATTTTTCACAAAAGGCAATCCCCAACCTGTACTCTATTGTGGAAAAGGAAATAATATCACGTCTGGTACAAAGTGTTGGGGCAAGGGTCCATCTGACCACTGATAGCTGGTCTGCAAAGCACGGTCAGGGCAGGTATATCACTTACACTGCGCATTGGGTAAACCTGCTGGCGGCTGCCAAGCATGGAATGCGTGGCTCTGTTGCAGAGGAGTTGGTGACACCGCCATGACTTGCAGGCAGGCCTGCTGCCACCTCCTCTACTCCTCCTACTCCATCCTCTTTGCTAACCTCCTCGGCTGAGTCCTCTTCTGCTGTTGCGTCTTGCTCCACACCAACTGCACCCCCCCAGCTCCCCAGGGGCTATTCCACATGCCGGATATGACAGTGTCACGCTGTCTTGGGGTTGACTTGCCTGAAAGCAGAGAGTCACACCGGACCAGCACTACTGTCCGCCCTGAATGCACAGGTGGATCAGTGGCTGACCCCGCACCAACTGGAGATCGGCAAAGTGGTGTGTGACAACGGAAGCAATTTGTTGGCGGCATTGAATTTGGGCAAGTTGACACATGTGCCATGCATGGCACATGTGTTGAATCTGATTGTGCAACGCTTTGTGCAGAAGTACCCAGGCTTACAGGACGTCCTCAAGCAGGCCAGGAAGGTGTGTGGCCATTTCAGGTGTTCCTACACGGCCAAGGCGCACTTTGCAGATATTCAGCGGCGAAACAACATGCCAGTAAGGGGCTTGATTTGCGACAGCCCGACACGTTGGAATTCAACACTGCTAATGTTCGACCGCCTGCTCTAACAAGAAAAAGCGGTCAACGAGTATTTGTATGACCGGGGTGCTAGAACAGCCTCTGCGGAGCTGGGTATTTTTTTGCCACGTTACTGGACGCTCATGCGCAATGCCTGTAGGCTCATGTGTCCTTTTGAGGAGGTGACAAACCTAGTCAGTCGCACCGAAGGCACCATCAGCGACATCATCCCATATGTTTTTTTCCTGGAGCGTGCCCTGCGAAGAGTGCTGGATCAGGCCGTAGATGAGCGTGAAGAGGAAGAGGAAGAGTTGTGGTCACCATCACCACCACCAGAAACAGCCTTACCATCGCTTGCTGGACCTGCGGCAACACTGGAAGAGGAGTCTGAGGAAGAGGAGTCAGAGGAGGAATATGGCTTTGAGGAGGAGGAACACCAACCACAGCAGGCATCCCAGGGTGCTCGTTGTCACCTATCTGGTACCCGTGGTGTTGTACGTGGCTGGGGGGAAGAACACACCTTCAATGACATCAGTGAGGACGAGGAATTGGACATGAGTAGCTCGGCATCCAACCTTGTGCAAATGGGGTCTTTCATGCTGTCATGCCTGTTGAGGGACCCTCGTATAAAAAGGCTGAAGGAGAACGACCTGTACTGGGTGGCCACGCTACTAGACCCCCGGTATAAGCAGAAAGTCTCTGATATGTTACCCAATTACCGGCAGTCGCAAAGGATGCAGCAGCTACAAAATAAGTTGAAAAGTATGCTTTACACAGCATATAAGGGTGATGTCACAGCACAACGGGAATCCAACAGGGGAAGAGGTGAAAGTAATCCTCCTCCTACCACCACAACCACGCCGGCAAGGACAGGACGCTTTACAGACGTCTTGTTGATGGAGGACATGCAGAGCTTTTTTAGTCCTACGCATCGCCACAGCCCTTCGGGGTCCACCCTCAGAGAACGACTCGACCGACAGGTAGCAGACTACCTTGCCTTAACTGCAGATATCGACACTCTGAGGAGCGATGAACCCCTTGACTACTGGGTGTGCAGGCTTGACCTGTGGCCTGAGCTATCCCAATTTGCCATTGAACTTCTGGCCTGCCCCGCTTCAAGTGTGCTGTCAGAAAGGACCTTCAGCGCAGCAGGAGGTATTGTCACTGAGAAGAGAAGTCGCCTAGGTCAAAAAAGTCTTGATTACCTCACGTTTATTAAGATGAATGAGGCATGGATCCCGAAGGGACTGACAGTGGGGGATGCATTTGACTAAAAAAGGCCTGGTGATGACTGAGATGCCTTGGGCTAAAAATGGTCCACACGCTGCTGTATTTAATCATTCTCTGCATGCCGGATGACTTACGTGACGTCTCCGCCACCAACTACGGTTCAAGCCGCAATGTTTTAGTGCACTTTCTGCCTTTTTCATAGAAAAAACATTCATTTTCTTTCATTCTTTCTGTGGAGCTGGGTATTTTTTGGCCGCGTTACTGAATGCTCATGAACAATGGCTGTAGGCTCATGCGTCCTTTTGCGGAGGTGACAAACCTGGTGGTCAGTCGAACCCAAGGCAACATCATCGACCTCATCCCATATGCGTTTTTTCTGGAGCGTGCCCTGCGAAGAGTACTGGATCAGGCTGTAGATGAGCATGAAGAGGAAGAGTTGTGGTCCCCATCACCACCAGAAGCAGCCTTGTCGTTGTCAATTGCTGGACCTGTGGCAACGCAGAGAGAGGAGTCTGAAGAAGAGAAGTCAGAGGAGGATGTTGGCTTTGAGGAGGTGGAATACCAGCCACAGCAGGCGTCCCAGGGGGCTTGTTCTCACCTTTCGGGGACCCTTGGTGTTGTACGTGGCTGGGTGGAGGAAGAGACCTTCAATGATGTCAGTGAGGACAAGGAACGGGACATGGCTAGCTTGGTATCCAACCTTGTGCAAATGGGGAGTTTGCGGTTGTGCAAATGGACTGACTGACTGTTAAACGGGGAGTTTGGTCTGTCAGAGTTTGGTCTGTCACTGTGAAGCGGGCGACGGGCGTAACCCTTACACTACTTGACCGATAAAACATCATACCTGATCGTATTCACACACTGGATGTTTTAAAGCACGTTATTCCAAACAATTTAGGAATGTTAGGTGATTTATGCCCTTTATGGATCAAAACCCGACTCTGCGTCAACTACGTAATTTTCCATGGGAGTTTTGCCATGGATCCCCCTCCGGAATGCCACAGTCCAGGTGTTAGTCCCCTTGAAACAACTTTTCCATCACTATTGTGGCCAGAAAGAGTCCCTGTGCGTTTTAAAATTCGCCTGCCTATTGAAGTCTATGGCGGTTCGCCCGGTTCGCCGGTTCGCGAACATTTGCCGATGTTCGCGTTCGCCGTTCGCGAACGGCGAATTTTAGGTTCGCGACATCACTATATAGAACCCTATAGGATTGTAAAATCATTTTTTAAAGGTCGGAAAGGGTAAATAGTTGATATCCATAATGTTTGGTGCAATGTATATAGCAACTGATTCTAATGTGTTAAGAAATATGTTATATTTGTACACAAATTAATTGTTTTAATTACAGTTGTATTAATTACAACTATAATGGAAAGGGTTTCAGCAGTGTATCAATATATGTAGTCTGATATTAACAATGGGAAGAGAGGGGTTAACAATTTCCTGGGCCTCAATTAGAGAAGGTTATATATGGACTGTGATTGGATTTGTCCACCAGCTTCCTGATGATGTTATGATGGTGAAACGCATTGAGGTGGGGTTACATACTTTCTGATGTTACTTCTGGAGTGATACAATAACCATACACTGCTAAAAATCACTTTGTGCCAGCTTAGGCACAAGCTAATGTGAGTAACATTTTATACCTTGTATATCATCCATTTTAACAATAAAAACTAATGATATAGAATCATAGGTTCTAACTTTTAGGTTTTCTTTGATTTATATCAGTGTTTACATCATGTTTTTTTGGATTCAGCTCCAGGGGCATCAGATATTTAGGTATGTAATAATTTGGCATAATTTTTCACGCAATGCATTCAGTTTTTTACATTTTACAAAGTGGCGGAATTCCTGGAGTTCAGCTTTAATTATTTACAGTCAAAGGAACAGGAAAAAAAATCTGTTTAACCTGTCAAACATTGCATGTACAGAATTTGAGTACACTTATCAATGGAACTGGGTCACCAGCTAAATTTTGCTTCCAGCCTTAAAACTAAACTCCTGGAATTTCACCATTTTAAAAAATATTTCATATTATTATGGATTAAGTCCAAAGAGGTACATGCCACCTCATGGATTTATTTCTTTAATTTACACTAAGCACCAGGGGTACAGCTATTGCTATACTTCTGGTACTCCAATGCTGGACCTTCTGGTCCAAGCTTCAGCAGCTGCAAAGTCATTTGCAACTGCTTTGCCTGTCTCTCCCCTCCTCCTGTTCAATCACAGTGCGCTTTGTATTAAGTGAACTCATTTACAAAATACAAAGCCTTCTGTGAATAAACAGTGAAGGGGAGGGGGCAGTGAGATGGCATGTACTTTGTTGAACATTAACTCAGAGAAGGGCAGCACATTTTACAAAGTGGCTGAATTCCTGAAGTTAAGCTTTAACTATTTAAATGAACAGAACAAAAAAAAATTCTGTTTATCCTAACACTTTCTCTCCAAGGCAAAATAAATTGGGACTCGATACAGTGCCATGCATGTACTGTAAATACACCTATCAATGAAACTGGATTACTCGCTAAATTGCTGGCATAATTACATATTTACCAAAAAAAATGTTGTGTATTGCCTAGAGTTCTCTCTTAAAAACTGGAACTCTTTATTTGCAGTATAATTCTGCTATAGAAATGCTATGTTAACAAAAGAGCCTGCTTTCCGATTATGGTTCTCAAAGCCACTTTAACCAACTCTAGTGACAGAAAAGCAGCACGCAGATTACAAGATGAATCACCATAGAAGAATTATGAGCAGCACTAGTTGATAAACACTTTCTTCTTGGGTTCTGTCTAATTGGAGCAAATAACATACTGTTAGAAAAAAAAAAAAAGAAAATATATCCGTTTGGTTCATTTCTATAACCTGCACAACACTAAGTTGACTCAGATTTAGGACACTCCACGTGAACAATCTGTTCTTTGCCAGGGAGAACTGGCAGGCCAGCGGACAATCTTTCCCCAGGTAAAAGAAAGAAATCAAAACATCCTTATTATCCAAGATAACAGACAGGACACATTGTAAATATCTATTAATGGTTTCTCTTGGTAACCCACCCCAAGCATCCTTCCTCCACTTTGGTTTCAAAGCAAGATTGTGTCTACTTACTGCTGTTTGAAACAGTGTGAGTTTGTACATGTAATTGGCAATGGAATGGAAATGAACGTGTACCGTATGAGCAATAAGACACTGTGGGGCTGGCATTGTTCAGCTGCAATCAGACATATTGGCTGTGTAGGGAGGAACTGGCTAAATAAGGGACTTGTCTGACCACCTGAGAGGAGTAATTATATTGCAAACAATAAACTTGAAGAATAGGCTGGAGGTTTTTTTCCTTTCTTTAACAAGAGAAAGATTTTCTGCATCCGGTAGCTGAGACATACAGAAAATAATGTACAAGAACAGAGGTGAAGAAAAATCACGTATTACACAGAGTAGCACAGACAGTGAATAATAATTTCCCTGTTATTCACCGTTTAGGCTTGCACATCAGAAATATTATTTCTGTTAACCGATTAAAGTAATAAACCATCAACTGTGTGAGATAATGTATTTATGTATGAGCAAAAATGTTTTCATACCTCCACAAAAATTATATATACATATATATATATATATATATCATATCAATATCAATATCAATATATATATATATATATATATATATATATATGAACCCCCTCACTAACGTAGAAGCTTTAACAAGTTAATGTAATTTAATTTCATTCACATTTTTTTTTCATCGACAGGTTTCCATTAAATAAAATAATACTAGACTATTGTGCCTTGTCCAGGTACTTCCTGGAATAGGGTGACAATTCTCTGTCCCTTTATTCCAATTGTGCCATGCAGGTTTCTAAAGCAGGCTAAAAGTTTTTTTTTTTTTAAATATACATTACATGGTCATATGTTGTCACCATCAGATAATTAACCCTTAGAACTGCCATGCAATCATTACTGGAGTGCATACATGTAGACAGGAAGCAGATATAAAAAGGATGCAGAAGATCAGAAGGGCTGAATTGCAACAAAGCATAAAAAAGGGAACATCGTTTTATATTTTTAAAAAATAATTGTTCATTATACCCACTGCAGAATTCAAAGAGTGTGTTTGGCTTTCTTTAGGGTTCCGTTATACCCATGCTTGAAAAATACTGGTGCAGGTGATAGATTTATTTATCTGTCTAAAATAGGAATAATGGGTTTTGGGGAAGCACCATCTGCAGTGCAGCTGAGCTCCTTTCTGCTGCTGTCACAAAGACAGTACAGTGGCCATACTGTAAAGTTTTGTGGCTGGGTGGGTGGAGCCTGAAAGGGATTTACAGACACTAGTTCTCCATCAGGTCTGCTCCATTTTTGTTATTAGAGTTAGGCAAACGGGCTGAGCAAAAGTGTGGCCTGAACATTGCCTGTTCGCCTATTTGGTGAACACCCAAATATGCAGGGTGTTTGGCGGGGGTTCGCCCTGCCGCACTCCCTGAAAAGCACTGCACACTGCGCTGTGCATTCTAAGTCCTGATTGGGCAAAGCTTTGTGGTGCAGTGAATAGGTGGTTGTTAAGGAGAGGGGCCGGAAGGCTGCTGCATCCAACTGATGAGTCACCAGCTATCAATGGGCTTTCCCGCTGACAGCTGAAAAAAAAAAAACCAGGTCACATGCCCACAACATGGGGGGCTTTTGGTACTCTGCCCTTCCCACCTCAAAGCACCTTGTCCCCATATTGATGGGCACAAGGACCTCTTTATATATATATATATATATATATATATACACTGCTCAAAAGAATTAAAGGAACACTTTTTAATCACAGTATAGCATTAGGTCAATTAAACTCCAGGGATATTATACTTAAGTAGACGAAGGAGTTAATCAGTTTCAGCTGCTTTGGTGTTGATAAAATTAACAACAGGTGCACCAGATGGACAACAATGAGATGACGTCCAAAACAGGAGTGGTTTTACAGGTGGAGGCCACTGACTTTTTTTCCCCTACTCATCTTGTGTTTTTCACTAGTTTTGCATTTGGCTAGGGTCAGTGTCACTACTGGTTTCATGAGGCGATACCTGGACCCTATAGAGGTTGCACATGCAGTTCAACTTCTCCAGGATGGCACATCAATACGTGTCATTGCCAGAAGGTTTGCTGTGTTTCAAGAGCATGGAGGATATTTCAGGAGAAACACAGTTACTCTAGGAGAGCTGGATAGGGCCATAGAAGGTCCTTAACCCGTCAGCAGGAGAGATATCTGCTCCTTTGTGCAAGGAGGAACAGGAGGAACAGGATGAGCACTGCCAGAGCCCTACAAAATTACCTCCAGCAGGCCACTGGTGTGAATGTCTCCAACCAAACAATCAGAAACAGACTTCATGAGGGTGGCCTGAGGTCCTGACGTTCTCTAGTGGGCTCTGTGCTCACTGCCTGCAACTGTGGAGCTCGATTGGCATTTGCCTTTGAACACCAAAATTTTCAGGTCTGCCACTGGTGCCCTGTGCTTTTCACAGATGAGAGCAGGTTAACTCTGAGCACATGTGACAGACGTGAAAGGGTCTGGAGAAGCCGTGGAGAACGTTTTGCTGCCTGTAACATTGTTCAGCATAACCAGTTTTGTGGTGGGTCAGTAATGATCTGGGGAGGCATGTCCACGGAGGAACGCACAGACCTCTACAGGCTATAAAATGGCACCCCGATTACCATTAGGTATTGGAATGAAATCCTTGGACCCACTGTCAGACCCTATGCTGGTGCAGTGGGTCCAGGGTTCCTCCTGGTGCACGACAATGGCCGGTGAGAGTGGTGAGTGGTAAGAGATTGCAGCCAGTTAATGGAGGATGAAGGAATTGATACCATTGAATGGTCCCCACACTCGCCTGACCTAAATCCAATAGAACACCTCTGGGACATTATGTTTCAGTCCATCTGATGCCGCCAGGTTGCACCTCAGTCTGTTCAGAAGCTCAGTGATGCCCTGAGTACCATTTTGAGTTGCTGAAATTAAATTTCAGCAAAACGGACTAGTCTGCTGCATCATTTTTTAACTTTGATTTTCGGGGTGTCTTTGAATTCAGCCCTCTGTAGGTTGATCATTTTCATTTCCAAAAAACAATGTGGCATCCTTTCCTTCCTACTACATTACCCAGTCTATATCAGTATAGATATGCAGCATGATATTTTTCCCTATTGAGATTTGATGTGTTTTCAGTGTTCATTTAATTTCTTTGAGCAGCAATATATGACACCACCCACCAAATCAGATGGCTAGATCAGATGTCAGAGAAACACAAGACACACTAAGGCCCCTTTCACATGGGCGATCCGATCCTCCTGTCCGGATCAGATGCTCCATGCATCCCTATTGGGCAGCGGGTGTTAGCTTAGACATCTGCGCTGACACCCGCTGCTATTCGATCTGATCCTGTCCGTGAAATCCGGATGGATGGAAACCCTATTTTTCATCGGATCGGATGGGATCGGATGAGACCGGACAGGCAGTCCGTTCTCATCCAATCTCCCCATAGAGGACAGTGGGGATCTGACAGCTCCGTCTCTGCAAACAGCTGTCATCTGCCTGCTCAGCGGGGATCAGCGGATCGATCCCCCGCTGAGCAGAATGGACTCCGCCGGGCGCAACGCCCGTGTGAAAGGACCCTAAAGCAAAGGGTAAAAAGGCTAAACAACTTGGAACACTGGGGGGAGATTTACTAAAACCAATGCATACAGAATTTGGTGCAGCTGTGCATAGTAACCAATCAGGTTTAAGGCCCCTTTCACACATACGATCCGTTTGTCCGTTTTTCATTCATCCGTTGGCGGATGAAAAATGGACATCAATCCATCTCTATGTATAAACAGATGACAACGGATGATCATCCATTAACATCCGTTTTCATCCACTCCGTCAATGTCCGTTTTTTGGAACGGATGAATGCCCTATTTTTCATCCGTCAAAAAAAACAGATCAGATGAAAAACGGATGTAAATGGACAAACTGTCCTTTTTTCATCCGTTTTTTCATTGGTAGTGGATGTAAAAAAAAACGGATGAAAGAACAGATGAAAAACGGATGAAAACAGATGAAAAATGGATGAAAAACGTATGAAAAAACAGATGAAAAAACGGATGAAAAACTGATACATTTTGACGTGACTGAACTGAACGGACCATATGTGTGAAAGGGGCCTAAAGCCCTGTACACACGCATCGATTATTGGCTGGGAATTTTCGGCCAACGTCCGATCGGCCAATTTTCGGCTTGTTAGTATGATGCTTCCCACAACCGACTCCGACTTTTCGGCTGAATAAAATCTGGTGTGCAGGCTATAAAATTTTTGTTGGCCGTCAACACAACGGCCGATTTTCCGTCAGTCAGTACAGACTTCGGCAGACAAAAATCTGATGAGCAAGACTGGGCATGCTCAGAGAAGAAAAAACACACGGAAAGTAAGCCAACACATGACATCACTTCTGAAGTAGATTTTTGTTGGCCGAGAAAATTCTTGTGCAGTCTAGGCACATTCCAACCAACAAAACACCACTCTGGACAAAAGTCAGACGATCGGTCGGCCGATAATCGTTGCGTGTGTACGAGGCATAACTGTCAAAGCTTAATTGAACAAGCTAATTGGTTACCTAATTGTTAGGAGCTAATTGCACAGCTGCACCAGATTCTGTGTGCTCCAGGTTTAGTAAATCCCCCCTACTGTGTAAGCCTACTTGGAATGTGTTACTAGAAGACCTAGGACAATAATCTCACTACTCTGCTTGCAGTTTTGCTCTAGGTGTATATACATAGTGGAGTCAATTTGCTAAAGCTAAGTAGGTTGTTTACTTTGTAAGAAAAGTTGCACTTTGCAAGGGAATTTTCCCTGGAGCTTAGTGTATTTCACTTAGCATTTTTATTTACATGTGATTGGATGATGGAACTCAGCAGAGCTTCACCTCATTCACTAAGCTCTGGAGAAAATTTCCTTGCAGAATATAACTTCCTTTGCAAAGTGAACAACCTATGGGGTTGATTTGCTAAAACTGGAGAGTGCAACTCTGCATAGAAACCAATCAGCTTCCAGGTTTTAGTGTCAAAGCTTAATTGAACATGCTGAAGTTAGAAGCTGATTGGCTACAATGCACAGCTGCAGATGTTACACTCCCCAGTTTTAGTAAATCAACCTCTATTTGCCTTTATACAAAAAAATCACAAACTGTACAGAGACAGCAACAAAAAGCTGGATTGAACGAATAAGTGGAAATGTGTTACTGACAGCCAGCAAAATAACCAGGGTGATTAACAAGGATTTGCACAAAGAGGAAGAAAAATGTGTCAATTTCTACATGCATGCAACTTTAGAATTTTATGCACAAAATAAATTTGTCAAAGCACGATTTGTTAATTTGTTGCATGCATTGCTCTGCAGAGAAAATTTAGATGTTGCATCACCTCCTCACCACCTGGTATAACCACTTAAAAACCCTGATACTAGTTGAACGAGATTATGCTCAAATGGTGGGTGATAAAAGTGGGATAATTTTTTGTTGCACAGAAAGATTAAAGTTTGTGGCATACATCCTCCAATGCCTTTGCATCATAAGGGCTCTTTCATACTGAGCCACTCCGCTCAGCAGGGGATCCATGAGTGGAGTGCTAGTAAAAATGCAGCTCAGCCACGTCTTTACTGCCCCCCAACACAGGTGTAAACTAGCATCTCCCACTAATGATCATCCTTCTTATAATGATCACAGCACAGCAGGTGCTCTTTGGCTGTGTCACAGTGTCACATGGCTGTTGGGTACTGACTTTGTTATGGCTGTACTAGGTGTTTCAGACTAACACTGCACAGCCATAACAAAGTCCGTACCCAACAGCCATGTGACACTGACACAGGGGACCTGCTGTGCTGTGATCATTAAAATGATAATGTTAATTAGCACACAGTGGGGAGTCTTGGGACTGTACCTTCCTTTGAAGCATGCTGCCTGTCATAGTGTGTCACTTGCCCACCACCCGCCGATGGGATTGCCGATATGCGCCCTCTCAGCCACCTCACATAAGCCCCTCCCTCACTCAAAAGCACTTGCTGAGGGAGCAGAAGTACAAAGAATAACTCCACCAGGGAGGGCATAGCATAGGCAGTGGGCGGTGGGCAGGCCCAGGGAATCGTAATTTAAGCCCTGGGTCGTAAATAGAAGCAGGCGTGTGAGCTTCTAAAATCAATATATTATTATAGGCAGGAATGAACAATAAAGCTGCCCGCCCCTTTCCCCCCCCCACCGTACAACTGGGCTGGTTGTACTGCTTTATCAGTGGCCCTGGCTGCCTGTTATGCAAATCCACCTCTCCTTCCTACATTTCTGCTCCTTGCAGTCCACCCCTCCTCACTACAGTATTTACACCACTGTGATAATATGCCTAAATATTTGGTGCATGCTATTGGACATTGATAGCAAGCTGTTGCATATAATTTTAAAAGTAATTTGGTACACGTGGCACAACAAGACATAGAACTTGTGTGTTAATATTTACACTAAAATATATGTATTTCCCTTTGTTATTTCCCCCCACCACCACCATATGTGGGTGCTTCTGTGTTGCGTCTGACAGTCCTGTCTCTCTAGGCCTCAAGTTATATTGGCAATGCAGAAATTCGGTATGGCAGTAGGCAGAACTATTTTTAAGACATTTGACCATATGGTACGGTATTTTGCATAGGGTGCATAATGAAAAAAATTATTTTATGTAAATATACAGAAGACAGATATCCACAAATCAAGCAAAAATAAATGATCTGGACACCACCTTGAATCTAATGTAAAATTTAGTTAAAGCTGAACTCTAGCATAAGGTTTGTGCTACATATTTTAAGGATGAAAATTGCACCTTCAACGTATGTATTCAAATATAGAGTAGGAAATTGGATTGAGGCACTGAGGACTTTTGTGGTACAGTATGAACTCACAAAACAATTGTTTTATAAAAGTATACAAAAGTTTATTACATCAATCGATATTAAAAAAAAAATTACCCATAAAGAGGGAAAGGGAACAGAGGAAGTTATTGTCCACTTAAGGACACACAGACAATTCAGATAAAACATAGCGAGATTCCTAAGACAGATTGGATATTAACTAAAATGTCCACCCAACTATGGGGGACCTCTACTATCATGACTCCAATCTCACACTTTACATGTTTCGCGGGATGCCCACTTCTTCAGGAGTTTAGTTCAAGAGGAATATTTAATCTGTAGGAAAAATACAAAACCATAATAATACATGGAAGAAACAAATTTTAGCAAAAGCATAAACATAGTAATGTGCAAATAAACATGTGCACAATATCACATATTATCACAGATTAAATTAGCTGCCAAAGGGTAGAGATATGGACATAGATAAAACCTGAATCTTCCCCCAATAATGTCCAAGTGCAACATAGGCATGGCAGGAGCAGTGGCGACTCTAGGAACAATATATAGGGGGGGGGGGGGCACATATGATACCATAGTCAAAACTGGGGGGTGCACTCATAATTTTCCCCACTAAATCATACCACTGAAAAAATGAAATAAGTATATATAAATAAGGTTAGATAGAGCTATGGACATAAATAAAACATGAATCTTCCCCCAATTATGTCCAAATGCCACATAGGCATGGCAGGACCATACTCACCAAGGACCACATCAGTAACCTAAGTAACCGCAAAGTCATGGCAGTCTCTCAGTCGAGTGCAGGAATCAGGTGAAGGAATAAATGGATAAAAACGGGCAAAAATAAACTGCATGATTACAAGAATGACTCAATAAGGAGCCACCCCACTTGGGGTGCATATAACACAAACCCCCCACAAATGCATATAATCATACAATACTAAACCATACACACCTAAAGATTTCTTAATATATTGATAAGGAGGGCTGGCAGATGGTGGAAATAAACAGAAAAAAAGGTGTCGTCGTGGATCAGGGGTTGATCGATTCTCGGCAAAGCCGATATATCGAGGGCCGATATGCACTTTCCCCGATATCAGAATCGGCCAACAAGGTGACCGATATTACCGATATTTAGGAAAGTGCTTGTACCAGAGTGATGCCTGCAGCTAGAGGCATCACCCCGGAACCGGTGTCCATAGCCAACGATCGGCTGTCTTGTAATGACAACCGATGCGGCTGAGAAGCCGCTCGGCTGTCATTACAAGGAGCGGGAGGAGACGTTCCCCCCCTCCCGCCGCCTTCCGTGGCTTGCCCGTGTCTCCCATCCCACCGGGAGACCCGGGCAACCAGCTTGCACGGCCACTGAAGACCCGATGAAAGCCGCATTCTGCTCTGATCGGGTCTCCATGCAAAAAACAGTCATGACATCACTTCCGGGTACTGGTGCCAGATTAAAAAAAATGACAGCATTCAAAACAGCCAAACTGGGCAGAGTGCAGAGGAGGGGTTTGGGGTCTTTTAGACCCCCAAATCCCTCCACAAGAGTACCTGTCAAGTAAAAGAAAAAAAACATTGTTTTTAAATGTACGAAAATATCGGCCCATATTGGCCGATACCCATACTCGATGACCAAAATATAGATATTGATATCGGCAATGAAAAAATGATATCTGTCAATCCCTATCTTGGATAACAGATTGGATCAAATTATTCTAGAAGCATTTGAGTGTACATAATCAGTAACAGCATAAGTGGTTATATATGCTAAGAAGGGCATTTATGAAGTTCAAACAGGGCTCACCTTGAAATGATTGTTTAGGCTCATAGAGGATAACATTATTCGCCCAGACGAAGCTCCAGCCAGTGGGAGGGGTACACATGCTACCCCCTCATGGTCTCCAATCTGTGTCTATACCGGCTATGTCGGCCGCGTGCCGTTAACAACATCTTGTATGTAGCTACTTCTTCTAACATAGAACCAATCCTTAGCAGCCCAAGAACAAGAGAGCAGTCAGCTCTGATAAACTGTTATGGAGTCTAGTTACAAAATCACAGCTGAAATATTGGATTGTGCCATCGTGAAAGTTCAAAAGGAGTAAAGATTGCTTGTTTTTGTTTTTGTTTTGGACTGGTGAGAGGAACCAAGACTCCAATCATTTCTCTATTAATTTCTCCATTCATACGTTTTTTTCTGTTGACATGTGATATATGTCTGTTACCTGTCAGGATTATCATTTTGTGGATTACAAGCAGGATTACCCATGTCCCTGTCCGGTTTCGGCTGGACATGGAGCTTTATAACAAGGAGGGGACTTTAATACTGCTCTAACTGCATCGAGGACTATGGGTTATTACCAATTTTTGTTTGCTTTTGAACTATGTTTTCATCTCAGGTCATTTCACATACAATTGAAGCATAAGGCACACATATATGTTGGGATTAAAGGCTGATTTGAACCTCTCATGCACCACTCCCTATTAGAGGTCAATCAGCTGCTAGGTGTTGGGACCGGCACAAGCTATAAATGCATAGTAGTCTGGACCCGATGGGTAGAAGTAGGAGCTATTTGAGAGATTGGCCTAATCTCTAAAATTGTTTGCTTAGATTGATGTACTGACTCACTACAGTGTAAACCCCCTTAATCACCTGGATATCCTGGTTGGACATAATGGTATGTGCAGATGGTCGGTAGATCTTGAATCTCTCATGAGCAACATTCCCCTACAAGGCTATCAGCTGTTGGTGTCAGGCTGACATCAGCTTCCATTGCATGGCAAATTGAGCCCTATGGGAAGAAGAGGTTTATGTGAGATTAGATTGGAGTAACTGGCCTTATTTCTAAACATTGATATGTAGATTTATCTGTGCACATATTTATTTGCACATTAATATGTTTATGCGTTTGCTAAAAATTGTTTCTTCCATGTTTTAGTATGGTTTTGTATTTTCCCTACAGAATAAATATTCCTGTTGAGCTAAACTCCAGAAGAAGCGGACATTCCGTGAAACATGTTGAGTATGATATTGGAGTCATGCTATTAGAGGTCCCCCATAATTGGGTGGACACTTTAGTTAGTATGCAATCTGTATTAGAGGATGTGTCCTTAAGTGGACAATAACTTCCCCTGTTCCTTTTCCCTCTTTATGGGCTCCCGCTGCTGTCAAGCACAGTCAGTGAGCAAGTTGTTTGAGAACTTTTGCACTGCTTCTTCTAACATCTCTAGAACTTTATTATTGTATGCACTTATTTATTGAATTGAACTTGATTATTACATGCACCAATTTATTGAATTGAACTTTATATTGTATGTACTTTTGAATTGAATTTTGTATTTACATATATTTTTGCTTAATTTGCACATTTAAAATGATTGACCTAATTGTTTGCACTTTAAATGCTGATACACATTTTCATGTAGCAATTTTTCTAGCACGTGTTTATCCATTTATTTAATTTTATCCAGCAAGCGCTGTTTTATATTTTTGTTTGGTTCTTCCCCACTGGGTGAACAGCAGCTGCATATCCTATTTAGGAATCAGCCTAGCGTGGGTTATTTTGTACTATTAATCATTTCACTAAACCTACCTGATTCCTACACTGACCTATCTGTACACTACACTAACCTACCTGATTTCTATACTGACTAATACACTGAACTACCTGATTCCTACCCCTACCTAGGGGGGGGGGGGGTGCGTCACATTCTCAGTTCTGAGGGGCTTTAGGACCTGTAGTCCTTCACTTTTGGGGGGGGGGGCACATCCCCCAAAAACAAAGGGCTACAAGTTCCAACATGCACTCCTTAGATCTAAGGATGTGTGACTCCCTCCAAAATTGAGGGACTACAAGTCCCAGCACGAACCCCTGAGATCTAAGGATGTAACCCCTTAGATCTCAGGGGTTCATGCTGGGACCTGAAGTCCTTCATTAGGAGGACGGGATCAGTGGCAGTGGTGAGGGTGGAGGGTGGATGAGTTGCTGTGCTGGGGGGGGGGGGGGGTTCAGTGGCAGTGCTTGGGGTGGGGGGATCACTAATTCTCACTTGCTGTCACCTGTTAGTCAGTGTCCACATTGTTCCCCCTGCCTGCATGCAAGAGAGGGGAGGAGAGAGAGAGGGGTGCAAGAGAGAAAGAGGATGTGAGAGATAGAGGGTGTGAGAGAAAGAGGGGGTGAGAGAAAGAGGGGAGAGAGAAAGAGCGGGGATAGAGAGAGAGAGGGAAAGTGTGTGAGAGAGAGAGAGAGAGGGGGGGAAGTGAGAAGAGAAAAAAGAGAGGGGAAGGGAGAGAGGGAAAGGGAGAGAGGGGGAGTGAGAGAGAGGGGAAGTGAGAGAGAAAGGGGGAGAGTGAGAGAGGGTGGGTGAGAAGGAGGGAGGTGAGAGAGAGGGGGTGGGTGCAGTGCCGGGACAAGGCCATCCAGCGCCCAGGGCAAAGATGCCAAACTGCACCCCCTCCTTCCCTTATGGTTAGGATCATGCACCCAAATCCCTGCAAAAAACATTGCACCCAGGGCAGCTGCCTCTCCTGCCCACCCCTTGTCCCGGCCCTGGGTGGGTGAGAGAGAGTGGGGTGGGTGAGAGAGAGGGGGTGGAAGAGAAAGAGGGGGTGAAAGAAAGAGAGGGGGGTGGAAGAGAGATAGGGGGGGTCGAAGAGAGAGAGGGGAGGTAGAAGAGAGAGAGAGCAGAGTGGGTGAGAGAGAGGGGGTGGAAGAGATAGAGGGGGGTGGGTGAGAGGGACCCCCTAGCCCTGCCTGCAGTTCCTTTCTGTGACCCTTGTCCCATTCCTTGTCTGTGTGTGATGCACCTACCTCCCGCCTGTCCTCGTCCTCTGGGCTTTCGGGTCAGCCTGTCTTCCTTCTTGTTGACGACAGTAACAGCTCGGAACAGAGGTTAGAGAAGGAGTGCAGGCTCTGACTGGGAGGTACCGGGGATGCTGCGCCCACTGCTGCTCAGGTCAGCGTGGCAGTGAGGTCTTCTACCACTCCCTCCCAGGCTGTTGGTTCTACCCAGCCTCATGCTTCTCATTAGGGCCACCCTCTTGCTGTTTCAAGATGTCGCTACCCTGCATCCCAGACCAGCGAGACTGTCACCCCCATGACAAGGGAGTGGCGGCAGGGCTCAACTCAAAAGGCAGCTGCTTTGTGCCCCAGGAGCACTATGCGAGGAGTAGGAAGTTAAATCCTCCTCCACTTTCAAGGCTGGTCAGGGAGGGAGTCGCATCCGTGAGGTCACTGGTTGCTAGATGCCAGGCGGCTCTAGCAACCAGTGGCCAGGAGTAGTCTGGTGGAGGTGAAGGTGGAGGTGGATGCAGAGCCAGCTCTACAGTGGCTCAGTCCGCCCCGTCCCCTGCATTCCAAACTGCGCCCAGTGACACTTTCATTCCGGGACACTGTATTGTTCTGTAATGAAGATGCCCAGGACCCTGCAAAATGTGGGACTGTCCCGGACAGATGGTCACCCTAGTTATGCAGGGACTGCAAGATGATAATACTAATTTATATTCATGAACCTAGACATCAACTATAATCTTCTGCCATGTGGCTGCTAACAAGTGCTGATAAAATCAAGAGAATGAATGATTTGCACATTGTTGATTATCCTTTATTTGCATGCAGATCTGACTGCTGTAGGCTACAACTGGACTCTCCCCCACACTTTCCCCATAGCTCCAAAGTCCTCCACTTCTAGTAGGAGGGTACTTAATCCTTTGACATTTGATTCTTCCAGCTGTTCAGCCATGTTATCAGAGCTACCTCAGACTTCACTTTGACTAGCACTTGTCTATCAGAATAATTTTAAGTATCTTTGTTTTGTATTGTTGTGGTTTTTCTGAGCTTGACTTTTCGTGGTTATAGTGTCTTATAGAGATTATGCTATGCAGCCATATGTTACCCTAACATGTCCATGTGCCACCCTGAGGCACAGGGACAATTCTGTGAAGAGCATAATGTTTCTGCAGCTTTTATTATTCTGCAGTGTATGCATTTTTTGCTACCCCGAGCCTGGTTTACATTATTGCTTCTAAATTTGCACCTGTTTAGTAAATTGCGAAGTTCAATTACTCTCTATCTGATCATTCAATATTCAGTCAATTACCCATTATATTAAAAGATCAGATACTGAGAAGAACTATTCTTAGCAAAAAGAACTAGTGGTGTACTGCTGCAGACCATCCATGCAAAACAAGTAAAGCAGCCCTTGTGCTATTATCCTTATACAGTGGGGAACGAAAGTTTGGGCACCCCAGGTAAAAAATTGTATTAATGTGCATAAAGAAGCCAAGGAAAGATGGAAAAATCTCAAAGGCATCAAATTACATATTAGACATTCTTATAATATGTCAACAAAAGTTACAGAAAAAAAAAATGGCGTCTGCAAAAGTTTGGGCACCCTGCAGAATTTATAGCATGCACTGCCCTCTTTGCAAGGCTGAGACCTGCCAGTGTCATGGATTGTTCTTAATCATCGTCTGGGAAGACCAGGTGATGTCAATTCAAAAGGTTTTAAATGCCCAGACTCATCTGACCTTGTCCTAACAATCAGCACCATGGGATCTTCTAAGCAGTTGTCTAGAAAACTGAGACTGAAAATAGTTGACGCTCACAAAGCTGGAGAAGGCTATAAGAAAATAGCAAAGCGTTTTCAGATGTCAATATCCTCTGTTCGGAATGTAATTAAGAAATGGCAGTCATCAGGAACAGTGGAAGTTAAAGCAAGATCTGGAAGACCAAGAACAATATCAGACAGAACAGTTCGCAGGATTGTGAGAAAAACAATTCAAACCCCACGTTTGACTGCACGATCCCTCCAGAAAGATCTGGCAGACTGTCAGGACTCTGGAGGCGAGCCTGACGTGCAGAGGGTAGCCTCTAGCTCACCGAGGGATGGAGCACAGACGAGTCACCCAGGCAGTAGACGCAGGCTAACCCGAGGTGCGGAATCTAAGTGCCAACCGGTCTTCACCAGAGCCTCAGATGGTGAGGTTGGATTTTGCTGCGTGTATAGCACCAGGTCGCGGTCCTCGGGGTTGCCCTGCCAGGAGGTGAACAGGTCCGGATCTGGTGGCAGATAAACAGACAAGGATAAGACAAAAGAGTGGTCACAAACAAGCCGAGGTCAGGGCGGGCAGCAGACAAGCGAGGTGAGGGACAAGCCAGGAGGTCAAACAGGAATCAAACTGGATACAAAAGGTTTCAGGTTCAGGAACACAGGAGAAGCTTCAGATCAGACAGCAAAGACACTGTGCTTCTGAGGTGCTTAAATAAGGCAGCCTATTGCCAATTAATGAAATTAGTCTGAGCTAGGTTAACCCTTAGGTGTCAGATTCATGACAGCACTTTAGTGTGCACAGGGAGCGTTCCTGACATTGCCCCCCCCTTAAGGGCAACCTCCGGGTGCCCAATAGGTTTCTCTTTTGTGGGTGACTGCGAAAGAAAGCCTGGATAAGTTCCATAGCGTGGATGTTTCGTTCAGGCTCCCAAGAGTTTTCTTCTGGACCATAACCCTTCCACTTGACAAGGTACTGTAACAGGTTTCCTCTTTTCCGGCAGTCCACAATAGCTTCTACTTCATATTCCACATCTCCATCAACGATTACAGGTTCGGGTGGCTCTGAACTCCTACCAGGGAAGGTATTGGGAACTGCAGGCTTTAACAAGGAGACGTGAAATACTGGGTGAATGCGGAGTGAATTGGGTAAAGATAACTCATAGGAAACTTCATTAAGTTTCCTCTTGACCGGAAAGGGTCCAATAAACCTGGGAGCCAATTTTTTAGATGGACAGGCTAAACGGAGGTTAGTTGTGGACAACCAAACCTGGTCACCTGGTTGAAGAATTAATTCTCCCCTTCTTCTTCTATCAAAGATCTTCTTAGATGCCGTTTGTGCCTTAAGTATGGCTTCTTGCAGTAATTTGCTGTTGCGAGCAAAGAAATTAATAGTGTCCTGTACTGCAGGGACTCCAGAGTCAGACGGAATATCGGGCAAGAAGGATGGGTGGAAGCCGTAGTTTGAGAAGAATGGAGATTGTCCAGTAACAGAATGTTTAGCATTATTATAGGCAAACTCTGCAAATGGCAGCAAGGCCACCCAATCGTCTTGAACAAAGGTGGTAAAACACCGAATGTACTGTTCCAAGGTCTGGTTGGTCCTCTCAGTCTGCCCATTAGTCTGTGGGTGGTAAGCAGAAGACAAGGATAATTCAATTTTCAACAGACTGCATAATGCTTTCCAGAAGCGTGAGGTGAACTGCACCCCTCTGTCAGAGACAATATTTGCAGGTACCCCGTGAAGCCTAACAATCTCTTTTATGAAGACTTCTGCGGTTTCCTTGGCAGAGGGAGTACCCCTGAGGGGCAAAAAATGGGCCATTTTAGACAATCGATCCACAACAACAAAAATGGCAGAGCATCCCTTAGAAGGAGGAAGTTCCACAATAAAATCCATGGCGATCATCCTCCACGGTCTATCAGGAACTGGAAGTGGTCTAAGGAGACCCCATGACTTACTTCTCGCGGGCTTGCTTCGGGAACACACAGCACAGGAAGACACGTAGTCCCTACAACTTTTTTCCAGGTCAGGCCACCAGAATGTACGCTGCAGCAAGTCAAGGGTCTTATGGACTCCAAAGTGACCTGCCAAGGGATGGTCATGACAAGAACCCAGAACCGACATTCGGACATCTTCTGGAACGAAGATCTTGTCCCCAAACCATAGCAAACCATCCTTAGGCACCAGAGAAATTTCAGGAAGACAAGGAATACTCACAGAAGCCTGTTTAATATGAGCCATCAGATTAGTTAATGGAAGAAGAAAGTTACCTTCAGACAGGATGGTGTCAGGTACAGGAATTTCCTTCGGGTCATCGAACATGCGGGAGAGTGCGTCCGGTTTGACGTTCTTGGAACCAGGTCGGTAAGTAATATGAAACGCGAACCTTGAAAAGAACAGAGCCCACCGTGCCTGGCGTGGTCTCAGCCGTTTAGCAGATCTCAAGTATTCAAGGTTCTTGTGGTCGGTGAAGATAAGGATGGGATGTGTTGCCCCTTCGAGTAAATATCGCCACTCCTCGAGTGCCACCTTGATGGCCAAAAGTTCACGATCGCCCACATCATAGTTTCTCTCCGCTGGGGAGAGTTTGCGGGAAAAGAAGGCTACAGGGTGTACCAAGTCTTTAACTCCCTGTCTTTGGGAGATAACAGCCCCTACAGCCACTTCTGAGGCATCTACCTCAAGGAGGTAAGGTAAGGTGGGATCAGGGTGTCTCAGGATGGGAGCAGTAGTAAACAGCTTTTTCAGGACTGAGAAGGCGGTCTGGGCTTCAGGGGACCAATGGAAGCGAATGTTCTGCTTGGTAAGCTGTGTGATAGGGAAGATGATGGTAGAGAACCCCTTAATGAATCTCCTGTAAAAATTTGCAAATCCAACAAAGCGCTGCACCCCCTTTTTGTCAGATGGAGCCGGCCAATCCAGGATAGCTGAAACTTTTTGAGGATCCATCCTAACTCCTTCGGTGGATATGATCAGGCCCAAAAACTGGATGCTTTGCTGTTCAAATTCACATTTCTCGGCCTTAGCATAGAGTCCATGTTGGCGGAGGCGGCCGAGAACGTTCCTGACGTGCTCCCGATGCTGGTCCAGAGATGCAGAAAAGATTAAAATATCGTCTAAATAGACAATTACGAAGGTGTCAAGCCAGTCTCTGAAGATGTCGTTTACAAAATGCTGGAATGTAGCCGGGGCGTTGCAGAGACCGAAGGGCATCACCAGGTACTCGAAATGCCCAAACCTGGTACGGAACGCCGTTTTCCACTCGTCCCCTTCGCGGATACGAACCAAATTGTAGGCCCCACGTAAGTCTAATTTGGTAAACAAGACAGCAGACCTTAAACTCTGAAAGAGTTCTGGAACCAAGGGGAGAGGATATCGGTTTTTAACCGTGACTTTATTCAACTCTCGGTAATCCACACAAGGACGGAGAGAGTGATCCTTTTTTTCTACAAAAAAGATTCCTGCTCCTGCTGGTGAAGTAGATGGACGGATGAAACCCTTCTTTAAGCTTTCGTCCACGTATTCCTTAAGAACCTCCAACTCCCGTTCGGATAGTGGGTAGATACGACCAAACGGAATCTCGGCCCCTGGAAGCAGCTCTATAGGGCAGTCATAAGGACGATGAGGGGGAAGGGTCTCAGCCCCACGTTTGCTGAAAACGTCCAGAAAATTATGATAAGCCTCAGGCACAACAGAGCATAAATCTGGATCAGATTCTAGGCACAGCAAGGTTCTGGAGGAGCTGAGAGAGTCAGGCAGGCAGGAATTCAAGCAGTAGGTAGACGGGAACTTGAGGACTCCAGAGGTCCAGTCGATTTGGGGGTTGTGTGCCTTCAACCAAGGTAGCCCCAAGATGACTGGAAACAAGGGGGACGCAATAGCGTCTAGGCTTATTAGTTCCTTATGGTCACAAGAGGAGATCATGAGGAGAGGAGGAGTCTCCTGGGTTACAGGTCCGGAACTGATGTGGGAACCATCAGCCAGGAAGATGGTAAGTCCTTGGGTCTTGGGTTGAAGTGGAATACCCCATTGAACAGCGAATGACAGGTCGATAAAGCAACTACATGCTCCGGAGTCAATAATCGCGGTTACTGGGCATTTAGGGGCATTTATTGGGTTTTAGGGCTTAAAAATTGTGTTTTTTGATTACCGAAGTTCGGGTCCCATTGATTTCAATGGGGTTCTGAAATCCGGGCCGAACTTTTGGGAAGTTCGGATGTTCTGGCCGAACCGAACTTTTCAAAAGTTCGATCATCCCTAGTCCTCACCACAAAAATCAGCGTTTGAACTTTGCAAATGAACATATAGACAAGCCTGATTCATTTTGGAAACAAGTTCTGTAGACCGATGAGGTTAAAATTAAACTTTTTGGCCGGAATGAGCAAAAGTACGTTTGGAGAAGAAGGGGCACAGAATTAAAAAAAAAAAAAGAACCTCTGTCCAACTGTTAAGCATGGGGTGGATCAATCATGCTTTGGGGTTGCATTGCAGCCAGTGGCACAGGGAACATCTCACGAGTTGAAGGAAAAATGGATTCAATAAAATTTCAGCAAATTTTGGATGGTAGCTTGATGCCATCTGTGAAAAAGCTGAAGTTAAAGAGAGGATGGCTTCTACAAATGGATAATGATCCTAAACACACCTCAAAATCCACGGAGGATTACATCAAGAGGCGTAAACTGAAGATTTTGCCATGGCCTTCACAATCTCCTGACCCCAACATAATTGAAAATCTATGGATAGACCTTAAAAGAGTAGTGCTTGACAGACAGCCCAGAAATCTCAAAGAACTGGAAGACTTTTGTAAGGAAGAATGGGCAAAGATACCTCAAACAAGAATTGAAAGACTCTTGGCTGGCTGCAAAAAGCGTTTACAAGCTGTGATACTTGCCAAAGGGGGCAGTACAAGATATTAACTCTGCAGGGTACCCAAACTTTTGCAGATGCCATTTTTTTGTTTTCTGTTATTTTGAAAGTGTAAATGATGGAAATAAAATCTAATTTTTGTTGACATATTATAAGAATGTCTAATCTGTAATTTGATGCCTTTTGGAGATTTTTCCATCTTTCCTTGGCTTCTTTATGCAGATTAATATAAATTTTTACCCGGGGTGCCCAAACTTTCGATCCCCACTGTATGCAGTATTGTAAATACTTGGTAAGTATAAAGAACTGTGCACAGAGACTGTATGTAGCTGCTGGCACTTCAATAGACATACAGTGTAAAAAAACATAAACAATAGTGCAGTGCTCAAGGTGATATGTGAAACAAAAAACAATATGAAATGTTGATTTAAAAGTACGGTAAGTTCCCAATTGCACCAATTATAAAGTGGATTAAATCATACTCATTGAGTCCATTGAATAATATACCAGTGATGTAATAATCAAAGATATCATAAATAAAACTAAATCAAACCAAAGTATGTATGAACCGTCCTAAAAAATCAAGAGTGCGGTGCAATCCAAAAATTCAAACCAAAGTTCATAGATAAATGAATAAAATTTGAATATGTTGAGTAGAGGTCACCCGTGAAGAGATAAAATATGATAAAACTTCACCATGGCTGTGTGATCCACCACCATAATGTAAAGTCAGCATGCTTACCAGAAAGTACAGACTCATATACTATTATGTATTGAGTCAACTGGGCAGTTATAGGGAATAACCCCAATCATAACCAGCACTCCTAGATAGTTGATAGGAAAATCCACCAGCCCAGAATTGGATAAAAAGATTCAACCTTCAGAAGGCAGGCTCCTGACATATGGCAAATCGCATCAGACAGATCAGAATTTCTCAAACATGTATGGAGGAAACAGCAAGCAACCGTACATAGTGTAAAACTGTATCAAAATGTTTAACTGTAAAAACAGATGTGCACTTACATGTATCCACTTAAAATAGTGCTAAGTAATCAATCATCATATCCATGGATATAAGGAAAAGAGATCGCAATGCCATCACGAGCACAATCCGACACATTTTGTCCTCATGGACATCATCTGGGGTGTGGGGATCGTGTCAATTCACTGCGATATATATAGACTTACAGTCCAATCAAAACTTCCATCCGAAGTGGCAAAAAATTCCAACATGGCGGGGGCATGCATTTCACGCCTCGTTATAAATTTCCAATAGGTTTTCAGACAGGTTAAAAAAGGCACTCGGGCATGCCTACCATGCCTCGTTATCAATTCCCAATAGAATTTGGGCAAAGCGGGAGGTGGCATTCTATTGTGCGCACTGCGCGCATCTTCCGGCCATTGTGAAAAGGAAACTACAAGGTTAAACCGGATGTGCGTTCCGAGCCTCATTATCAACTTGAGATGACATATATACTATACTAATCATAGAAGATTGTATTTCGAACAATACTAAATGTTCTAAAACATACTAAAAGACAATTTGGATAGCTGGACAATTAACCAGCATTATGTATGTTAAATTGCATAAATGTAAAAACCATAATAAAATGAAAAAAATTGTTGTAATAAAGTAATATAATAAAAATGTTTAACAGGCACACTACCCGTGTCCTCTAGTGGTGATGATTGAAACTCTAGATAAAAGGTTCTATATAAGTCTATATGGCCTCAATACACACATGCCCAAAAATTAATTGATAAAAACATAAAAAATAAAATATTAAAGAATCTATATATGGAGAAAATATCCATTGGACTGAAGGTGTCTAGTGTACCGAAAACCTCCAGATTTAAATTGCAGGATACTTAAATAGCCATTATATACAATCTAGTCTAACATCCTTAATATCCTAAAGTGTAAACATCATACCGCAAGATTTAGGGGTCAATGTGGGATAACAGCTTTTTACATCATCCCACAAATCGCACACAGAATAGGTAAAAAAAGAACAAAAATATATATCCAAATGTAACAAAAGGAAATTGGATACATCAATGTACGTGGAATGGGAATATCAAGATCTATTGATAAATTCATTAATATTCCACTCCATGGGGGAAATAAGTTCATTCTTTCTTTTACCATTTTTTTTTTTTTTTAAGATTTTCAAAAAACAAAAGTTACAAACATTTCAAAAGGACATTGAATAATTTCTGTCAGTATAAAACATAGATACACGGAGGTGAGACTTAACATAGTCATTACAGACAGTATAATATGAGCAAAACAGAGCTGTATGAACAGTGGGTATAGGCTAATCCACAACAACCTGGTGATATTGGATGTGTCCCCTGAATATCCGGACACCCCCTATGGGAGCAAACTGTGTCCAGGTGGAGGCATAACCAATCATCACTCTTGAGTTTTTACCAATGTTTTAATAAAGTTTTGATGGTTAGGAACAGAACATCCTTTGCGTATGGGACATAATGAGACATAAATGTGAGAGTGAATTAATCCATTTAGCAAAGTTGACAAATGGTTACATGAGAATATATCATATTTTTTGTGTAATGGGTAGGAGCAATAAGATGTAAAATGCATTGATTTGTAGATTAAATTGTGTATTTAGGTATCCGCTTCAATTAATTTCAAAAGATATACGCAACTGTTTTTGCCTACAGATTAAATAAAAACCTAAGATAGTGGTAATATCTTCCCATTTAGGGTTTGACCAGGCAATTCTTTTGTGATACGGCACTGCGTTGCTTTAACTGACAATTGCACGGTCGTGCAACGCTGTACCCAAATAAAATGTATGCCCTTTTTTCCTACAAAGAGAGCTTTCTTTTGATAGTATTTGATCATGGTTTTTATTTTTTGCGCTATAAACAAAAAGAAAAAAATATCGACAATTTAACCACTTAAGCCCCGGAGGATTTGGCTGCTCAAAGACCAGGCCCTATTTTTCGATTCAGCACTGCGTGACTTTAACGGACAATTGTGTGGTCATGAGACGCTGTACCCAAATTAAATTGACGTCATTTTTTTCCCACAAACAGAGCTTTCTTTTGGTGGTATTTGATCACCTGTGCGATTTTTATTTTTTGCGCTATAAACAAAAAAAGAGTGACAATTTTGAAAAAATAACAATATTTTTCAATTTTTTTTATATGAAATTCTCAAAAAAAATGTAAAAATCAAAATTTTTAACATTTTAGGCCAATTTGTTTTCTGCTACATATTTTTGGTAAAAAAAAATCACAATAAGCGTATTTTGATTGGTTTGCGCAAAAGTTATTGCGTTTACTAACTACGGGAAAGATTTATGTCATTTTTATTTAAAAATGGAAGAGAATCTGCGCTTGGACAGCAAAATAACAGTGAGGATCAATGAAGATCAATAAAACAAATATGTGAAGGCAGCCAGCTAAATGATAGATTACAGACCAAATAAGCATATAAAAAGATGTAGTAGCGCCAAACACTAGGTATTAAATCAATAAACTATCAATGTGGAGTGTTCACAGAAAGTCCCAATAGTCCAAAAGATGAAGAAATAGTGGAGACCAATTCCCAGTTTCCAACTGTGTAGATGAAAAAGAGCCAACACCCAAGCGTGGAGTAATACCAACTGCTTACCAGATGTTAATAGATATAAGCGATGAAATAAACTCAGATTGGGCCATCAATCAAAGACAGTGCCAAGAGTGTCGTCTCATCAATTCCAATGCATCAACAAGTCATGGATACAGGGCGATGAAGTAGGCTCAAATCATACCACCAGATAAAGCATGAGATCTCAGCAATTCCAATTCACCTCAATAAAGAAAGGCAGGACATAGTGCAGACTGTACGAACACTAGTTTAATAAGTATGCAAAAATATACTCACACAAAGGTGGATACATGTAGGCATTAAAGGTTAAAAACCACGGTATTGGTGGCGTGCTGCTCATTTTCCGGATCAAATATTTAGCTGTTGTTGATGTAACAATTCACATCCCACTCGACGTTGAGCCCCCATGGAGAGTAAGTCCTCGTATTAAAAATCCACCGAGTTTCAAGCCGGGAAATTTCCCGGTGGACATGGCTCCCTCTCCAGTGGGGGGTGAACTTGTCGATCCCCCAAATTTTTGTACCCACAGGGTTTTTATCATGGCAATTGGCATAATGCCTCGAAACGCTGTGGTTAGGAAAACCCTTCCTAATATTTTTGATGTGCTCCCTCACCCTCACTGTCCTAAGAGGACATTAACGGTGAGGGTGAGGGAGCCCATGGGGGCTGAACGTCGAGTGGGATGTGAATTGTTACATCAACAACAGCTAAATATTTGGACACTATCTTTGAGGATCTTTTAGTGATGTATTTCATTTAGTTTTTATTTGTTCATATACTTTTTATACAGTTACATCATGTACTATTTATGTTTTTATATGATATATGTAACAGAGCTTTTATTATTAGGACGACGCGGGTATGTGATGCATTTACTGTATATCCGTCTATGGTAGCATCGATACCCTCTGTCCCACCTTTATTTTCGAGATATGTTTTATCACATATGGGTTATTTATGTGGCCTTGAGAAGGTTAATTTTACACCCAGTGTTAATGTTGTACAATGTTATATTTTTTGGAGTTTTCTATTATTAGAAAGATGAGGGTGTAAGATGCATAGATTGTTTTTTCCCTCATTTTTACTCTTTAAGATATTTTATTGCATATGGGATATGTATATGGCCTTGTGATGGTTAATTTTACACTCAGTGATAATATTGCACAACTGTCATGTTTGTCATGTGCTTCCCACTTGATCTCCGTTTTATTAGTAATGGCAGATTTTTCTTCTTTTTTTCATTTGCCAATACCGGACTTCCAGCGTATTTACAAAATATATTTGTTTTTTTGGAGGTGGAGCGTACAATTGTTACCATTTTCTGGTCCTTTGTAACTCACCATGGCCCCTCTAGGCTACATCCGGTTGCAGTTCAGGACCTGATGGAACGCATGGACAGACGGTTCCGCGTGCGTCACTTCCAGTTCCGGTTGTTGATCAAGTGGAACGCACTTGCGGTTAATATCCGCCTACGTCATTTCCGGTTTAGTCTTTTTTATGCGTGCTGCCGTTTGTATCCGGTCCGCCTCTGATGATGTCACTTCCTTGATGACACGCGTCAGGTGATCCGGAAAACGAGCAGCACGCCACCAATAACCTTTAATGCCTACATGTATCCACCTTTTGTGTGAGTATATTTTTGCATACTTATTAAACTAGTGTTCGTACAGTCTGCACTATGTCCTGCCTTTCTTTATTGAGGTGAATTGGAATTGCTGAGATCTCATGCTTTATCTGGTGGTATGATTTGAGCCTACTTCATCGCCCTGTATCCATGACTTGTTGATGCATTGGAATTGATGAGACGACACTGTTGGCACTGTCTTTGATTGATGGCCCAATCTGAGTTTATTTCATCGCTTATATCCATTAACATCTGGTAAGCAGTTGGTATTACTCCACGCTTGGGTGTTGGCTCTTTTTCATCTACACAGTTGGAAACTGGGAATTGGTCTCCACTATTTCTTCATCTTTTGGACTATTGGGACTTTCTGTGGACACTCCACATTGATAGTTTATTGATTTAATACCTAGTGTTTGGCGCTACTACATCTTTTTATATGTAATTTTTATTGTTTTTTTTTAACTAGTAATGGCGGCGATCTGCGATTTTTTTTTTTGCGGGACTGCGACATTGCGGCGGACAGTTTGGAACCCTGACTGACATTTTTGACACTTTTTGGAGTACCAGTGACATTACTACAGTAATCAGTGCTATAAACATGCACTGTTACTGTAAAAATGACACTGGCAGGGAAGGGGTTAACTTTATTGGTGATCATTGGGTTAAATGTATCCCTAGGGGCGTGATTCTAACTGTGGGGGGGCGTGACTTGTGATGTAATCACAGAGACATGCGATCCTACATAGCAGGACCGCATAGCCTCTGTGCTTACATCAGGGAGAATGACAGACGGCTGTGTTTACATCAGCCGTCCGTCCTTCTCCCCTACGGAAGATCGCCGGTCACACGCGCGGGGATGTCAGTGAACAAGCGGGGGGGAGTGCGCCTCTGGCCGCACGCGCTTGCCCCCTACAGGCTCCTGGGTGAGCGAAGTAGGTCTACGTCACTTTGCCCAGGAGCGGCTGATTGCCGCAGTAAATAGTCGTGTGGCGGTCGGCAAGTGGTTAAAAAAAGATTCCCAATAAAAAAAATTTAAAAAATTTAATTTCTTTATCAGTTTAGGCCAATTTGTATTCTGCTACATATTTTTGGTAAAAAAAATCCCAAAAAGCATATATTAATTGGTTTGCGCAAAAGTTATAGCGTTTACAAACTATGGGATAGATTTATGGACTTTTTAAAAAATAGTTTTTATTAGTAATGACGGTGAGCAGCGATTTTTACCGGGACTGCGACATTGCGGCAGACAAATCTGACACTAATGGCACTTTCCCACGGCAAGTACCGGCTCGGCTCCACTCGGCACTGCTTGGCCCAGCTCGGCTCAGTTTGCTTTTCCACTGCGTGGTACGAGTCGGCACCTTTCAGCACTGTATAGGCTCTACTCAGCTCGGTTTGCTTTTCCACTAAAGTAGTAAGTGGGTCTGATTACAACGATTCTCTGACCAATCAGTGGCTAGTAGTGACAAACAATCAAGGCTGCATGCAAAGGATTGTGGGATATGGTAAAGGTACGGCCCGCTTGGAACCCCAACTGATGTGGTACTGTTTAAGCGAGCCGAACCGAGCCGTACCATGTAGTGGAAAAGCATCGCTGTACCAAACTGTACCGAACCGTTCTAACACGTACCATGCGGTACCATGCAGTGGAAAAGCGCCAAACCAAGCCGTACCATGCAGTGGAAAAGCGCCTTAAGTGACAGTTTTTGTGGACCAGTGACACCAATACATCGATCAATGCTAAATAATATGCACTGTTACTGTATAAATGACACTGGCAGGGAAGGGGTTAACATCAGGGGCGATCAAGGGGTTTGGTGTGCTACTAAGGAATGTTTCCAACTGTGGGGGGGGGGAGTGGACTGACTGCAGTAAGAGACAGATTGGTGTTCCTGATTACTAGGAACACACAATCTCTCCCTTCCTGTCTGAGAGAACAGCCGTCTTCCTTGTTTCTGTCAGTCTTCTTGACAATTGCGGGAAGCCAGCGGCGACCGCGGCTGCTGTTCCCACGGACTTGCCCCCACTGTGTTTAATCACAGCAGGAGCGCGACTCCGGTGGCGCGCACGCATGCCCTAGAGCCTTAAAGCAAAATCATGTACATGTATGTGATTTTGCGTTAAAGGGCCACCCTGCCACAGTATATGTATGGTGGGCAGTCCTTAACCACTTTACCACTAGAGCATTTTGCTGTCTTACGTCTGGGCCACTTTTTGCGATTCGGCACTGTGCGACTTTAACTGACAATTGCGCGGTCGTGCGACGCCGTACCCAAACAAAATTTTTCTTTTGGTGGTATTTGATCACCTGTGCGATTTTTACTTTTTGCGCTATAAACAAAAAAGTGCGTTTATTTTGAAAAAATAACAATATTTTTAACATTTTTTATATGAAATTCCCCCCCAAAAAAGATGTAAAAAACAATTTTTTTTTAAAATTTTTGGCCAATTTGTTTTCTGCTACCCATGTTTGGTAAAAAAAATCGCAATAAGCGTATTTTGATTGGTTTGCGCAAAAGTTATTGCGTTTACTAACAAAGGGAAAGATTTCTGTCATTTTTGGTGTTTTTTTTTTTAACGAGTAATGGCGGCGATCTGCGATTTTTTTTGCGGGACTGCGACATTGCGGCGGACAGATCGGACCCTTGACTGACATTTTTGACACTTTTGGGGGTACCAGTGACATTACTGCAGTAATCAGTGCTATATATATGCACTGTTACTGTAAAAATGACACTGGCAGGGAAGGGGTTAACTTTATTGGAGAGGGAGGGGTTAATGTATGCCTGGTGCTTACTGACGTGTGGGGGGGGGAGGTGACTGTGTGAGACAGGGACAGATGGGATGTCCAGCTATGCTGAACAGTCCGATCTGTCACTCCCTGTCACTGAGGAGATCCGCCCGCTTGTGTTTACACAGGCGGGCGGATCTCCACACTAGATCCCCGACGATCGGGGCAGAGCAGCGTCGATCGCCGCTGCTCCTCCCCTGGCCCGACTCCCGCTGTGAATGAAAACAGCGGGAGCGCGCCTCCTCCTACAGGGGAGGAGTCTAGCGACGTAGGTCTACGTCGTTAGACGGGAACGAGCCACTTTGCCGCAGTACTATTCAAGTACTCAGCGGTAAAGTGGTTAAGTGGTTAACTACGTTCTGATTCTGGATAATTTTAGTATGTGAAGCTTAAAGGACGAACCGGGTATATGAGTTACGACATCGACTATCGAGAGTTTGAGTGTCCTAATTTACAGAGATGATATGTTGGAAAAGCGCTAGGTTGAATGCTCTTAACCACTTTAAGACCGAAAGATTTTACCCCCTTCCTGACTAGGCCCTATTTTGCGATTCGGCACTGCGTTAATTTAACGGACAATTGCGCAGTCGTGCGACACTATACCAAAATGAAATTTATGTACTTTTTTTTTCCCACAAATAGAGCTTTCTTTTGGTGGTATTTGATCACCTGTGCGATTTTTATTTTTTGCGCTATAAACGACAATTTTGAAAAAAAAAAAAACAATATTTTCACATTCTGCTACTGTATATAACATTCCCCAAAAAAATTTAAATCTATATTTTTTAACACTTTAGGCCAATTTGTTTTCTGCTACATATTTTTGGTAAAAAAAATAGCAATAAGCGTATTTTGATTGGTTTGCGCAAAAGTTATCGAGTTTACTAAATACGGGAAAGATTTATGTCATTTTTATTGTTTTTTACTAGTAATGGCGGCAATCTGCAATTTTTTGCAGGACTGCGACATTGCAGCGGACAGATCAGACCCTTAACTGACATTTTTGACACTTTTGGGGGGACCAGTGACATTACTACAGTAATCAGTGCTAACAATATGCACTGTTACTGTAATAATGACACTGGCAGGGAAGGGGTTAACACTGTTGGTGATCAAGGGGTTAAATGTATGCCTCATGCTTACTGACGTGTGTGTGTGTGTGGAGGGGGTTCTGTGACAGAGACAGAGATCGCAGGTTCAGCTATGATGAATCCTGTGATCTTCTCCTGTCTGTCACTGAGAAGATCCACCTACTTTGTTTACATAAGCAGGCGGGTCTTTTTACCGCTTCCACGATGATCGGGGGAGGGAAGCGGCAAGCGCCGCCTCTCCTACCCCGGCCCTACTCCCGCTGTGTCTACGTCGCTGAACCCAGGAGAGCTGCACTTCCGCAGTAGGATTACTGTGAGCAGTCGGCTAGTGGTTAAGAAAGGCTTTAGGGAAAGGAATGCGAAGGAGTCAGGGATGATTGGAGTCCAGGTAGTGTGTCCAGCAAGTTCAGGTATATTTGGAAAGGTTATTTCTTTTTTTTTTTTTTCACAATAGAAGGGTTATTTCTAGCTATACTAATCAACTCTTCCATTTCAGCTGTTAGTTTTACATAATGGGTCCAGTCTGAGAGAGTAGGTGTTTTTGTTGGTTTTTTTTGCCTGTACTTCAATAAAACTGTGGGAGTTACCATAGGCACCTTCCCTTTTCACCCTGCTCCTCCATTTATAGAAGCTGTACTACAGCTTCTATGAATTAAATATGATCTTTGAATGGAGGATGGGAAGATGAATTAAAGGTACCTTCCTTCCATTTGTAGATCATTTTCCATTCATAGGAGCTGTAGTATGGCTTCTATGAATAGAGCAGCTAGGCCGGAAAGGATGGTCATTGTCTGGTACGTTTGATGAGAGTAGGTGACAGCTCCCTTAGTTCTTTTACCCCCACTGCACTGAAAGATTATGGGAGCGGAGGTGGGAGGGGAGCATGGATGGAGGAGGATTTCACTCATCAGAAGGGGCATCAGCAATAGGGAAACATCTTACCCACTGTAAGTTATGTCCCTTGTGCTTATTTTTTAGTTTTGTTCTGCCTATATTTAGGCTTTTTATACAGTCATACCCCTTCTAATAAAATACCACTTAGATGAATTCTTGCTGGAAAAAAAAAACATATTTTAAGCAACAGACAGCATGGATTCATGAAAGACAGAAGTTGTCAAATAAACCTTATTTCCTTTATGAGGTGGTAAGTAAAACCTTGGACAGAGGGGAGGCTGTGGTCACAGTATACCTGGATTTTGCAAAATCATTTGACACGTGGCTAATGTGTAAGGTAATGTCTACAGGCTTTGAAAGATCAGTTTGTAAATGGATAGAAAACTGGCTAAAAGATAGAATTCTTACACTGAATGGTCTAAGGTTATCAGCGGTGTACCCCAAGGTACACCATTTTAATATCTTTATAAATTTTATAGGGTCTGGGATTAAAAGTACCATTTCAGTCTTTGCAGATGACACCAAGCTTTGCAGTGGAATAACTTCTTTACAGGATGTCTCCAACTTACAAGCTGACCTCAATGCACTGTTTCATTGGTCAACTATGTGGCAAATGAGGTTTAATGTTGATGAATGTAAAGTTATGCACTTGGGGGCTAAGAATATGCATGCATCATACATACTAGGTGGAGTAGAATTGGGGGAATCCATAGAGGAAAAGGATTTGGGGGGTTCTGGTACATCATAAGCTTAATAATAGCATGCAATGCCAAGCTGCGGTTTCCAAAGCAAGCAAAGTCCTTTCTTGTATTAAAGTGATTGTAAAGTCTCAGTTTTTTTTTTAAATAACAAACATGTTATACTTACCCCCTCTGTGCAGTGGTTTTGCACAGAGCAGCCTGGATCCTCCTCTTCTCATTCCTGCTCCTGGCCCCTCCCTCCCATTGAATGCCCCCACAGCAAGCAGCTTGCTATGGGGGCTCCCAAGCCGAGCTGCAGCTCTGTGTGTCCACTCATACATGGAGCTGCTGTTCGGCCCTGCCCCCCCTCTCTCTCTCGATTGGCTAACTGACTTTGATTGATGAAAGTTGATCTAGGGAATATCCAATTGCCTCTCGGGGAATCAGGAAGGATTTTTTCCCCCTGCTGTAAAACTTTTAATCATGCTTTGCTGTGGTTTTTCGCCTTCCTCTGGATTAACTGTGGGTATAGGATTGTGTATATGGGATTATATGGTTGTGTTTTCTTTTTTATTGGTTGAGCTAGATTGACTTGTGTCTTTTTGCAACCTAAGTATGTAACTATGTGGTTTATTTACTAAAGGCAAATCCACTGTTCACTACAAATACACTGAAAGTGAACTTGGAAGTGCAGTCACTGTAGATCTGAGGGGAAGATCTGAAATGAGGGGAAGCTCTGTTAAATTTCTATCTTCCAATCATGTGCAAGCAAAATTGCTGTTTTTTTAATTTTCCTTGCATGTCCCCCTCAGATCTACAGCGACTGCACTTCCAAGTGCACTTGCAGTGCACATGTAGTGCAAAGTGGATTTGCCTTTAGTAATTAAACCTCTATAAGGGTGATTTACTAAAGACAAATCCACTCTGCACTGCAACTGCCCTTGGAAGTGCATTTGGAAGTGCAGTCATGTAAATCTAAAGGGGAAGATCTGAAATGAGGGAACGCTCTGCTGATTTTATCATCCAATCACGTACAAGCAAAAATGCTGTTTTTTTTTTATTTACCTTGCAGTTCCCCCTAAGATCTACAGCGACTGCACTTCCAAGTGCACTTGCAGCGCACTTATAGTGCAGAGTGGATTTGCTTTTAGTAAATAAACCCTATTGAGTCTTGGTGTTATATAATCAAATTATTATAAGGAAGCAAAGAAGAAGGGATAGTTATGAAGAACAAGGGATGTCTGTCTGTAAATTCCTCCACTGGGAAATTTTCTTTTGCCTATAAGAACTGCAAACTGTGAAATAAAGAAAACATCCTTTAGTGTTATACAATTACATCACTGCTACCAATGTAACTATTCATCAGGCAACACTCGACAATATGAAGATTAGAATGGTATAAGAATGGAAGTAGTCATTATGGCCGTGTTTTGCTGTATTAGGCTACTATTGCTTATTTTCTGTGGCCAATGCTTGTGCACAATTTTCCACTGTATGCTTCGCTTCCTGCATCTGCTGGAGTTAAACTTGCTCTCTGTGGAGAGCTGTCATTCTTATATATTGTCACCCACTGAGTGAAAAGACGTGTGTACACATACATATGTAGAACGTGCAGCAAACAATTCTCAAAGTGAATGTTTTGCAGAAAATTAACTTCTTGTGAATTACATAGTTACATAGTAGGTGAGGTTGAATAAAGACAACAGTCCATCCAGTTCAACCTGTGTAGGTGTGTGTGGCTGTAATCATCTCACATAGCCCTTAATGTCCTGATCCTTGAGATGTAAGTCTAAGAGTCTTTTGAAAGTCACCATACTTCCTGCAGAAATCACCTCTTGTGGTAGAGAATTCCACAATCTTGTAGCCCTAACAGTAAAGAACCCCCCTCGTTGCCTGAGGTTAAAATGCTTCTCCTCTAATCGCATTGTATGTCCTCGAGTCCTCATGCAATCCCTTCGAATGAACAGCTTTTTTTCTAAGCTGAGATCCCCATTAAGATATTTATAAATTGCTATCATGTCCCCCCTCAGACGTCTCTTCTCCAGGGAGAATAAATCGAGCAATTGCAGCCGCTCTTCATAGTTAAGGTCCTCCAATCCCCTAATCAGTTTAGTTGCCCTTCTCTGGACTCTCTCCAGCTCCAACACATCCCTCCTGAGGACTGGCGACCAGAACTGGACAGAATACTCCAGATGCGGTCGGACCAGAGTTTTATAAAGTGGAAGGATTATAGTCTTATCTCTGGAATACATCCCTTTCTTTATGCATGCTAATATTCTGTTTAGATTTTTCTTCGGAAATAACCAAATGTTGTTAACCGATCTATTTCTCCTAACGGGCCATGTAATAAGTTATATGGATGAATGAACCAATCTATGCAAGTCAGAATTTGCAGTGGTATGGGTCACTTTGCTTGATTCTCATATATTTAGAATTGTTTGTGCCACCATTTTTCATGACATTTTGTTGTGTATATTCATTTTGTTTTACTTTGCTAGGCTTGTTTCCATAACCTCTAGCATCCCCTGTAATCCTGGATAGACCATTTGCTGTGCGTCAGTAATAAGCAAAGATGAAGTGCAACAATACACCTTTCTCGCATAGATAAATACCAGCATTTAGGAGCAACTAGATGTTTGCTGTAAACTGGTAAACAATGTCGGAGAGAGTGGCTGCTGCTGGTAAAGTAAACAGCGTTTTTTTGAAAAAGACAGCTGTTGTACTTTTAGATGTTCTCAGTGTAATTTCTATTAATGGAACTGCAAGCAACACACAGCAGTCTGCGTCATCATTTTAGACTTCTGACTAAAGTGCCTGTGTATCTGAACATTTTACAGAAGAAGATGAAAACTTTTTTTTTTTACTTGAGAGCAAAGATGACGCACTTCAGGTAGAAGTTTTTTGTTTTTCACTACTGATTAGAGTGTCGACAGGAGAGGGAGCCTTTCGCCCCTGGATGTAAACAAACAACATGGCCGTTGGATACATCTATATCTGTGGAGGGGAAAGGGGAAGGGCGGTTGGGATCATTTAGGTCTAGGAAAAGGGGCTAAAACCTTTGACTCAAAGTGCACCTATTCTTTATGTTTGGTTCACACTTCTGCATGTAGCTGCCCATAACCACCTGCAGTTAAAATGCATTGCTCTGTGAAAATGTACAGGGCTGACATTCATTCCGAAAGGTACCCTAACGCATGTAAAATCGAAGTGCATGTGCAGGTACGCGGGGAAATTGCATGGTCAAAAAGGCCATGCTATTTCCCTGCAGCCACGTTTTTGAAAAGGTACATGCACTTTTTTGTGTGGAAACGCAGGAAAGGCAGCCTATTCATTTGAATAGGCTGCCGTGCCTGCGCAAATGCGCCCTGCAAAAACGCATAGGTGTGAACCTAACATTACAGGACATCTATGATCACAGAATACACTTTCACTGTATAACATCAGCATTGTAATAGCAATACGATACATACAATAGTTATTATTGACAATCCAATATAAGCTTACTTACATTCTTCCTTCATGTTGTGAGTGTTGCCTGTCTGTTGACCATCTCTTTCCACAACTTTCTGGATTCCCTGCTTGCTTTGCAGCTTCTTCTCTGATTTTTACTTTCAATTTCTAAGGACTACATATCCCATGGCACCTTGCTGTCTGCAAGTAGTGATTCCTGTACTAATTCTGCCTCCTGAAAATCCTCCTCTCAGCACCTCGGCAGTTCAGAAGACAAGCTCTGTGAAATGTGTGATACTGCAGTGCCCATAGTTGCCAACATTTAAAAAAAATTTCCAGGGACACTTTGCAGCACAGCTATCAATTACTTACCACACCCACTTACCGGAAGCTCCGCCCACTCTGCATAATTAATCTCGCCTATTTATCAGATTATAGAGTCTTCTCAATAAAGAGAGAATTACAGGAAATTAAAAAAGGAATTTCAAACTTAAGGCCACAGTAGCAGAGTTGTAATAATTCTCCCATTCAGCTGCACTACTTCTGCGTAACATTTGCGGGCAGCCTGATTAACAGGCGCTTCCAGGGACAATATAAATTACCGGGGACAGGCTCCTATTTGCAGGGACTGTCCCAGGAAAAAAGGGACAGTTGGCAAGTATGAGTGCCTACTCACAGGACATTGTGTACAAACTTCAAGATTGTTCAGAGTAATATGAGTAGGCTAGAAATAATTGAAATACAATGTAGAAATGAATATATGACTTTACATTTTGACAATAGATACGCCATCATTTTGCTGGACCATTATCTAATCAGATAAGTAAAGTACTGGTTGGGCATTCTATATTTCACACTGCCTTTATAATTTATTGTTCATTGAGCTTCAGGCCTCATGAACCCTGGACGTTATCAAAACACCAGTAGAAAGCTGTAGCTGTAGAAGGAGTTTTTCAGCTTTTTTTGCAGTAGCATTTTTCAGTGGTTTTTAGTGTTTTGGGCTGTAGTGTTTTTTAGAAAAACTTTACTCCCACAATAGCTTATGGCTCAAAAACACTGAAAATACGCATTTTTTAGCGTTTTTCAGCTTTTATCAGAGTTAGAGCGTTTTTCCAGCTGAAAAACTCCTCTCAAAACCCACTAGTTCTGGTTTTTTTTCCAGCCAAAAAATGCCCCTGCCAAAAACTGCTGATAACAGCCTACGTGTGCATGGACACATAGGTAAACATGCTGGGGAGTTTACTGACTGCAGAAAAAAATGTCTGAAGCCAAAAACAGCAGCTGTAAAAACGTCCAGTGTGCATGAGGCCTTAAGAAGTAAGGGTGGCGTAAAGCAAACTTGGCCATTCTTTAGGAGGCCGAAGATAAATGTTAACTAAGACCTGATGAAGGATGAGTTAGAGAGGAAGTATGACAGTGGGCATTGATGCATTCTGTTTGCATGTTGCCAGTGCGTGCTCATTAGTTCATCAAATGGGGAGGATTTTGGAGATTACTGTGCTTTTTGCTGGAAGAAATGCCAACTAAGGCATCACAAATGCGGCACTGAATACATTCTCATCAGTCTGTTGAACAGCAAAAAAAGATATGAGAGCAGGAGAGTAAAAATAACTGGATTTTTGTACTTACCTGTAAAATTAAATTTCTTAGTTTACATGATAGGACACAGAGCAAGCCTAATAAACATGACTATCTGGGTTATATGCCACTTATAGGTGAATGGACACTGGCAAACAAAAACAGGGAGTCCTCCCCTATATAACCTGCCTCCCCAGGAGAGCATTGGTTTTGTAGCAAGCAGTATCTCCCAATAGAGAGGGAAGGAACCTCTGTGTCTCATAATGTACTCCAAGAAATTGATTTTACAGGTAAGTACAAAAAACTAGTTTTCTTTTTTGTACATCATGGGATACAGCGCAGGCTTGATAAACATGACTGCCTGGAATGTCCCAAAGCACTACTCATGATGGCCCGCAAAAGACTGCAACCAAATGCAGCATCTTCAGCAGCAGTTGCATCCACCTTATAAAAACTCATTACATTAAGGTGTGAATTGAAGAATAAAAACAGAATGGTGTAGCGCTAAATTATGAATGACAAACACTTATACTGAATCAAAGTATGATGTTAACATATACAGTCCAAAAAATGAACACTGAAGTCCACAAAGGAAGGTATTGGCTGAAACAGATTCCCAGGAAAGGAAAAGCTCCAAACAAATGAAGAAAGGTGAAGATCAGGTGTGCCCAGGAGTAGAAATGAATCCACCAGACAATATAGTGAGAGATGGCTCCTTACCAAATAGCTCTTGCCACTAGATTATAGGTGGCTGAACGCTCATATGAAAGAGAGACCCTCCAATGTAGTGGAATGGCCAGGCAGGAGCATAGGTCACTCTCCTATGATTGGGACAAGCAATCATAGGTCACAGGGATATGCAGTGTATAGCCATGGAAATAAAAAGGGGAAACACTCCCATAGTGCATTACCAATGTATAACATTAATAAATAAAAAGGGATGCACTCACGTGTAAAAACTTTGTATGTCAGCAGAAAAAACAATGACATGCAGCCGCAGCGTTCCTTCAGAACATTCCTCCTCGGATCGTGGGTCACCCGGCAGTATGGTGGAGAGCTAACGCTGATGATCCATCCAAACACCAGGGACCAATACGAACTCTCGCGCCGTCAGGATAAACCACTACATGTTTCGTGATAACTCACATCCTCTGGGGGTTGGTGAATTGAAGACCAGGTTGCAGCCTTGCATACCTCTTGCACTGAAGCCTGATGACGGTTAGCCCAAAATGCCTCTAAACTACTGGTAGAAGGAGCCGTCACATGAAACCATGGATTTTTTCTCTTCAAATCATAGGCTTGAAATTCAGAAGTTGAATCCAACATGAAAGTCAACTTAGTAGCCGGCTGACCTTTACTTGGATCTTTTGAAAGGATAAATAATGAGTCCAACTGCCTAACTGCAGCAGTCAATTTCAAATACACCTTTATAGCCCACATCACATCCAATGTGAGAAGGGCTTTGTCCCCTGGCGACTCAAGCCTGGTAAAAAAGAAGAAGGCAAAACAACATTTTCATTAAGTTAAAAAGACGAAATTCCATTTGGCAATAAAGACTGAGAAGTGCAAATCACTACCTTGTAGTTATGGAATATTAGAAACAACTCCCTGAAGGAAAGAACCACCCATTCCAATATTCTCCTTGCTGAGAAAATAGCAAATAGGAAGACAACTTTCCACGTCAGTATATAGTTCAGTAAACGGAGCAGCCCTAAATCTGTGTATGATATTTAAATACAATATTATTGTGTAAATTAATCACATAATTAGTAGAAATTCCTACAATCAAAAACCATAGGTCACTTCTAAATATTTACCACACCAATAGATGACGATACACATACTAGATATACAGTGCAAAAAGTGAATTGAAAATCAAAAAAATATTTTCAAACAAAGTGGAATTAAACCAGTAAAAACCCACTTCAAAAATCTCCACAATAAATAGTGATGCCAAATTCCAGTGTAAAAATAGTGAACCCCATAAATCAGTTCTTTTTATTAAGAGAACGTATAATATGTTACAATAGGATGTAATAGAGAAGAAGCTTCCCCTAAATTTGGGAAGAAGCAACAAAAATGTAGATGTATATTGCTGAGACAAGGACGCAGCCCTTCTTGTTGTAATTTAAAACTTTAATAACATAGATAACTTTAACAAGATGAAGAGAAAATGGTAGCGAATAGTAAGGCTTTGTGTGGTTTACTCGGTTTGGAGAGTTTAGTGTGACGGATTATATGGGGTCCAGAAGCATATTTGAAGAATAAGGGGAAAGAAATAAGAACAATTCCCCCAAGGATAGTAGGACTTTATATGCATCTTTTGAGTAATCTCACAAAAAAATGTATAACCTTGGGTAATATAAATACAGACAAAATGTATTATTGTAAAATTACTTAAAAACCAAATGTGCAAGTGTACACAAGGAGCGATTCCTTGATTACACTTGCACATTTGAACCCGGTTGATCCAGGGACAGGAGGTCAACCATATTTATGGTCTTCAAACACAGACCCAGATATGTCGGACCATATATGGGTTCTCTTGGTTTAGGAGTATACTGTCGCACGGTCCTGTATATTCATCTTTGTGATGGTTTTTATGTAATTTTACAATAGTACATTTTGTCTGTATTTATATTACCCAAGATTGTACATTTTTTGTGAGATTAATCAACAGATGCCTATAACGTCCTACTATCCTTGGGGGTATTGTTCTTTTTTCTTTCCCCTTATTCTTCATCTACCTATTTTATGGGATGTGGCACCACTACATTTTGGATCATGTCTCAACCTTTGTATATATATCCAGAAGCATATATGTCTCTAATATTTTGTAATTATTTAAAAGTGTTTCAGAATGAGTTTGTTGCTATCTGAATAGGCAACTAGGTGACTTAAGGTCTCGATGTTAAGTGTGAGTCATGGTGCTCAAAAATCATTGTGTATTATTGTAGGCTTAAGCTTAGTTGGAATAATAAAAAAAAAAAACAGTTCATAGATGAAGTACTGAGATCCAGTGTTATTCAAACAATAGTGCAATCAGGTGCTCCGTCCAAACAATCCACCACTGTGCAATGGCCGCTCATCTTAACCACTTGCGGACCAGCTGTAATAGTTTTACTGTGGCGGGATCGGCTCTGTTATGCGAAAAGACACACATGTGCATTGCTTCATGTAGCAGTTAGTGAGTGGCTGGAGGAGGAGCCAATCAGCAGGTCCAGTGGCAGCGATGTCCGCCGGCCACCCGCGATTGCTCCCCATAGGGACAGAACGGCGGTCTGCCGATGTAAACAGCAGACCGCTGTTCTGTGAGTGATAAACACAAGGATCCTGTGTTCCTCCTATTTGGGAACACAGGTCTCTGTGTTCATTCAGTGGGTCAATCCCCCACACAGTTAGAAACCAACCCCTAGGCACACATTTAACCTTTTGATCGCCCCCTGGTGTTAACCCCTTCCTTGCCAGTTTCATTAGTACAGTAACAGTGCATATTTTTAGCACTGATTACTGTAGTAATGTCACCGGTCCCCCCAAAAGTGTCAAAAATGTCAATTAGGTGTCCAATCTGTCTGCCGCAATGTCACAGTCTGGTTAAAAATTGCTGATCGCCGTCATAACTAGTAAAAAAATTAAAAATAAAAATGAAATAAATCTTTCACCTAGTTTGTAGACGCGATAACTTTTGCTCAAACCAATCAATATACACTTATTGGGATTTGTTTTTGCCAAAAATAGGTAGCGGAATACATATTGGCCTAAAATGATGAAAAAATTAGATTTTTAATTTTTTTTATTGGGAAATTTTTTATAGCAGAAACTAAAAAATATTGTTTTTTGTTTCCAGAATTATCGCTATTTTTTTGTTTATAGCACAAAAAATTTAAACTGCAGAGATGATGAAGTACCCCCAAAAGAAAGCACTATTTGTGGGAAAAAAGGATATCAATTTTATTTGGGTACAGCATCGCACGACCGCGCAATAGTCAGTTAAAATAACGCAGTGCCGTATCGCAAAAAATGACCTGGTAATTAAGGGGATGAAACCTTCCGCTCCTTAAGTGGTTAAGATAGATGTTAATGCGCTTCAATAGGTTCACAAATCCTAGAATGAGTATCAGAGGTGGTGCTCGGCTCACACATCGACTAAAGTAAAGGATCTTCATGGTGTAGTATATAAAACAGTTTTATCAAAACAAAGCTGTAGCTTACAGTTAAAATTACACTATTGTGTCCAGCAGAATGTAACCAGAGGTAGCACAATTATACAACACAACGTATGCAAATCTGAATTTCCGGTCTCGACCGTGGCCAGAAGTGACGTCACCCTGCTCCTTCCCACGCATTGTGTCACTGACACTTGACTTTCTCAAGGGCCCTTGAGAAAGTCACGTGTCAGTGACGCAACATGTCGGTAGGAGCCAGGTGACGTCACTTCCGGTCACGGCCAAGATTATTTTATTTATTTTACTATTTTATTTTATTTTGTTTTTTTATTATCTTGCACGCTTGGTAGCTCATTTATTTGTTAGATTTTAGAGTCAGAAGCACTAGTTCCACAATACCAAGTTAGGATCAGAGTGGAGGCAATGGAGATCTAATTGGAGGAACCATATGCGTATCTCCTTGAATAAATGCTTGTACCAGAGAATGGGAAGCAATTGGCCTCTGGCAAAATATCGCTAAGGCCGGAATCTGCCCCTTAATGGTACTTGGGACCATCTTCAAGTCTGCTCCAGATTAGAAGAAAGACAAAACTAGACCTATAACACACCTGCAGGGATGAAATTTCCTAGTCTGACATCAGGTTATAAAGGATTTCCATCTCCTATGGTAAATATTCCTAGAGAACTCCTTCCTGGCCCTCAACAGTGTGGAAATGGCTGCCCTAGACACTGCTATATCCCTCAAGATCATGGCTTCAATAGCCAACTGCAGTAACCATAAAGAAAAAGGTCTGTGTGAACCGGATGTGTCCATGGACCTTCCATGCCAGGGTTCTAATTTTGGAGTACGAAGCCCTCCTTGGCCATCTGTTGCGACTCCCTTCACCCAGATCTTGTGCAACAGACATGGAGGAAGAAGCTGAATCAGAGGAAAGGCATAAATCAGTGTGGGCTGATCCTAAGGCGTCACCAGGACATCCATTGCAAATGCTTGTGGATCCCTGGCCCTGGACGCAAACCTCCGCAGCTTTGTATTGAATCTGGACGCTAGCGCATCCACATTCGTCTGTGAAAAAGCAATGATCTTTTTTGCATGTTCACAGAAATATTTGAACACATAAAACATGGAGGAGGAAATTCTCAGAACTACAACTTGTAGCACTGAGAGGCCATGGTGAGAACTACTTCCTCCCTCTATGTTTCCATAAAGTCTAGCAACCATCCCCCCACCTAAGTGAGTAGGGATGCCCCTATATAGGGAGGTGGACTTAAAGTAACTTTGCTGTTTTTCTTACAAAACTCAACTTGAAGCTTCCCCCTAGAGGTTGAGGCTTAAGAGTGACAAAAAGACTGTGTAGGAAGGAGATACTGGCGTAGAAGCCTTACAAACTGGGTACTTGCCCTTCTAAGAGGGAGAACAAAACCTTTTTCCCTCTAAATGCACTCCAAAGATGCATTGCCCATGGAACGGGAGCCTACCAATAACTTCTTATGGGGTACCTCAGCAGACCAGCTCCTAAGCCAATGAACTTTGTGCATGTGAATATCTAACAGCCCCAGGCACGGGCTTTGCTGGAAAGAATCTGCTAAAGCATTTACTGTAAGCAAAGGGCTCAAGGCAAATCCTTAACTGGAGCCTTTTCGGTGCCTGCAGAATCCTTCTTCATCGAGCATTTTACCCTGCTTGTCCAACAGCCACCAAAGACTGCCACACCTGCATAGCAAGGTCTCTAAGCTCCTATCTACTGGGACATTGAAGACCTGAACATTATCTATGGGACAAGTTAAACGTAAACTTTTCCTCAATAAGACAAAGCTGCTGAAACCATTAAGGGAAAAAAAATACCCTGTCAGGATGGCCCCATTCAAAAAAAAAAAAAAAACTACCTCATCCAAATGGAGTGTAATTGAAATGACTGCTTGAGAGGAAATGGGTTGATGTGAAAGACAAAGGAACCCATAGGGTTTTGAGTTGCAGATTCAACAACAGGCAAATACAAATCAGAATAGACCATCTCTGTTAAAGAACCCACAAAAGATTTCTGAGTCTCTAAAACATTCTGACTCTGAAATTCTTCAGGCTCCGAATCCTCAGATGAGGAGTCCATCATTTAACCTTCCTCCCTTGATCTACATCATGTGCTTTGTCTTTCACATCAACCCATTTCCTCTCAAACACTAGAGGGGAACCAGGAGATGGAGACAATAAGTGCTTCCAACTGCCCTGTCCAATAGGAGCAAGCATTCCAGCAAGCTTTATTTTCCTGCTTAGTAATATATGATGTCCCTTCAGCAGCCACAAAAACCATAAAAGCATAGGAGGTTTGGACCACTCCAATGGGACTCCATCCAGGATCTTCCAGGCCAGATTGCATTGGCTGCAAACCCCTCCCATCTGTCCTCCCCCCTCCTATTTCTATTAGACATTGCAAGCATGCTCAAAACGACTACGATTTGTGCTTAAACAAGCTTTAGACCAGCCGAGAATATACTTGCATACAGAATATACTAGTAAAAGGCAACTTCGGTAGCCCCACTACAGCTGCCAGGGTCCTTTCCCCCTTCTAGGCATACTCACACAATTCAAGCAAGCTGGAACACACAACGCCCTGTGTCTGCATGCTGCTGTCCAGCTTGCTTTCACAGATAAAAATGCTGTTTCTGCTGCCACCACTTAGCCATACTAACATACAGCCATCAGATTATTAAAGCTGTGCTTCTGGTGCACATTCCTCCACTCCCGAATGCATGGCCACACACTTCCAAACACTTCCTGCGTATTCGTCTATTCTCCTGGGTGCTCAGCTAGCTACACATGGAAACAATATGGCGGTGGCGGAAATACATCATCACCAACAAGACCTCAGGCTTAGCAGAGTGGCTTCCAGGCAACCAGTGCCCTCTAGTAAAGAAAAGCACCGGCAGCAGCATTTCAAGAAAACAAGACACCAACAAGCTTTCAGATTAGCAGAGGACCCCTTCAGATGCGAGCACCCTCCAGTGAGGAACAACAAAAGGACAAGCAGTAATACAAGGCAAGGGCTCCTTGGGACTGAGGCTTGCCTGGAATTACCATTCCTGCTTCAGGATCTGATTACAAAAATTTAGTATCCGACCTTCACCCATCATGGTGGGCAATGTCCCCAGACCTTCGGTGACTTGATCCCCCCAACTCCTGGGGTTCACTGTCCTGGACCTGTAAAGCACCCTGCTAGAAGAACCTTGGTCAGTACTACTGCGCAGGGTCCAGCACTGAAAGGTCATATCACAGGCAATTCCAGCATGTTTGCCCATCTTCATTGGAGCGGGGCCCAGGTACTATCCATCTTAGCCACCATCACTGTATTAATGAATCTGGTACACCTAACTCTTGATTAATACAGTAAGCATTGAGAATCTGGCAATGTTTTGCAGAGAGCTGCACATCAGTGACCATAAACTTCTGATACTGATGATGCTTTCCTGGGGAGGCAGAGGTATATAATTGACAAAAAAAAAAAAATATATTTATATATATATATATATATATATATATATATATATATATATTAATAATAATAATAATAATATATATAATAACATATACAATAAATATTAATGTTTTTTTCAAAGCAAAAAAAAAACACTATGGGTTTTTTTTTTTTTACTAAAGGCAAATCCACTGTGCACTGCAACTGCACTTGGAAGTGAAATTGCTGTAGATCTGAAAGGGACATGCAGGGAAAATAAAAAAGAGCATTTTTGCATGCACATAATTGGATGATGGAAGTCAGCAGAGCTTCCCCTCATTTCAGATCTAAATAAACCGCTATGTGTAGTTTCTATTCCCTTTAAGTGTTAGCTAAGGTGGAGAGCTGGCTTGGTTGTTAATATACTATTGGAGGTAGTTGGAGCAAGAATAAGGAGTAGGCACCTGGATATCTGATGGTTTCTAACACCCCTTAACTACTTGCCGACTGCCGCACAACTATTTACGTCGGCAGTCAGCCCCTCACAGGCAAAGTGACGTAGATCTACATCGCTAGCCTGTGAGGCTCTAGGGAGCGAGCGTGCACCCCCGGAGGCGCGATCCCACTCCCGCGTGGTCACAGACCCCCCCGCGCGTGTGACCAGAGGACCTGATGTCTGCCGGTCACTCGCCGATCGTCGTTGCAGAGGGAGAAAGTCAGGCGGCTGATGTAAACAAGCCGCCTGTCATTCTCCCCTGTGTAGAAACAGTGATCACACGGTTCTACTATGTAGGACCATTGATCACTGTTCCTACAGCACAAGCTACAGCCAATCACAGTTAGAAGCACGCCCCTAGGGACACACACAGCCCCTCCCTCTCAAAAAAATGTAACCCCTTCGCTGGCAGTGTCATTTTACAGTAACAGTGCATATGTATAGCACTGATTACTGTAGAAATGTCACTGGTAACCCCAAAAGTGTCAAAAATGTCAGTCAAGGGTCCGATCTGTCCGCCGCAATTTCGCAGTACCGCAAGAAAAAATCGCAGATCGCCGCCATTACGCGTTAAAAAAAAACAACAAAAATGACAAAAATCTTTCCCTTTGTTAGTAAACGCGATAACTTTTGTGCAAACCAATCAAAATACGCTTTTTGCGATTTTTTTTTACCAAACATATCTAGCATAAAACGAATTGGCTGAAAATGTTAAAAAATTTTGATTTTTACATTTTTTTTGGGGGGGAATTTCATATAAAAAATGTGAAAAATATTGCTATTTTTGCAAAATTGACGCTCTTTTTTTGTTTATAGCGCATGATCAAAAAATCGCACAGGTGATCAAATACCACCAAAAGAAAGCTCTTTGTGGGAAAAAAAGGACGTCAAATTCGTTTAGGTACAGCGTCGCACGACCGCGCAATTGTCTGTTAAAATCACGCAGTGCCGAATCACAAAATAGGCCCTGGTCAGGAAGGGGGTAAAATCTTCCGGGGCTTAAGTGGTTAAAGGGGATAGCTTGTGGTGACCTAATGTGAAATAAAGTGTGCTTGGAGATTAAAGCTGGGTTTGACACATGCAAATTGGATGTGGGTTTCCCTGCATTTAATTCGCATGACAGGAGAGTGTGACTGTCTCTCAATAGAACCGTTTCACACAGCTCCGGGGCAGCCGCGGTCCGCACTGAAAAAGGATCCTGTGCGTTTTTGGTTCCGATTCAGGTGCCAATTCAGGCAAAAACTCAAACCTGATTCGCACCTAAATCCGTGAACTGGACCCCATGCTCTGAACCGCGGCTGAAGCATATGTGAACCCAGCCTAACTGGATGTGGTATTAACTAAAGCGTGGTCACATTGGTGGATGTAGAGACGAATACACGTGGAATAACTGTAGTAGTAGAACTGTTTTGTATTTATGGACTGTGTGTCATATATTGCAGTGGTGTTGGAACCCTCCTGCTTGCACATTGAATATAAACAATATTCTTTTGCATATTGAGTGTATATTACTACTATATTACAATGTTTTTGGGATATTTATAATATTTATTAATTGTTTGATTTAAGGTTCACTGTATGCATGTTGCACAGCACTTTCATCAAAATATTTATTTACAACTAATGTGGGAACAAAGTATAGTGTTTGCAGGAACACTTGAAATATTTGGAGACACATTTTGGTTTAATTTTAAATCATTGACACTATTGAGTTTTTTTAAAATCTATATTAATTCTAAATCATGAATTAGGTATCGTAAAAGAAAGGATGGAATAATAAGTTCTTACTTAAAGAATATGATACCCCGACATTTCATATTCCTGATATGTCAATAGAAAAAAGTGCAGCGTTAAAAATGGTTAAAATTGATCGATGAATATGAATGTCCTTAAAATAGACACAATAGATAAATACGGGGGAAAAAAAGAGTCCAAGGTAAGAATCCAAGTGAAAAGTGCTCAGTGCTCCATATGTTAAGGTGCTCACAAAACGGTGCAGTCCTTCACCAGTAGTACTAGCCTATCACCTGAAGGCTGTGACAAAACAGCCTTGATCTGCTCTCAGCAAAGCAATCCGACCGGGTCATCAACCAAAAAGGATCTCTCTTTAACTCGGGTGCAAATCACAATGTTCCCCCATAAAGAATAAAAGGGCAGATCATAGTGTATTACGTTTAACACATATGGTTTATTGTAATAAAAAGACAGCCTCTTACTTGAGTAGTAGTATTCAGTACGTTTAAAAGATAGTTTGTGTACAGCTGGAGACAGAGCCGCGCTCTGTCTTTTCATTTGAGATGTGTTTTAGTGATTTTATCCTGTATTTTAAGATTGTTATAATATTTGTAAGCAGAGACTGCGGGTGACATATCATGTCCCCTCCGAGTTATTGATTTTATTCATTGATTTTATCTATTTACATATTTAGTACATTTCATTTATTACAATAAACCATATGTGTTAAACGTAATACACTATGATCTGCCCTTTTATTCTTTATGGGGGAACATTGCGATTTGCACCCGAGTTAAAGAGAGATCCTTTTTGGTTGATGACCCGGTCGGATTGCTTTGCTGAGAGCAGATCAAGGCTGTTTTGTCACAGCCTTCAGGTGAGAGGCTAGTACTACTGGTGAAGGACTGCACCGTTTTGTGAGCACCTTAACATATGGAGCACTAAGCACTTTTTCCCCCGTATTTATCTATTGTGTCTATTTTAAGGACATTCATATTCATCGATCAATTTTAACCATTTTTAGCGCTGCACTTTTTTCTATTGTCTTATGATTGGGGTTTTATCTATTTTACCTTGGTGTCAGCTGCTTTGATATTTTAATTCTTGACTTGCTTGCGCTGATATTTTTTGTTGCATATTCCTGATATGTGTCTGTTGTACCATGTACTTGTGCTAAAAAGTATCCTGTTCTCTTTGTATTATTTCCTTTGTGTGAAATTCCTATTGTTCCTAACAGTCTCCCTACTTTCCTATTTCAAACTGAGCATGAAAGGCATGGGAGCACATCCACCCCACCGTGATAATTTTTTGGCTGGGCACAACCTGTCCAACATTAAATGATCAAACTTATGCTGACCCCCTCCTTCACAGCCATTCATTGGGGAGATCAGTGCACAGTTGTTTCTCTGCCTTCAGCTCATTAAGCCCCTTACTGTATGCAGCTAAGGGTGGAGATTGTGTGACAAACTTACAAAAAAACATACAAGTAAACTTACAAAATAAGGAAATAGAAAGCAATTTTAATTTTATATATATATATATATATATATATATATATTTATATATATATATTTATTTATATATATACATATATACAGTAAACCCCCCTCCATTGCGGGGGTTACGTTCCGGACCCAGCCGCGAAAAGTGAAATTCCGCGAAATAGAAAAACCCTATTAAAATGCATTGTAGGCATGTTTATTTTACTGTCACTGTACGTGTAGAAGCATTTTAAGGTCTTTAAACACACTTTTAAAACAATAGAAACTCATTTAAACACATAAAAGATACTAAGAGACATAGCAAGAGCTATGGAAAACACAAAAATATTTCATTTTTAATGATTTATATAGTAAAATAACATTACAAAAAAAAACGCAAATTACCGGGACCGCAAAAACTGAACCGCGATGTAGCGGGGGATTACTGTGTATATATATTAGTGATCGACCGATATAGTTTTTTTAATGCCGATACCGATATTTTGGTCATCGGATATTGGTATCAGCTGATATCGGTTGATATTTTTTTTTTTTCACAGGTACTCCTTGTGGAGGGATCTGGGGGTCTGAAAGACCCCAAACCCCTCCTCGGCACTGAAAAGCATTCAAAACGCCAAGTTTGGCTGTTTTGAATACTGTCAGTTTTTTTAATTTGGCACGAGTACCCGAAAGTGATGTCATGACATCTCTTCTGGGTTTTTATATGGAGACCCCATCAGAGCCGAATGCAGCTTTGATCGGGTCTTCGGTGGCCATGCAGGTAGGATGCCCGGGTCTACCGTTGGGACGGGAGACCTGGGCGAGCCATGGAAGGCGGCGGGAGGGGGGGACGTCCCCTCCCGCTCCTTGTAATGACACCCGAGCGGCTTCTCAGCCGCATCGGTTGTCATTACAAGACAGCCAGCTGTCAGCTATGGACGCCGGTACTGGGGTGATGCCTCTAGCTGCAGGCATCACTCCCGTACATGCACTTTCTGAAATATCAGCAATATCGGTAACCTCTGGGGCCGATTCCGATATATCGGAAAAGTGCATATTTGCCCTCGATATATCGGTGGTGCGGATAATCGGTAGATCCCTAATATATATATATATATATATATATATATATATATACATTATATATATATATATATATATATATATATATATATATACACAGTATATATGTATATACAGTTATACACAAAAATGTTGCCTTTCAATAATATTGATTGAATGGGTTTTAGAAGGTAAGGGTTTACATATACTATAAATGTCAGCATAGTGTACTTTGTATTGATAACACTGTGGATGATGGTGATACCTTTTTATAAGGAAGACTGAAATTGAAAAGGGGTTGGTTCTTTCATTCCTAGACAGGGGCTAGAAAATAGTCAGGTTATGTGGTCTTTATGTTTTTAACATAGCACAGTTGTGTTTGTTCCAATGGTGGTAATTCCCACAATTTGTATGGCCTACAACATTTTTGGATACAAATAAAGTATTATTATTATTATTATACAGAGTTTATATATAGAGATGTATAGAACTGTTCGCCGGCGAACAGTTCCCGGCGAACTTCGCATGTTCGCGTTCGTCGCTGCGGGCGAACATATGCGATGTTCGGTCCGCCCCCCATAATACATCATTGAGGCAAACTTTGACCCTGAACCTCACAGTCAGCAGACACATTTCCAGCCAATCAGCATACCTCCCTCCCACACCCTCCCACCTCCTATAAATAAGCAAGGGCATTATCCATCTTAGATCATTCTGAAGCAGTGTGTGTAGTGAGAGTAGGGAGAGAGCTGCTGCTGCTGTTAAGCTAGGGACAGTTAGTCAGTATTCCTGGTCTTGCAGTGTTCTTGGTCAACTACTGCTGTAAGGACAGCACCCCAAAAAGCCCTTCTAAGGGCTGGTATTTGTGTAATTTTTCTTTATATATATATATATATATATATATATATATATATATATATATATATATATATATATATATCTAGCGTCCCCAAAAGCCCTTTCAAGGGCTGGTAATTGAGTTGTTTATTCTTATATATATATCTATCTATCTATCTAGTGTCCCCAAAAGCCCTTTTAAGGGCTGGTAATTGAGGTTTTTTTTTTTTATTTATATATATACATATATATATATATATTTAGCGTCCCCAAAAGCCCTTTTAAGGGCTGGTAAGGTAATAGAGTTTTTTCTATATATATATATATACATATATATATATATATATATTGTACACTGTGACTGCAGTTGCCTGCCCGCTGTGTGTGAGAGGCCACAGACCTACCACAGACTGTACTGTGTGCACACCACACTCATTTCGGGTGGCACAGGCACAGTACCTGGCATTTTAAAAAATATTTCTTTTTTTCCTCTGTCATAATTGCAGTGAGTGCTGTGTCAGGTCCACAGAGTGCACTGTACCCACTGCAGTGCACTGCCCACCACTGATATATATACGGTGGCACAGCATCTTGTTGCAATAAATTGAAAAAAAAAAATATTTTTTATTATTGCAGTTGCCTGGGCTGCCAGTGACTGTCAGGTCTACAGAGTGTACTGTGCCCACTGCAGTGCCACTGTGTGCCCACCCACCACTGAAATATAAGGTGGCACAGCAGCTTGCAAAATAAAAAAAAATATATATTTTTTTAAATTGCAGTTGCCTGGGTGCCAGTGACTGCTGTCAGGTCCACAGAGAGTGTACTGTGCCACTGCCCACCCACCACTGATATATAAGGTGGCACAGCAGCTTGCAAAGTAAAAAAATATATATATATTTTTTAAATTGCAGTTGCCTGGGTGCCAGTGACTGCTGTCAGGTCCACAGAGAGTGTACTGTGCCACTGCCCACCCACCACTGATATATAAGGTGGCACAGCATCTTGCACTCATAGTACAACAGTAACAACACATTAAAAAAAATGACAGGCAGAGGCAGGCCACCCCGCAAGGGCCGTCGTGGTTGTGGTGCTGTGATTTCCTTAGGCCCTAGAATAATGCCCAGTGTTCAGAGGCCACCACAGACCCTGAACTCAAAAAATTCTGAGGCCATAGTTGACTGGCTTACACAGGACACCCAATCATCTACAGCTTCCGCTCGGAACCTTAATGTACCATCCTCCTCCAGCTCAGCTTCGGGCACCTCTCAATTTACCACTCGCCAGCCCGCCGGCACCACCACCAACACTAGCACCACAGCCGCTTCACTTGATCCATCAGAGGAGTTATTTTCACATCAGTTGGAAGAAATAAGTGATGCGCAACTATTAGTGCCAGATGATGTAGATAACGGGGATATGTCTCAGTCAGGCAGCATTATACACATGGACGTACATTGTGATGATGATGATGATGATGTTGTACCTGCTGCTGCTGCCTTTGCTGAGTTGTCAAGTGAAGCGGCTGATGATGACGATGTGTCTGTGGATGTCACCTGGGTGCCTGCTCGAAGAGCAGAAGAAGAGGGGGAAAGTTCAGATGGGGAGACAGAGAGGAGGAGGAGACGAGTTGGAAGCAGGGGGAGGAGGTCATCGCAAGGAGCTAGTGGCGCAGTCAGACAGCATGTAGATTCGGCACCCGGGGTCAGCCAGACAGCACGCCAATCAACGCAAGCTGTTGCCACCACCAGAATGCCGTCCTTGCAAAGCTCAGCAGTGTGGCATTTTTTTTGTGTGTCTGCCTCTGATATCAGCGATGCCATTTGTAACCTGTGCCAAAAGAAACTGAGTCGTGGGAAGTCCAACACCCACCTAGGTACAACTGCTTTGCGAAGGCACATGATCTCACATCACAAACGCCTATGGGATCAACACATGAGTAAAAGCAGCACACAAACTGAAAGCCACCATCCTCCTCCTGGTCCAGCATCTTCAGCCACGTCAACCACTGCTGTCCTCCATGCCCCCTATCAACAACCCGCCCCTCCGCCTCTCACCTTCAGCAGTTCCTGCTCACCTGCCCACAGTCAGGTGTCTGTCAAGGAAATGTTTGAGCGTAAGAAGCCAATCTCACAGAGTCACCCCCTTGCCCGGCATCTGACAGCTGGCTTGTCGGAACTCTTAGCCCGCCAGCTTTTACCATACAAGCTGGTGGAGTCTGAGGCCTTCAAAAAATTTGTCGCTATTGGGACACCGCAGTGGAAGGTACCCGGCCGAAATTATTTTTAACAAAAGGCAATCCCCAACCTGTACTCTATTGTGGAAAAGGAAATCATGTCCCGTCTGGCACACAGTGTTGGGGCAAGGGTCCATCTGACCACTGATAGCTGGTCTGCAAAGCACGGTCAGGGCAGGTATATAACTTACACTGCGCATTGGGTAAACCTGCTGGCGGCTGCCAAGCATGGAATGCGTGGCTCTGCTGCAGAGGAGTTGGTGACACTGCCACGACTTGCAGGCAGGCCTGCTGCCACCTCCTCTACTCCTCCTACTCCATCCTCTTTGCTAACCTCCTCGGCTGAGTCCTCTTTTGCTGTTGCGTCTTGCTCCACACCAACTGCACCCCCCCAGCTCCCCAGGGGCTATTCCACATGCCGGATACGACAGTGTCACGCTGTCTTGGGGTTGACTTGCCTGAAAGCAGAGAGTCACACCGGACCAGCACTACTGTCCGCCCTGAACGCACAGGTGGATCAGTGGCTGACCCCGCACCAACTGGAGATCGGCAAAGTGGTGTGTGACAACGGCAGCAATTTGTTGGCGGCATTGAATTTGGGCAAGTTGACACATGTGCCGTGCATGGCACATGTGTTGAATCTGATTGTGCAACGTTTTGTGCAGAAGTACCCAGGCTTACAGGATGTCCTCAAGCAGGCCAGGAAGGTGTGTGGCCATTTCAGGCGTTCCTACACGGCCATGGCGCACTTTGCAGATATTCAGCGGCGAAACAACATGCCAGTGAGGCGCTTGATTTGCGACAGCCCGACACGTTGGAATTCAACACTGCTAATGTTCGACCGCCTGCTCCAACAAGAAAAAGCGGTCAACGAGTATTTGTATGACCGGGGTGCTAGGACAGCCTCTGCGGAGCTGGGTATTTTTTTGCCACGTTACTGGACGCTCATGCGCAATGCCTGTAGGCTCATGCGTCCTTTTGAGGAGGTGACAAACCTAGTGAGTCGCACCGAAGGCACCATCAGCGACATCATCCCATATGTTTTTTTCCTGGAGCGTGCCCTGCGAAGAGTGCTGGATCAGGCCGTAGATGAGCGTGAAGAGGAAGAGGAAGAGTTGTGGTCACCATCACCACCTCCAGAAACAGCCTTACCATCGATTGCTGGACCTGCGGCAACACTGGAAGAGGAGTGTGAGGAAGAGGAGTCAGAGGAGGAATGTGGCTTTGAGGAGGAGGAACACCAACCACAGCAGGCATCCCAGGGTGCTCGTTGTCACCTATCTGGTACCCGTGGTGTTGTACGTGGCTGGGGGGAAGAACACACCTTCAATGACATCAGTGAGGACGAGGAATTGGACATGAGTAGCTCGGCATCCAACCTTGTGCAAATGGGGTCTTTCATGCTGTCATGCCTGTTGAGGGACCCTCGTATAAAAAGGCTGAAGGAGAACGACCTGTACTGGGTGGCCACGCTACTAGACCCCCGGTATAAGCAGAAAGTCTGTGATATGTTACCCAATTACCAGCAGTCGCAAAGGATGCAGCAGCTACAAAATAAGTTAAAAAGTATGCTTTACACAGCATATAAGGGTGATGTCACAGCACAACGGGAATCCAACAGGGGAAGAGGTGAAAGTAATCCTCCTCCTACCACCACAACCACGCCGGCAAGGACAGGACGCTTTACAGACGTCTTGTTGATGGAGGACATGCGGAGCTTTATTAGTCCTATGCATCGCCACAGCCCTTCGGGGTCCACCCTCAGAGAACGACTCGACCGACAGGTAGCAGACTACCTTGCCTTAACTGCAGATATCGACACTCTGAGGAGCGATGAACCCCTTGACTACTGGGTGTGCAGGCTTGACCTGTGGCCTGAGCTATCCCAATTTGCCATTGAACTTCTGGCCTGCCCCGCTTCAAGTGTGCTGTCAGAAAGGACCTTCAGCGCAGCAGGAGGTATTGTCACTGAGAAGAGAAGTCGCCTAGGTCAAAAAAGTCTTGATTACCTCACGTTTATTAAGATGAATGAGGCATGGATCCCGAAGGGACTGACAGTGGGGGATGCATTTGACTAAAAAAGGCCTGGTGATGACTGAGATGCCTTGGCCTAAAAATGGTCCACACGCTGCTGTATATAATCATTCTCTGCATGCCGGATGACTTACGTGACGTCTCCGCCACTAACTACGGTTCAAGCCGCAATGTTTTAGTGCACTTTCTGCCTTAAAACCTCAATTTTTCAGGCCGCTGCTACAGCAGCGGCTGCAACAATACCTGCTTTTTCATGCATGTGTACATGCCTAATTTTTCTGGCCTCTGGTGCTACACTGTGGCTGCAAAAAAACAAAAAACAAAAAAAAAGGCACATACATGTGTCAATTCCCCTTCGTGATCGTTACCTTGTCGTGGTGAAGGGGCTTGCGTATCACAATGAAGCGATCACCTCTAGGATTGTGTTGGCACACCCCAGATGATAAGGTCGTTGCTTCATTGTGTACAGACCAAAAGCGATCCGCAGGATAATTTTTCATAGAAAAAACATTCATTTTCTTTCATTCTTTCTGCGGAGCTGCGTATTTTTTGGCCGCGTTACTGAATGCTCATGAACAATGGCTGTAGGCTCATGCGTCCTTTTGCGGAGGTGACAACCCTGGTGGTCAGTCGAACCCAAGGCAACATCATCGACCTCATCCCATACGTGTTTTTTCTGGAGCGTGCCCTGCGAAGAGTACTGGATCAGGCTGTAGATGAGCATGAAGAGGAAGAGTTGTGGTCCCCATCACCACCAGAAGCAGCCTTGTCGTTGTCAATTGCTGGACCTGTGGCAACGCAGAGAGAGGAGTCTGAAGAAGAGAAGTCAGAGGAGGATGTTGGCTTTGAGGAGGTGGAATACCAGCCACAGCAGGCGTCCCAGGGGGCTTGTTGTCACCTTTCGGGGACCATTGGTGTTGTACGTGGCTGGGTGGAGGAAGAGACCTTCAATGATGTCAGTGAGGACAAGGAACGGGACATGGCTAGCTTGGTATCCAACCTTGTGCAAATGGGGAGTTTGCGGTTGTGCAAATGGACTGACTGACTGTTAAACGGGGAGTTTGGTCTGTCAGAGTTTGGTCTGTCACTGTGAAGCGGGCGACGGGCGTAACCCTTACACTACTTGACCGATAAAACATCATACCTGATCGTATTCACACACTGGATGTTTTAGTGCTGGTTTACACTGCCGCTACCACTAAAGTAGCGTCGCTTCCAGTGCGACTTTGGCGCGACTTTGGCGCGACCTCATCGCGAGGCGACTTTTTATTTGGCCAATCACAATATCATGTTTTGTGACCGTCACCTAATTTCCTTTTCCTGTTTTTTGTTTTACATATTTCCCCATGTGTGCAGTGTTGTCTGTGTCATAGCTCAACTGATAGGCATGTTTGCCTTGGCATATCATATTTCAGCTTGCCAGAAAGAAAAAAAGACAGCTGGAAAGACACTGCATTAGTTTTCTACTAAAAATTATAAGAAAAATGTTGTTTTTTGGGGTTTTGGACATACTACAGAGCTGAAACTTGACAGGTACACTTTTTAGACCCCCCAGACACTAAATTCAAAAAATGACATGCCTGCCTAAAAAAATGCCCGATAAATGCCTGCAAGAAAAAAAGCCAGCCGCAGAGAAGCCATATTCCTGAAAATATAAGAAAAATGCTGTTTTTTAGGGGTTCTGGACATGCTACAGAGCTGAAACTTGACAGGTACACTTTTTAGACCCCCCAGACACTAAATACAAAAAATGACATGCCTGCCTAAAAAAATGCCCGATAAATGCCTGCAAGAGAAAAAGCCAGCCGCAGAGAAGCCGTATTCCTGAAAATATAAGAAAAATGCTGTTTTTTAGGGGTTCTGGACATGCTACAGAGCTGAAACTTGACAGGTACACTTTTTAGACCCCCCCAGACACTAAATACAAAAAATGACATGCCTGCCTAAAAAAATGCCCGATAAATGCCTGCAAGAGAAAAAGCCAGCCGCAGAGAAGCCATATTACTGAAAATATAATAAAAATGCTGTTTTTTAGGGGTTCTGGACATGCTACAGAGCTGAAACTTGACAGGTACACTTTTTAGACCCCCCAGACACTAAATTCAAAAAATGACATGCCTGCCTAAAAAAATGCCCGATAAATGCCTGCAAGAAAAAAAGCCAGCCGCAGAGAAGCCATATTCCTGAAAATATAAGAAAAATGCTGTTTTTTAGGGGTTCTGGACATGCTACAGAGCTGAAACTTGACAGGTACACTTTTTAGACCCCCCAGACACTAAATACAACAAATGACATGCCTGCCTAAAAAAATGCCTGCTAAATGCCTGCAAGAGAAAAAGCCAGCCGCAGAGAAGCCGTATTCCTGAAAATATAAGAAAAATGCTGTTTTTTAGGGGTTCTGGACATGCTACAGAGCTGAAACTTGACAGGTACACTTTTTAGACCCCCCAGATGCTAAATCCAAAGAAATTTTTTATTTTTATTTTTTTTTTAATTTTTCCAATAATTGGCTCTCTATCAAAAAATTATAATTTTTAAGAACTTTTTTTTGCGTGATCCCTCTCCGGCATGCCACAGTCCAGGTGTTAGTCCCCTTGAAACAACTTTTCCATCACTATTGTGGCCAGAAAGAGTCCCTGTGTGTTTTAAAATTCGCCTGCCTATTGAAGTCTATGGCGGTTCGCCCGGTTCGCCGGTTCGCGACCATCTGACGATGTTCGCGTTCGCCGTTCGCGAACGGCGAATTTTAGGTTAGCGACATCACTATTTATATAGCGCCAACAGTTTGCACGGCGCTTTACAATATGAGGGAGGACAATACAGTTACAATACAATTCAATACAAGAGGAATCAGAGGGCCCTGCTCGTTAGAGCTTACAATCTAGAAGGACAGCAGATTACTTTAATACCTACTACTTCTCTCCTTTTTATATGATATGCTTATTTGGTAGTGAAGTACACACCTAGAAATTAGATGAGTCTATCATTGATTGTTTTCAATTATATGTAAAGAAAAAAAACCTAATGTCTTTTTGTTTTTGGTATGAAACAGATAATGTTTATGAATTTCAACTGTGTATTTAGCAGTTTGCTAGGACTTCCACTTTAACTCTGATTTAAAAGCAGTTAGAGGTAATGTTGTGTAGTGTAGCAGAAAGCAGTGTAGTATGACAACAGAAAAATATAAATGCATGCTATATGTTGGTCGGCTATACATTTAGGTTTCACCAGATTCTCAAAGCATATCTGTTCTAAAAATAGCAGAGTAGCTAATGTGTTCTCTTTATCCCATTGTTTGCCTTGAAATGGGGGTGATCAACTATAACACACTACATCCTAGAATTTGATAAAACCCTCTTAGGCAGGATACACTGCTCTGAGCTTGTCTAAAGCTGTGGTATGGCAAAAAATATGTTTACTTTTTATGCTTATGAATATTGGAATTTGTCATTAATAGGAAAAATGAGTCTTAAATTGGGAATATTAGTAAAATCAAATGACAAACAGTTTATGATACAATTTTTTTCATTAGCATGAACATTTTAAGTTTTTTTTTTTTGTTCCACTATAATAGTTGTATTAGCTGTTGATCTGGCTAGGTTATCCATTGTTTTTCCATTTCCTTTAACAGGCCAAGCTGTCTAGCAAAAATGGCAGTAACAAGGGTTAGGACAAGCAATATTAAACTGACAGAGGAATAAGTCAGCTTTTATTCACATTAACTTATTAGCTTAAAGTGTAACTATAGCCAAAATCAGAATGATAAATGTGATACAGTTTGTCACTAGCATTAACACATCTTTGTTTCATCTTTGGCTTATTACCTCGTGATCTGCCCAAGTCTGTTGTTTTTTAACTCATTTGAGCAAACCAAGTTGTCAAGCAAAAATGGTAGTGAGCACAAGTAAATACAGGTTTTTCATGAATGGCAGCAACTTGGATTAGACTGTGTAAAGCAGCAGTTGTTAAGCCTTGGTGCTGGCTAGTCAAGGACCTGCTCTGTATGCTGACTGGAGCAACATCTGTCATTACCGTGTACCCTTGTGGATTAACTGGTCTTCAAGAAGAGTTGGCGGGCGATGCATTTCAAAGGATCCCCTTCTTGGTCAAGCCTGTCCCAGTCAGCAATCAAAGACTTTCATGCAGAGAGATATTGATAGACAGCTCTGTGCTTCACTGATCTCAGGCCTAACAGCACTGTCAAAGGAGTATGTTGGTGGAGTAGTGTAGTCCTCCGACAGACTCCTGTAACAGCATTGTTAGTCTGCTGACAGACACCTGTGACATCTTTTCACCCAAATGTTGCATTTGAACTGCCCCTCCATCAGATCTGAGTGAGAAGCACAGACCCTTTGGGCATACCAGGACAACCACTTGCTGGCCAACTTCAACAGATCATGCATTTTGGACCTTGGTGACTGGCCAGCACAATCCCTCCAACAATGAATTTGGTGTGCCTGGACAGCAACAGTCACTGCAAGAGAAGTTAAGATCTCGCCATTCAGCTTTGTATGATCCTTGATGTCAACCCCCTTTTGTGTTTCAGCTGAAAAGTCCCACTAGTCCTGTGACCACCCCTCTCTCAAGTGGTGCTCAAATGTTGTCAGGAAAGCATTCACATCATCAGGGAGAGACAGTTTTTGCAGGAAATAGCTGACCTGCACTGAGGGTTGCTTTAAACAATCTGCTATGCCAGTCACCTGGGTCTGCTGAGCCTCTGGCTATGCTGCCTGTGACTGCTGAGCCTGTATCAGTAGAGCCATGGTTTTCTCATAGTGATGATTGGTTTCTGCAAAAATGGCAATTGGCCCTTTCAATGTCAGTTATTTACTTTGGGCTTTTAGGGCTGGATTTTCCACATTCTCCACCAGTTGTAAAATGCTTAATATCACCAACCAGACACTTGTAAAAGTAAGTCTTTACTGAACTCTTTAAAATAGATAAATAAAAACAGCATCGTTCAGCAAAAATAAAAGAAACAGTCCATTTTCCTGGTATAACATAATCAAAAGTTTGACTCATTACCTGCTAACTTGTCCCCTAAGAGGGTTAAGTCCCTGCCTTCCTCAATGAGTCCCAAAGATGAGATTTTGAGATTTCTACATGTTAAGCAGAGTCAGCCACAAGCAGTCCACCACTCTGACTTCTCAGTGTATCCTGCTGCACACTCCACTTCACAGACATCTGCTGACCGCTTCTTATTCCTCTTTATGCTTTTCTTGCAGGTGGCTTAACCCCTTCAGGGCCGAAGTCCCTGTAATCAAGGTTTGAAGGCTCTTTCCCACCCATGACTCTCCTCAAGCTTTTGAAATACAGGTCCCAAATGAGGACCTACCAACCCTGAGTGTACTGTAAATTAGTTCTCTCCAAATGGACTACCTGGAAACCCCTCGCCCAGCATGGGTGAGAACACCTGAGCACTCAAACTGCACACAAGTCATTATTTTTAAAGGGACCACAAGCAAAACAGCTGAGAATTATACATCCAGGGTACATCCTGGGGGTCCTGTACAGTGGCTATGTTGCTTCATCATAGATACATTAAAGGAGTGAATGCAGCCACCTAAAGATAGGAGGTGTGTTACTGGCTGATGACCATATGAAAATAAAGGGATAACATCTAGAAAAAAAGGAAAGGAATGAAGCCACCACATCCAATGTTTGGTAGTCTACGATATATTACTTTTTTGTTTGTGGGGATTAGTTACGCTTGAAACCTTTTTTTTCCAAAAAAAAAAAAACAACTGTTGTTGCAACTGCTTAAACATTATTAACTGGCCATAGTGGTCTTTGTACAAATATTATCTGTTCACATAGCCAATACAAAAAAATTCACATATTTTATTTATTATCAATATCTCCTATAATTGTCAGCACTGATTAAGGTTTTTCTGGAAATATTAGGGAAATAGTGTACTATTATAAATATACATAGTCAGGGTACCTACGTCCTATTGAATATGGAAAGAGAGTGTGTTGAGGCATATATGGACTTTTATGGTACCGTATACAAGCTTAACACATATTATATAAAAATTATCTGGAAATACACTGCATTATGGCGATATTGTAGATGGTGCTTTCAATAGGAAATATTCATATTACACAAAATATAGTGATTTTTTGATGTGGCTGCGTGAATGTTTATGACATTCATGCAGAAAATTAATTTTTTATAGAAATAGACCCCTTCTGTAAATACATCTAAAACTTCATGTCCAGCTAAGACTTCTCTGTCTATAGCAGGGATCCTCAAACTACGGCCCTCCAGCTGTTGCGGAACTACACATCCCATGAGGCATTGTAAAACTCTGACATTCACAGACATGACTAGGCATGATGGGAATTGTAGTTTCTGAACAACTGGAGGGCCAAAGTTTGAAGACCCCTGGTCTATAGGGTAACAATGCTGCTGTGGGATTTAACTGCAGAGCCCATGCTATAGGAAGCCAGTGAGTAATTTAAGCCAGAGGCATGGAAGGTTGGCTTTCATATGGACTGATCGGTTTTTGTGATCGTGAACATTTTTGCCTAAGGATTATTTTTTTGTGGAGAAAACTGATTGAAGGCAGATAAATATGATAAGCCATTGAACATAAATGGTTCTTTTGCATAAAGCAATCATTTCTTCTAAGACTTTTTTACCTCTTTTGCAGGAAAGGTATTTTGTAGAATTAAGGTTTTCAGTAATACCTGAAATTTGTTGTAGCAATTGGAAATAAAATACTGTATTTGCAGGTGGATGCAGATTTTCAAGAGGCTTTCATCTGGATGACAGACTCCCCAGGGACAAGATGTATTTAATAGCTCCAGCACTTCACGTCTCTCCCCCCGGGCCTTGCTAATTACAGGTAATATGGAGCTGCTCTGTGCAGTGATGTACACCTAGAATTCCTCATTGATCAGCAAGAAACACGTGTGAATACAAGCGGCTGCTCAAACATAGACAATCTATTACAGTATAATTAAAGTCAAGATGTTTAGGAAATTATCGGAGTTGGGAGAAAGGGATTTCCCTCCAGCTCCCAGAACCTACTGCTGTACTAATTCTGCAACTCAGCACTCATTTTTCTTAAAATTAAACCCCTTGCGAGATTTTATGTGTGAAAGGGTTAGAATTCTGTCAGGTTTTTTTTTTTAAGCTCTCTGTGTTGTGTAAGGATATTTTCCCTTACTTGTGCTGCTAAATGTGGTTGATTGGGCAGGAACGGGAATACAGACAATAATAAAAACCTGGCAGAGGCTTTTTTTGCCACTTTAACAAAGGACATTTTTTTTAGCATTAACTAGTTAAAGAGACCCTGGGCTCTATTCACAGAATAAACTTGCATGAGATATTTAGGTGTAAGGACACATTTTGCCTAAATATCTCATGCTATCCTAAAACAGTCAATTCACCAGACCGTTTGTGCAGTACTTATTGGAAAATGCTGAAAACTGTTAGTAAATACCTCATGAACAGGCGTTCAATGCATTCACTAAAGTTAATAAATAATTAAATGCATGCAGAAATGAAGTAGTGGTCCAGGCATGCGGTATTTGTGGAATGTGTATCGGTTTTTTAGAACAGGCAACCGGATTCTCCTTAACAACCAGTAAGCATCATAGTTGTTAAGGAGTTGGCGGCTGCCTTGTCCTTACACTTGCCGACCGTACGCCGCAGTTGCTACATAGTTACATAGTTACATAGTAGGTGATGTTGAATAAAGACAATAGTCCATCCAGTTCAACCTGTGTAGGTGTGTGGCTGTAATCATCTCGCATACCCCTGAATGTTCTGATCCTTGAGATGTACATCTAGTAGTCTTTTGAAAGCCACCATACTACCTGCAGAAACCACCTCTTGTGGTAGAGAATTCCACAATCTTGTAGCCCTAACAGTAAAGAACCCCCCACGTTGCCTGAGGTTAAAACGCTTCTCCTCTAATCGCATTGTATGCCCCCGAGTCCTCATGCAATCCCTGAGACTGAACAGCTTTTTTTCTAAGCCTAGATCCCCATTGAGATATTTAAAAATTGCTATCATGTCCCCCCTCAGGCGTCTCTTCTACAGGGAGAATAAATCAAGCGATTGCAGACGCTCCTCATAATCAAGGTCCTCCAATCCCCTAATTAGTTTAGTTGCCCTTCTCTGGACCCTCTCCAGCTCCAACACATCCCTTCTGAGGACTGGTGACCAGAACTGGACAGAATACTCCAGATGCGGTCGGACCAGAGTTTTATAAGGTGGAAGGATTATAGTCTTATCTCTGGAATTCATCCCTTTCTTTATGCATGCTAATATTCTGCTAGCCTTGGCAGCTGCCGCTTGACATTGCATGCTGTTGGCTAGTCTATCATCAACCAAGACTCCCAGATCCTTCTCCATTTTTGATTCTCCCAGGGGTTCCCCTCCTAACGTGTATTGTGCTTTTATGTTTCTAGTCCCCAAGTGCAAAACCTTACACTTCTCCACGTTAAACCTCATTTGCCAAGTCGTTGCCCACTCCGTTATTTTGTCCAGGTCATTCTGTAGGATATCTGCTTCATGCTGTGCTGTTATTGCCCTGCCTAATTTTGTGTCATCTGCAAAAACTGATATTGAACTACTGATCCCGTCCTCAATGCTGTTTATGAATAAATTGAACAAGGTTGGTCCTAGGACTGAGCCTTGGGGGACCCGCTTACTACCTCAGACCAGTCTGAGTATGCGCTGTTTATTACCACCCTTTGGACACGCCCTTTTAGCCAGTTCCGTATCCAAGAGCAAACCCTGCTGTCGATACCTGCAGACCTTATTTTATAAATTAAGCGATTATGGGGAACTGTATCAAACGCCTTAGCACAATCTAGGTACACCACATCCACTGGTCTGCCCCTATCTAGCTTACAGCTCACCTCCTCGTAGAATGTTAAGAGATTGGTTTGACAAGAACGCCCATTTGTAAACCCGTGCTGGTTACTACTGATGATGCTGTTGTCCTTAGCAAACTCTACGATATAGTCCCTTATCATCCCCTCCAGAAGTTTACATACTACTGATGTCAGACTGACAGGCCTATAATTTCCCGGTATATGCCTCTGACCCTTTTTGAATATCGGAATCACGTTAGCTTTCCTCCACTCCCCTGGTAAATCTCCTGTCCTAATACTGTCCGCAAAGATCAGGAACAGTGGTCTGGATATAACCTTACTGAGTTCCTTGAGTACTCTCGGATGTACGCCATCCGGGCCTGGTGATTTGTCTGTGTTAAGTTTATCCAGCCTTTCCCTGATTTCACTCTCTGTTAGCCATAGTGGCAAGTCCTGTGTATTACTACTAACCATACAGTCATGGTCAGTGTACCCCTCCGTTTCCTTTGTAAAGACTGACGAGAAAAAAGCATTCAGCACGGTTGCTTTTTCAGTGTCCTCTGTAACCATCCTCCCATCATCGTTAATTATGTGTGCAATATGCTCTGCCCTAGTTTTTTGCTGTTGATATACTTAAAGAATTTCTTTGGGTTTTTTTTTACTATCCTCTGCTATTTGTCTCTCAAAGTCTATTTTAGCCATCTTGATTTCGTGTTTACACTTCTTATTTGCCTCCTTGTATTGGTCGAAAGCCAATACTGTGCCTTCTGATTTATATTTCCTGAAGGCCAATTTTTTTCCCCTAATAAGTTTTTTTAACGCTAGGGTTTAGCCAGCCAGGTTTGGCTTTGTCTCTTCTAAATTTATTTCCCATAGGAATGCACTGCAAGATGCCTTTGCTTAATATATTCCTAAAGCATTCCCATTTTTCCTCTGTGGTCAGGGATCCCAGGGTTCGGTCCCAGTTTACCCGTTCCATCAACGAGTACAATTTTGGAAAGTCTGCCCTTCTGAAGTTAAGGGTTCTTATGTTCCCCACTTGCCTTGCTATATTGTTATTTACGCTAAATGTGATCATCCTGTGATCGCTAGAGCCCAGGTTGTCCTGGACTCCTACCTCCGAGATTCGGTCTGGGTCATTAGTGATCAATAGATCCAGGATTGCATTTTCTCTAGTAGGAGAATCCAACAGCTGTGACATGTAAATTATCCTGTAAGGTTTCCGTGAATAGACGGCCCTTATGTGAGTGTGTAGTCCCCTCTCCCCAGTCAATGTCGGGATAATTGAAGTCCCCCAATATGATGACTGATCCTAGCTTTGCCACTTTACCCAAAAGTGCTAAAAATTCCTGCTCTACCTCCTCCCCTTGTTTAGGTGGCCTATAGCAAACTCCCACAATTACTTTTCCCTTTTCTCCTTCCCTATGGAGTTCTACCCATACGGATTCTAACTCCATACTCATCACATCCATAATCTCACTCCTCTCAATCACCTTTACATTATTCTTGACGTAGAGACATACCCCTCCCCCTCTTTTTCCTACCCTGTCCTTCCGGTACACTGAATACCCTTGGATATTTGCCAGCCAGTCATGTGAGGGGTCGAACCAAGTCTCCGTTATTCCCACTAGGTCTATGTCCTCCTCATGTACTAACATTTCCAACTCATCCATTTTATTAGCTAGGCTCCTGGCATTAGCATATACCCCTCTTAGTTTTACGGAAGTTAAACGTGATTGGTGGTTATGTTTATTCCTGTTTGGTCTGCGGTTCTCCCGCACAGACCTACCGATTGACATTGTGGACCTGCTGTCGCTGCTGACCCTACAACTGTCTTCAGTCCTTTGTTCTCTCCTAACTGACTCTACTTCTGAGCCCTCCCCCCGTCTCCTAGTTTAAAAGCTCCTCCAACTTGGTGGCCATCTTTCTCCCCAAAAGAGCTGTACCGCCCCTGTTAGTGATTTGGTCAATCCCATCCCCACTATAGTTAAGTCTAATCTGTTCTATGTAAGAGCGGAGCCTCCGGAAGAGTCCTTTGCCACTGGAATAAAATCAAGCAGTCTGCGTGTGGTACAAAGGACTTCTCGTCTGTTTAATTCATATCCAGAGATCTTTATACAAAGAATACAGGATGCACAGTAAAAGGGGGGGGGGTGTCTAGGGTACATTCCTTATAAGGGGGTATAAACTAATCAATTTTGAGCTATAGGAAACACGCTCCATTTACAGGCATTAATTTATTTAGTAAATTCTATTGGTTGATAATGAAAGCTTAGACATTTCTGATCTCATCCTCATAAAGAGGAACTAAACTATAAGGCGACAGTATTCTTACAGGAAAGATGATAGTATAATTAGAACATGCTATAATGTCAATTGCAAGATACGTGCAGAATGGAGTTTAAACACATAGATATACAAAATGGATACTAAATGGATACTAAAGATGGAGGAGCATGTCCCACGCTCCTACAATCCCCTCTAAAAAATCATAATTTCATATGCATGATTTTTCTTCCTATCATTTATACAGTGTCATCAGAGGACACAAGGTCTCTCTGGAAAGGGACAGCAGGTTAGGCGACAATGTCCTTGGCTTCCTTAGTATAATCAAATAAGGACCTAATCCTGCCCACCTAAATGGTAGACTTAGCTTTCTTGGCTTTATAGAACTTAACATATTCCTGATAATCAAAAGGGGTTTGGGTTTGTTGGATCAGCACACCTTGTCTAGCTGTTAGAAATGTGTCAACATTTTCAGCATCTCTGTTAAAGTACAAACTTACATAAGATCCCCCTCTGCTATCTGAGTCTGGGTTCTTTGTGGTTTTAGTGATTAGGCACATAATAAGCTTAAAACATGCATATAAAAATAATAGAAAAAGTAAAATCATCACAATCATACATAGTTACATAGTTACATAGTAGGCGAGGTTGAATAAAGACAATAGTCCATCTAGTTCAACCTGTGTAGGTGTGTGTGGCTGTAATCATCTCACATACCCCTGAATGTTCTGATCCTTGAGATGTAAGTCTAAGAGTCTTTTGAAAGCCACCATACTACCCGCAGAAACCACCTCTTGTGGTAGAGAATTCCACAATCTTGTTGCCCTAACAGTAAAGAACCCCCCGCGTTGCCTGAGGTTAAAACGCTTCTCCTCTAATCGCATTGTATGCCCTCGAGTCCTCATGCAATCCCTTCGAATCATCATAGCAATGTCTTTTAACCAGGAAAACACTCCTCCAAAACCAAAACCCCCCATACCTACAAAGGGATCCCAGCTTTTAGCAATGTTAAGGGCCTCTTCTTATAACTTATTGACCTCCTTTCTGTGTTGGGCAATTATGTCATAGTAATTTGGCACTTCCAAAGTGGTATTGTATATCCAAGTGCAACACTCATAGTCATCAGTATGCTCACAGAGGCCAGTCAGTGCAGCACTCATACTCTCTATAGCTAGATCATGTAATTCTAACTTCTTCCTAATGGCTCTTTGTTCAAGATTTAGCAATTTAATATCATCTGAATTCTTTTCCATGATCTCATCAATGATCCTAGAATAATTATTTAATTTTTTCATCATATCAATTGACCACCCTGTCCAGGGATAACATTCCTTCCCACAACATACATATATACTCTTTCCCAGTGAAAAGGGTCTTTGGGAAATATATTCTTGTAGGCGTCTATTCTGTACTGCGGTCACAAGATGGTCCAGTACTCTTTGTATGTCTCTAGAGAAATTCTGGTAATTACTCATTATGGTCTTATTTAAACTAGGACTTGATATATCAAACAGAGAACATGATTTTCCTAATAGGACTTGGCAGGAAGTAATATTAAAAATTGACTCTTTGAAAATGGAAGGGTTAACACGTGTGTTATTTCCTAGGCTGAAACACCAGTCTGGGAAATGGCTCCTACCATCTACTGGGAAGGTTATATTATTGTTACTTGATACATTAGTTAGAGTAGCAGAGGTCTCTTTAAGAAACTGGGTAATATTCAAAGGGACGGCCATAAGAGGGATGCGGGCTGTTTCTGGATGGAGTTTGCTACATATTTAACATTTCTCAAAACCTGACTTCCTTACATAAGCATATTTAAATTTTGTTAATAGCATTTCACTATGAAAAGTGGGTGGATTCTCATCTACACCATGCTCAATACTCAATTCTCTCTTTATTCTGTTATGTGTCTCATATGCAGGGTATGGTCCGCATATACTTCTCATGACACCCAAATCTTCTGGGTGATAGATGCAGTTAGTAACAGTCCATACAAGGGAAAACACTGAAAATGGAATCAGGATTATCAGCAGCCATAGTTTGCCTGAGTCCGATGCAACTGGAAAAGTCATTTTCTACAGGGTCTGGGCGGTCTGCCCCTGTCGGTACCCCCTTTTCTTGACTCTCCTGTTCAAGGTCAGGGCAGTCTGCCCCCGTTAGTACCTCCTTTCTTTGACTCTCCTGTTCAAGGTCAGGGCGGTCTGCCCCCGTTAGTACCTCCTTTCTTGCTTCTGAATCCTCCGGCTCAGGTCCTGTCCGCACCTACTTCACTCTAGTGGCATGGATCCAAGTAGGGCTGTGTTCTGTCAAGACAACTGTCCTGGTAACTGCTACCACAGTGGTCTCTGGGCCGTAGGCGAAATCCTTTTGTTTCTTTGCTTTGGGCAGCAGCTTCACTACTACCACGTCTCCTTCTTCAAAGGAATGGGTATTTTCCTGTAAAAAGAAAAGAAAGGTGCGAGCAACTTTTCGTTCTGTTCCACTTGATTCTTAAGTTTCAATTACTCTTTATTTGTGCTATTCATTCTTTCCATTATACCTGAACTCTGCGGATAATAATCTATTTTCAAGATTTTAACTAGTTCCTGGCATATTTTTGATATGAAAACTGGAGCATAATTAAACCTAATTCAAAGCAGGCATCCCCATCCAGGAATAAACTCCTGATTGAGAATGCGTGCCACCGTGTGGGCATCTCCCTTTTTGTGGTCCTAAATGCTTCCACTCATCTGCTAAACACGTCCACTATTTGACTAAAAGGAACTCTTATTTCTTCCCTGCTTTGGGCCTATATGTGAAATCTATTTGTAGATGTGTGAATGGGTTTGATGGGTATTGGAGATGCTCATGTTTGGCCTTATATGTTTGGATTGTTTGTTCCTAATACAGGTGATGCATCTAGCAACATATGCTTGCACTAAACTGTCAGTAACACTTAATATGTTCTTTCCCACCCCCTGTGTCCTATTCCATAATACTAGGCAATAAACAGTGGGGCGCTAGCTGCGGGGATACACACAAGAGCTCCCCTCTTTTAGAAAAAGGCTATTCTCAACTTTTTCTAAAACATCACCCAAGTCCTTAAAACCTGTTCTGTAGCATGCGTTTGTAGGTTCAATAATGTGTGATCTTTTGGCTTGGAGCAGGAAATTAACTAATCAACTAAAACATCCTCTGCTCCTTCTATGGCTGCCTATACATCATGTTGTGGTGTAACACAACCTTTAATACCAGTAGCCCATTTTAAAACTTGGGCCTACCTAGGGCAAATGATGTGGCCATCCCTATTACCATCTCACAAGATGCTATGTGCTATGTTCGGAGTCACTTCAGGCATGCCTTTAGGCCTGGACTGCGACCATCTTTGGACAAAAACTATAGGGCAAAGTTTACCACCATACTCCTGGGCAAGTACACCTGCCATGGTCTTACAATTGTCCCTTGCATAAACACAAAACATTTTTCCATGATTTTTTTTCAGCTATATAAACGCAGTTAACATTTCTTGTGACATTTCTGGACCTGTGGTTTGTCTCAAAATGTTATTATAGATAGGAGCAGTCTGGATCTATAACAAGCAATGATCCTGTGGGCTGGCAAGACCCACTAGAGCAGCAGCTCTTATGTGACTGACTCTACTATCACCCTCTGTAAGAACAAAACCAAGGTAAACAACACTTTCCTGACACCACTGTCATAATTCCTGTGACACTATGTGTCCACATACATGTACATTTCTTCAAAAAAACTCACTCGCTCTGACTGGCCTCCACAGAGTGACTACATATGTTATCCACATATTGTAGCGGGACTGAACCATGAGCAGGTGTCCATCCCCTCTTGCATGATCTGGAGAACTATAGAGCGGACAATCAAATTGTCTACTTAGCCCTAAGGCATTTCTACACCAGGTAAGTTACCTGGACTGAAAAAATAAGAAACAAAGATGCTGTGACTCCTCGTCCAATAGGACGCTTGAAAAAAACACACTACTTAAACCAATCACTGTACAGTGGGTAGCATCGGATGGTATGGCTGTCAGTAGAGATGGCATATCAGATACCACTTGCATGCTATGATCAGATAAAGAACTAAAAAACTTTTTTTTTTTTTAGTGCCAATTTTCCAAAAACTTTTTTTTTTTTTTTTCCCCTTGCCATTCTAACAAAAATCTGGCCAGAGGTTCCCCTCTTTTAATAGAGGATACCCATAAAATATAATTTAAAAACAATAATCAGATAAAAAGTTAATCTGATTTGAAACTTTTGGCTCTGTGCCAACAGGGTCCAATGGTCACACTAATTGCGGTAACTCTTTCTGTCCAAAAATAAATTCCATAATTATAACAGGAATAAAGATATGACATTTGAACGCTTTCTTGGCAAGTAGCCAATTTTCAAAATTTTGCAGGAAGGCTCCCCCTCACATAGGGGACCATTTGCCAAATATAATTTTTCATTATCTATAATTCTATAAAAAATAACTTCAAAATATCCTGCCGACAACGGCAATTTATATTTTTTTCCTAGTAAAATAGTGTTTTTATTCATTATTACTACGCTCATACAAGATGGGCACAAATGTATAAATGGCAAAACTTCTAAAAAATTCTATAAAAATAATTTTATATGTGTAGGAATGCTGAGACCGTTCATTTGCAGAAGTGACCCCCCCCCCCCCTCTTTTCCCCTTGTGTAAGGAAATGTAGTAGTTTTAAATGTATCTGACACATAAACATTTTCTGCTCGTCTGACATTACGAAGAAAACTACACCTGCCTTGGAGAATGAAACCGTGGGGTGCAGGTGTGGTCAGGGGTATTTGTAAGGTAATATTATTATTATAGGGGGGCCTATGTTGAAAATGTCCTACTCTTTTATTTGCCTCTTCTGATCACGCCCTTGAAAATGCGCCCTGACAGGCTGCTTTTCTTTAGACAGATCAAAAGAGCCAGCAGCATCGCTCTCTGTTATGGCTTTTTGAAAACCTTACAAAGTTTTAGTAGCCCAATCAGAAACTTGCTGTTTTACAATTAACATGTACTGTGACTTTAAATTAAAGACAAATGTTTGAATTATAAGACTGTGCTACTCAGCAATGACACTTAACTGCCCAAAAATGCCAAATTGTCTCACCCATCTTCTGTCTATAGGCAATCGCTGTGGACTATATCTATGTGTTTAAAGACTTTCACTTTCAGGTCTAATAGCTCTACGTAGCTTTTTTCCTATTCTATTGTACTAATACGGGGCATAAATAAACCAATTCTCCCCGCTTTTTCCATGTACTTTATATTACAACTAAACATTTACTAAAAGATTTACTTGTATCCTAATATCTCTAAGGCTGGCCACACAGGTCCGGACAACTCTTTATCTTACAATTTTCTGTTAGATCCACCACAAACCACATAAGAGGTCAAAATTAAACACATTCATTTGTATTCAATTAGGCAGACGTTTGTACTACATAGCTGAAGGTAAATTCCAAGAAAACTGCACTGAAAATTGTAAGAAAATTGTATCATGTATGGCCAGCATCAGACCTAAACCTTAAGTATAATTTCACAAAACCATAAACAAAACATGTCTCTAAGATTTACACATTCACAAAATCACTTAAATGTATCTGGGTCCTTAGACCCTCTTTATGGTTAAAAACCCTCCTGAAAAGCCACTTGGTATATGTATATTACACCTTATACTCCCAGGTATAGTGGCTATCAAGAAGGCTTTCCTACCATTATAGACAAACAAACAATACACATAATAAACATTTATCTTGATTTGTCTGATAACCTACGATCGGTCAGTCAATTTTTACAGTAATAATGAAACTGTCGCTATCAGGAACAGTGTGTTATATTAACAGTCAGCAGGCGCAATTTTTACAAGTCATATATAATTATAGATACAGTTTCCATATATGTCAAACCAGAAATATAATACTCCAATACAATATGACAATATTTTCAAATGAAATAACAAAATAATCACGTGATCAACAGACTTATCTACTTAACAAATAAGTCTTTTTAGATCAAACAAACAAATTATCTTATACTCTAAATCTTACAGTTTCTATGCGATAGAAAGATATAAGCAAGAAAAGGGGTAGTTTTTTTCTACACAGAACAGACTGACATCTATTTATTATTCACTAAAGGGAACGGGGTTTTCCTAAAACCCCCTGGGCTTCCCTGAAACCCAAAGAAAAAAAATACTGTCTTTGTTGAAGACAGCTTCAACGCCTCCCAGAGACGTTTTATTTGTCCCTCCCAGAGGAACAGGATTCTTCCTGAGAAAAAATCCCCTGGGCTTCCCAGAAGCCCCGGATATTGTCTTTCCTTATAAATGACAAATCCTGTGTCTTCCAGAGACACTGTCTCGATACGTTCCCAGAACGTATTCAGGTTCAACAACCTAACATATAATATCTTTCCCTGAAAGATATTCTGGCTTCCCTGAAGCCTCCTTATATATATGTTATTATTCCAGCTTCCCTGAAGCTTCTATATATATAAAAAAATCCAGAGCCTCTCCCAGAGCTGCTCTATTATCCAACATGCTCCCTGAGCGTTTGGCGTATGGTTCAGAGAACGGAACCAGGGCCAAAAGTCCAAGTCCCCCGGACAGGTAAACAGATAAAATAAAATATCTCCTTACCCAGTACAGGTGATCCTCGGACCTGTGATGACCTCTCTTACATCCCGGACGAGCCCCCAACTGTTAGTGATTTGGTCAATCCCATCCCCACTATAGATAAGTCTAATCTGTTCTATGTAAGAGCGGAGCCTCCGGAAGAGTCCTTTGCCACTGGAATAAAATCAAGTAGTCTGCATGTGGTACAAAGGACTTCTCGTCTGTTTAATACATATCCAGAGATCTTTATACAAAGAATACAGGATGCACAGTAAAAGGGGGGGTGTCTAGGGTACATTCCTTATAAGGGGGTATAAACTAATCAATTTTGAGCTATAGGAAACACGCTCCATTTACAGGCATTAATTTATTTAGTAAATTCTATTGGTTAATAATGAAAGCTTAGACATTTCTGATCTCATCCTCATAAAGAGGAACTAAACTATAAGGCGACAGTATTCTTACAGAAAAGATGATAGTATAATTACAACATGCTATAATGTCAGTTGCAAGATAT